>NW_003302555.1:26666974-26995561 GCF_000004255.2 Arabidopsis lyrata subsp. lyrata
AAGCTTGATCAATCCAATGTTGACATTATAATGAGTTTTGATGTCAGGTCTGAAAAGTTTGATATGATAGAAATGCCATGGGTTAATCATTATTGGGGTAAGCTAATACCTTATGCGGGTAAGTTAGCTTGTGTTAAGAATACCATGAACAACAAAGATATCACATTGTGGGTTTTGGAGGATGCTAAATGGTTGTGCAAACACTTTACTGCACCATCTTTTGATCAGCCTTTAAAATCACTTTGCGGAATTAATGGTATCACTGATGATGGTGAGTTTATTTATGTACCATATGTTCTCAACTCGTTTTATATTTTATATTATGATCCGGAGAAAAAGGGCTACAGAAAAGTCGATTTTGAAGGAATCGCCGATGCTGATTTTAGGCTCAGTAATGGACTTGGAAACGAAAGTCTGTATCCGTTCCATACTTGCGTCAGTCACACTGAGAGTCTCTTTCTTTGTAACAGTTGATTGTTTTTTCCCTTATGGTTTTTTCTTTTCGTATGCGACAGTTTATTTCTCATAATTTTATCATTCCATTGACTCACAAGAATCATTTCCAAAGGGGTTTTTTTTTTTTTGTACTGATTCACAAGTGAAAGAATCATATCTGTACAATGTAATGTCTTCCAAACATTCTATGTTTCAAAATGTTGGAGCTCGATGGTCCAGTTAGATGCTAACCGGACCAAAAGATGGTCGGGAGCTAGACCTTCCCAGTCCTCAGGAGGATCTGTTGTCGAGGAAGCTTCATGTAGATTCAACAGAAGCTCCTTCTTCAACTCCAATGGTATTCCCATAAAGTCTGCTCCATTTTCTACAGTTACTTCCAGTAGCTGGATAATATATAAACAAAGAAATAAGCATTACGATTGAGTTAAACTGAAACATGAAATCTTGGAAAGAAAAGAAGAATCTTGTTACCTGTTGAATCCAAGATAGACAGATATCAAACAGAGTATGATCCAGGAGAAACTGTGCAATAGAATGGATAGCCTCGTTTCCAATATCACTCGATAGTTGATCAAGAACAGGACCGGTTTTGTCCATTAACTTGACAAGCAAATGATCGTCTCCGGTTGATAATACCTCAGAAAATGCAGAATCGGTATCACCAACTCGGAGTGCGTGCATCGCATTGCTCCAACAAGTCCAGATAGGGTCTCGCTGTTGTCCTCCACGGTCATCATCATCTTCGTACATCATTGCTTCTGCTTCGGGAATAGATACTCGCCTATTTCTTGACGTTCCACAGTCTTCTCCAGCCACACGTATTGCTTCAAGAGTAGCTTCATCTTTTGATGCTTGCCATACGCTTCTAGCAGAAGGTCCTTCACCTAGTCTTATTGCTACAGAGCTTTTGTCCCAAGCTCTTCTGCTGTTACCTGATTGCTCAGTTGGACCAGTGCCACGTATCTTTCTTGTACTGGTCTGAGTGTTTCTCGAAGAAGCTCCATAGTTAGGACTATCCCATCCATCTACATCAGACCTCCATGCTGCAGCCGCCTTTCCTCTCGCACCTGAAGCAAATTACATTGGAAATAATAAATATATTTCTTCAAATGGATGCAACAAGTTGCAGCTTTTTAACAGCGCAGATCATGCAGTTATACGTACCTGATTGTATGGACATTTCTCTAGACATCTCTTCTACAATCCTCTCTAGACCTCTAACACGGTTCTCCAGACTTATCATGCCGTCATGTGACCCACCCATGAAATCCTGCAATGATAAGGATGTTACCTTTTAACAGTGAAACTGCTTCAAAGTGAATCCCTATACTAATTTAAAATTGGATCAGTACCTGTAACATATTCATTATGTGGGTTTGTTGTCTCTCCAAGTGCAATAACTGTCTCTGCAATGGTGGCCAATTCCCTCTGTTTTCAGATGCGTCTGCCTGGGTTACTTCAGTCTGATCTCCATCAAATGCTCTCAACCGTGATTCGCCACCGTTCGTTCTTTCATCAACCCATTTTTCTCTTGCAAAATCTCCAAAATGTCTTTGTTTGGTATGGACAGCAGCTGTTCTGCACAAACCATTTGACCTACTCCTTGATACTGAAGTATTGGCATCTGATTCATCCTCTGTGTTTGAGTTCGACGAATTCTTTTGCCTACAGGGAAGAATAACTTCAACTGGCATATCACCAGAACCTCTTTTTTCCAATTTCTGGAAAAACTCTGGGTTAAGATCTTTGCCAGTCAACCGAGGTGCTTTCTTCCTCAAAATGAGAACTGCTTTCGAAATGGAATCTGAATTACTGCTCAAACCATCACAAGAGCCTTGCATCAACGGTCCTGCTTCCTCACATGAAAATGAATCAATTTCTCCATTCCTTTCCAACATACATTGCTCAGATGACACATCCTTCTGGTCATCTAATGTTCCAGATTCACCTTTTCCAGCAATGTTCTTCCAGACGTTTAGTGCTTCAGACAAGCTTTCTCTAACAGGTTTTATCTGCAACCCAAAGAAAATATAGCCACTTTTCAGAATGATGCAAAAACAATGTCGGAAAAAATAACAATGTGATTCCAGTCTAGCAGTTTCCCTTCTTAAGCAATGGTGATATGGATATATAGATCATAGTAACTCAGTCAAACTAAATTATCGTTTTTACATGCTAGCAAAGCAAAACATGCCTAAGCAAATTCTTTCAGCCCATCGAAAACCACAATGCATAACAAATATCCGCTATTGCTATCCACGCTTTTATTTTCAATTTAGCTTGTATACCTTTGGCTCTGTTTAGTTGATCAGAAATTATAACACAGCTATCATGATCAGCGTATACATAGGTTCTTATGACAATGAAAGAGAATGGAAAGAGCAATTTTTTCTAGACCATTAGAGTAATCTGCGTTTCTTTTCCTGGCATCAATCTTATTTCTAACCTTAGATAGATATTAGCCAATGATTCCTCTACCCGAAATTTTTTAAGAAAAAACCATAGCTAGCTATTGCTAACTGATAAGCTAATGTTAAATCGCAAAATTTACAGTTGCGTCTTAAAAGAGATTCACGCGACTGTAGGACTAGGAACATAATTTTACTGAAAGGAAATGGAATTGGAGTACCTTATCAAAACGACATGCCTCAAGAGCTGTAAGAGTAGAATCTGTTTTGTCTGCAACCAAACTGCTAGAATGGACAGCCAAGGAGATTAAAACATCAGCAGCTGCTTTACGAGTAACCCAATTCGTACATCCAAGGCACTCGTGAATGCTGTGTAGCAATGATTCTAAGCTCTGTGGTGCAATAGCTCCAACCTGCAACAATTTCATAGCTCAAAATATGTAATCCATAGAAAAGACCCAGTAGATTTAACCACCAAGCAGATCAGAGATTGAACAATGAATTTTAGACACATAAATCAGTTTTCACACAAAGAAGCCACTCCAATCTTCTTAGCATAGAAACACAAGTAGCCAAAACTAGAGACTAAGCCACAAACAAAATGCAGCTGAAAATTCAAGCAATGTACTTTTGAAAAACCACATTGCACAAACCTGAGACAAGCTTCCAACTACAGGTAAGAGTGAACCCTTAGTAATGTAATTGGGGCTATTCAAAAGCTTGGAGATTCTAGGGCACAGTTTTTGAAAAGCTGCAACGGGAGGCTCCGTTGCTGAATCAATCATCTTCCCCATACAAATCGCAGCACCAGATTGTAAGCTTTTGTTCTGCTCCGCCATTGCTTCAAACAAAGGTTTAGCAAAAAGCCCCACCAACGAAGACCCAACAGAATTTCCATTTTCTACTTCCTTCTCTTTCAGAAACTGCGCAGAGAGAGAACCAATTGCGTCGCGACAAGCGTCGCGTACACCGTTATCGGCGTCCTTGAGACGCTTAACGATGTGTGAGATGATTTTGGCTAATTGTGAAAAGGAGAGATCGGGGTAAGAGAGGCAAAGAAAGGAGAGGAGACGAATTGATTCTCTCTTGACCGGAGGTTTGGGATCGGAGAAGGAATCGAAAAGACAATGGAGAAGCACCGGAAGAATTTCGGGTGAATCGGAGACGGAGAGGACGATTTTCTCGAGATCATCGACTGCGATTTGATAAGTATCGCGATCACCAAGTCTAGAGAGAGAAGTTAAGATCCTCTGCTTCAATTCCACCATTGCTAAGTGAGACGAAACTGCGACGGAGGATCTGACGGAGAACGAAGATGCATTTGAAGAAGGTTTCATTGGAGATTTTGAAGCGGTTTGTGATCGCATTTGAAATTGGTAGAGATGGTAATGAAGGAGGATTACATAGAGGAAACGATGGTGATGGTGGTGAGTGTTAGAGAGCTTTTTGAATCATAACAAATGGCTGATTTTGGGAGGAGATTCGATGAAATCTAATGTTGAGTTTGGAAGATGATGTGAAGAAGAAATAGGTCATAAGGAAGAGGAAGAAGACGTCTGGATTTTCCGGCGACGTTGCTAAATTTTTCTGTTGGGGAGTCTTGAGAAAGTGGAGACCACGTCTTTGCCATGTCATCATGCTTCGTTGGTTTTATTTTTATTTTAAATCAGTTATTTTTCTTTGGAACAAAATTTAATCCAACTCCAAAAGCTTAGACTTTGAATGGAGGTTGGTTTTGGTTTTGTTTTTTTGACAATCTTAAATAAATTATATGTTGGAATGATTCATGGAACTATATACAATTCAAACAACATTTTTAACTTTAGTATTTCAAACTAAAACGTATGTTCAGATATTCAAGTTCAAAAAAGAAGAGTCACCATTTCGAGTTTTAGACCCGATTAAGAAAAATAGATTTCTTGGTCTTTGTCACCAAAAAAAAAAAAAAATCTAACGGTGGAAATTAATCAATAGAATAAAAAGATTCTTTTTAAGATAAAAGGGAGAAAATGAGTGGATAATAAAACCACTGAATCTGTTTGCTTTAGTTGGAAGCATTTAGAGAGACCAGCCATGGCTTCTTCTTCTTCAATCTCATTCTCCTGCGCACCTTCTTTGGCCACCTCACTCTTCTCCACCACTTCTTCTTCTTCTTCTTCATCCCCAAGGCTGCTCTCCTCTCGATTTCTCGGAACCCGAAACTTAAAGCTACGGATCCGACCCGCCAGACTCGGACCCTCCAATGGTTCAAGAACCACTTGCTGGTTCAAGTTCGGCAAGAACGGTGTCGATGCTGAAAATGCCGGAATCTATGGCAGTCAGTCTCGCGATGACTTCGACAGAGATGACGTTGAACAGGTTTTTCTTCTTCTGGACTTGAATCAAATTGATTTATATTTTGAACAATAAGAGCCTTAGGGTGGATTCTGATGAATCAAATCGTCAAGTTCTTCACTTTGGTTCTTGAATTGCAATCTTTGGCTGAAGATACGTTAAAGAGAGCTAAATTGAATATAACTGATATGTATACATAAATATAAATGTATGTGTTCATGATGTTTTTTGCAGTATTTCAACTACATGGGTATGCTTGCGGTAGAAGGTACCTATTCAAAGATGGAAGCTCTTCTTAGCCTAAACATTCACCCAGTCGATATCTTGTTGATGTTAGCCGCTACAGAAGGTGACAGACCTAAGATCGAGGAGCTGCTCAAAGCTGGTGCTGATTACTCAGTCAAGGATGCTGATGGAAGAACCGCTATTGACAGAGCCAACAGTGAAGAGATCCGTGATTTGATCCTTGGCTACAACGCTCAAAAGGCTTGAAGAACTTGTGTCTTGGTATTAATACACAGGAACCACACAAGTTATGTTCTTGAGTTTTGAAATGTTTTGTTTGCTAGAACAAACTGTCTTTCTGTGTTCCGCGGATGAGTAGATTATAAAATCCATCTTCTTCCTTTTTGTCTTTCTCGCCAGTTTCTTGCTTCTTCCTTGGGCGTTCTTCTATGGTGTTAGGCATTATTGCAGATGAAGGTCTTTTCACGGGTAGAAACGCTACCTTGGTTGCTCTGCATCTTGGTTTTACTGTGTCTCTGTTAATTTTTGTCGGGCTCACGGGATTTGTAGATTCATCTTCTACTTTTTTTGAATCTTCTGTTTGGGATCCATTGTTAGTCTTGGAAGAGGCTGCTTCAGCAATGGGAGTCAAAGACTCTGTAGCAGTAACATATCTGTTTTCGTCTGCATCAGGCAGAGGAGAAGGTGTGATATCTTCTGCAATTGGACAATTCTATCAGAAGCATGAATCTTTCAGTAAAGTACGAAACAGAGAATTTATGTATCTCATCGCTTAGACCTTATAACCCATCTAAAACCCAAACTCTGTAACCTTTGAGCCCTTGAAACACTAAAATCATGAAGTTCTAAACAAGTATAAGCCTACTTAGTTGAAACAACCATACAGTCATTCTGTGGAGATTCTTACCTCCGAGAGGAAAAACAAACGTTTGGTACTGAATTGAACAATCCCTAGTTGTAGCATCTTCTGGGTTTTCTGAATCTTCTGGTTGCAATGCATTGTTAGTCTTGGAAGGAGCTGCTTCGGCAATGGGAGTAGAACTCTCTCTCACAGTAACACCACAGTTGTCGGCTTCACGCAAAGGAGAGAGATCTTCTGCAGGTGGGACAATTCAATCGAAACCACAAATCTTTCAATGAAGTAGAAAGCAGAAAATTTATGTATCTCAACGCTATGCCCTTACCAATAAAACCCATTTTAACATAAACTCTAACTTTGAGCCCTTGAAGTTCTAAACAAGTATAAGCCTACTTAGTGGATCGGATTGGTGCAAAGGACATAACCAATTTAGAGCATACAGTGTAGGGAAACCGAAAATAAACAACCAAACAGTAATTATGTGGAGTCTTACCTCCTAGAGGAGAAACAAACGTTTCATACTGAACTGAACAGTCCCTAGTTGTCACATCTTCTAGTTTTTCTGAATCCTCTGGTTGCAACCCAATGTTAGTCTTGGACGAAGCTGCTTCAGCAATGGGAGTCGAACTTTTTCTCACAGTAACACCACTGCTGTCTGCTTCAAGCAAAGGAGAGAGATCTTCTGGAATGGGACAATTCAATGAAGTATAATTTTAACCAACAAAGCCATCTAAAATCCAAGCTGTGTAACCTTTGAACCCTTTTATTCTCTAAAGGCAGGACTTTAGACAAGTATGAGCCAAATGAGTGGTTCTCTCAAGATCTAGGTAGTAGGGACATAACCAGCATTCGAACTAGGGGACCAAAAATAACAACCAAAGAGTAATTCAGTGAAGGTTCTTACCCCCGAGAGAAGAAACAGATGTTTGATACTGTACCAAAGAATCCCTAGTAGTAGCATCTTCAGAGACATTTTCCTCCATAGGTTTACTATTCTCATAGTTCTGCAATGTCTCCAGTAAGACATATTTATCGGTCTTCCATACACAATCCAATAAGGTGATACACTCTTCTTCCTTTGGATAGAACTCGCGGAATACCTGTATTAATTCCAATAGAGAAAACAGAGTTTGCTGACATGATCATTGAACTATGTAAGAAATCTACACCAAAGAATCTTTGACCAACCTCAACCCCGTCCTGTGCTATCTTGACAGACTGTTTCTTCAGTGATGTAGATGTTACCGAATTGAAAATTGAAACAGCATCAAGTAATATCTGCGCGAAACAAAAACGATTAGAAAATTAACCACATTATGCAGACTACGATTACAATAAAGATCAATCACAGTGTGTAATATATTAAATCATGGATTGGAGAAACTTCCCACAATGTTCTTTTATTTTAGTTTCATCACAAACAAAGTTAACTTACTTGTTGAATCAACACTCGGAGGCGTGCAAGCAGGGCCAAAAATGTCACAGAAAATCCTATGAAAAATGAACGAGCTAGTAGAGTGGATATCCCACTGTAGAACAAAATTACCCACCGAACAAGATTAGCTCTAAGACATTAAACAAACAATTCAATTCACGAATCAATCAAATACCTAGCTGCCTTCAAGATGGGTTCAGTCATCTGCAACAAACATAATGATCAGTCAGAACACCAAGGATCTTGTTCATATGTATGATCAAAGCTCGATTACGCATACCTGTGAGAGTAAATGAAGAGCTCCAAGAAGTCGTTCCAAGATATTTGGTTTCCCAGTATCAGATTTTTTCAACTTCAAGCTGCATAAACCCCAAAAACAAACCAACTTAGCTCCTACAACATTCTCATAAATCAGTAAAATCAACAAAAGAAAGAGAAGCATACCTCTCCAAAACATGAATCTTCTGTTTACTTATTCTCCCAGAAATAACATGAAAGCAAGGTCTCAACATACTCTCCATGTTTGCTGTTCGTAAAAGTCTCAAGTCCCTTCTCACCTGACCAATAAAAAAAAAACGATTTGCTAAAAATTGAATTCAATCAAATACAAGTTTGTCTCAAAGTTGTCTATTTTTAACACAATCTACCAGAAGAAGAAGAATGTAGATAGATAGATACCTTGAGAAGGTATTGAAAATAAGAGCATCTCCGATGCTGGTTCTTATTCTTGTAGACCATTCTCTCGAACACCGCTTGCTCGAGTTCAAGCTGGCCAAGCTGACTCTTCAGCTTCTCCTCCAGAGCTTTGACTTGTGTATCATCCATGGAGTTTTATTCAAACAATTTTTCAATGGAACTCTGATTCTTGATACTGCTCTAAATTCGAACAAGACAGAGATTAAGGTTAGGGTTTTAGAGACCTGCAACTTGCAATAAAGCTTCAACTTTTGTTGTTCAAGGAAGACGCAATTTTCTCGGTCTTTGAGGGCGGGTCGGATCGGGTACGGTTCGGTCCTACCATTAACCAACTCTAAATCGAATCGAATAGACACAAAGCCGGTATCTCAATTTAAGAACTTTGAAGCTGGAAGATGACCTAAAGACAGAAACCGGCGATTTGCAGTTCTCGACGAACTAACCAGAAGAAGAAGATAGAGAAAGAAGAACGACGTTATTAGGGCTTCTTCCGTTTAAGTTTCAATTAAAAATGTTTTTAACTAATACCGACCGGTCCGGTTTTCAAAAACATTGGTTTAATCAATTAAGGAAATTACTACATCCGTGTGTTTGAACAATTGAACAAAATCATCAAATCTTGCTGAGTAACTGACGGAAAAATCCTTTGCATCGATTCTCCGATATCACTTTGATCTAAAAATTTCCGGGACGAAAAGGATGGATGAAGAATTGTTGGAATTGCAAAGACAGTTCGAGTTCAATTGAGCAAAAAATAAAAAGAAAACTAGATCAAATGCACTTTTAAATCAGATAATTTTACTTGTTTGATACATTGTTTGTTAATTTACTAAGTCTTTTAAGTTATAGTTTAAGAGTTTAAGATATAAAAAGTGATAAAATTCCAAAGAAGATGATAATAAAAGCAACTAGACCATTATCAATTTTTGAAATGTGACCCCCATTTCTGCTAAGGCTTTCTTTGTCCGACTCTGATCATTACAGTGGATTGCAAAGGAAAGAAGAATTGGTGATACTGTTCCGCGGTTGGAAAACTAGCTCGCCAAAACATACATACTTTGTTTAAAGTCCTAAAAATGTTTTTATGTTCTTTGTTTATTGTGAGTTTGTGACCTCTCTATAACCTGATAAACTCGAAACCATACAATGGATTCAACTGCAAGCTAGAATAGTATTTGTAACATCTACATTATTCCCATTGGAAGGAGGAAAAGTAATTTAATTTTTAACTCCAAATGGTAAACCAATCGGGTTGAGAAGAAGCTAGGACCAATTAAGCAATTACGCTTTTGAGGACACACAAAGTGAAAGTTCAAATTCTTTTTGGTAACAATTATAATGTTGGTACTAACAAAAGTTAGTTAGATATATAGTAGTGGTCTTTTATTTTATTTTTTTAATTATCACAGATTCATAAACTAACTTAGCCGGTTGAGTTGAATCTTGTACACATACATGATACATGTACATTAATTGAGTATATATCTAGAATAATTTTGTATTTTAATCTTGTTTCTGAAATATTTAAATTCTTTAAAAGACTTATTTTAAAAAATAAAAAATGGTGCGGGAAGATATTGCGTAAGCACACTAATGTGATGAAAGATATTGCGCAAGCACACTGTTACAAGAGAGAACTTAAAATACATCAGTCGACAAATAGAGAATTGTTATTTTAAATAATCTGTTTGACAGACCAAATTCGAGAATCTTATAATAAATGTTGTTTTGTTTCCTGTTTCCACATAGTTTTAATCATGTAATTTTTACTATGTTCATTCTAATTTTAGAGTAATATCATAAAGAAGTTGATATACGAACAAACTATATATTAAAAAAAGAAAAGATATACGAACAAACTTTTTTCAATTGAAACCCCATTTTTACCTACAACGTAACAAATACTATATATTATCTTAAGAAAAAAAAAATTAGCTTGCTATTTTGTTTTAGATTTGTTTCTTTGTTAAAAGGAGAAATATTTTTCTTCTCCAATAAATTAAATTGGTAGCATCATCTACGAACTAGAGACTAGATAGATGACATGTGTGTAAAAAATAATAAAAATCAAATGATTTTAAGAGACGGCAAAAAAAAATGATTTCAAGAGAGTACTTGGTTCTTGCTTCTTGAAATAAATAAATTTGGTCAATGATCAAGACATGTAATTCGTGGGGAAGTGGTAATAAAGATTCAACGAGAATTTGGATTATAACGTGGCAAGCAGGCGAAAATAGTCTTCATTTATTTTAAAACTCTTAATTAATAATTAAATAAACGAAATGTGATGAAGGTAATAGTGAGGTTAAGGATAAATAATAAAAAGCGACGTATATACATGGTTAGTATATAATTAATCTCTTCTTTGTATATATAGTTGGTCCACGATTCTTGAACCTTTTTGAGTCCGGCAGAAAAAATTCTTAAAACAATATTTTTTTGTTAAATACAATAGTTTGATTTAACACCTATTTGTATATTTGGGTTAAATTAGCAAAGTTTGATGTAATACCTCTTGTATTTTTGGTTTGTTAATGTTAATATCACCCTCCACAATATATTAAAGTGAAATGAGTGAATTTCGAATTTTTTCTTATGGATATAATTACCCATTCTGTGACGCAAAAATATGTGACGTTAGACGATGCGTGAGCATGTTAAGGTGTCGAAAAATTGACCTAGATTAGATTTCGTAATGGTGAAAAGAAGATTGATGATAATGATGTTAATATGTGGTTGTCACTAGCAAATATTCATTTCTACTTATCGTGTCGATAGATATCAAATGAATTGTTTATATCAATAAAAGATATATAAGTAATGTATGAGAGATGCTATAGTAATGTAGAGTATGATGGTTAATATGTGGTATAAGATTATCCGACAAAACTAAATAATAATAGTTCCACAATGATTACCACTTTGTTGCCCGAAGTTTTAGTGATTCATTTTTAACAAATGTGGATTTTACTTTTCAAAAAGAAAAAAGAAAAAATCTTTGGTTATAAAAAGTGTGATGATCCAAAAGAAATATAAATTGTTATCTCAGGTGTTGATGATGGACTTTAACCATTAGTAAGTCATCTATTTTAAATTCTCAGATAATCTCGATGTCAATGAGTGATTCTTTTGGATTAATTAGGTCATGGCTTAAAATATGCATCTCCTTTATAAATGAAATCAAACATTATTGAAGTAAACCTTTTCTTTTTTGAGTTTAATTATGATGATAATATAATATAACCTGAGGAGGATTAGATTTGGCAAACTCACTTAGAAACCAACGAGAAATGTGAAACGTGCACAATCACATTATCCACTAAGTCACAAGAAGGTCGACCACTTTCCCTTCTTTTCTTGTTCTTGCACCTCAAGAAACCAAATTACCTTGTATAATTTTAGTCCTAAGATTATTTTGTTTGTTTATTCAAATGAAAAATACTACAATTATAAATTTTCTTTGTTTTTATTCTTTAAATTTTTAATTTGCAGAAATTATTAGACTTAAAAAAGTTTTAAAACTTTATAAAACTTGAACATAATATTTTCACAAAACACAAACACATCATCTCTTGTTGTGAATCTTGTGACACGTTTGGTTTCGGAATTGAAAAAGTACATATGTCTAAGATCCATAACAAGTTGTATAAATAATTAAATACAATTTTAATAAGATATAAAAGACTTAAAAAAAAAACAAAAAGGACAAACGGACCAAAATGTGCCACACCTCCAACTTCCATGATCTAAATCTTTTTTCCCTACTATATAAATGTGAGCCTATTCTATAACAAAATCATTTGCCAACAAAAGTCTCAACTTAACATACACATCTTCTTCTTCTTTTTTTTTTTTTCTTTTTTTTTGCATTCCCCCAAACACTTCAATGGAGAACTCCGTAAACAACTGCGTGAGACAGAAAGTATTCTCCAATCACCAAATCAAAACGATACACGAAGAAGAAGATCAAGAAGAGAGTAGTTGGATAGTCTACTTTGAAGATATTGATCATGATGATGAAATGGTAGAAACTGAAGGAGAAATGACTCATTATTACGATAATGATTCATCGATGATCTCAGACGCTGCATCTCCTGTCCACACCACAAAGATTAATAATGTTGTTCGTCGAAAGGCTAATAACATTAATACAAACCCTAAAAAGAGACGAATCATTCATCAGCACAAAGAAGAAGAAGAAGACCTACAAAAAGGAGAGGAAGAAGAAGAAGATGAGGAAGATACAGCTTCTTCTCCTTCTAATAAAACCAAGGTTAGATACATATGAGTGTATCTTAATTTGTAGAATTGATTTTGTTGTTTTTGTTGAATTTTCTAACATTTTTGTTGTGTTTTTTTTTTTAAAGGGTTTTAGTGTCTTAGATGGTGCTAATGATAATACAAGATATGGAAAATCCATGTACAATGTTACATCCGAGGTAATAAGAAACCCTTTATCAAAATAAAAACATTTCTTTCATGTTAATAGATTTTTTCATCAAAACTAAATTTGATTTTCGACTAACAATAAGTTCTTTTTTGGTGGGAATTTATAGGAAATTGGATGCATAACAGAAACAGGATCAAAGATAAAAGAAATTATGAATGAAGAATTCTCTGCAGAATTGAAAAAGAGAGGACTTTGTGTAGTTCCTTTATCCATGTTATCTAACCTTATTGCTTGATGATTCTTTTATTTTATTTTTAAGTTTTAACTGTTATTATTATTTTTTATTCTTCTGATTCTTTGATGTAAAATTGTTACTATTATTGATTGACATGTAAAATGTATAGAAAATTGAATTCTTATTGAAAGTTAAACACTTTGCTTTTGTTTGGTCAGACTCCAGACCGTTTTTTTTATTACAGTTTTGCTATATACACTACTTACTATGGTCTGCACCTGAAAATACAGAGCTTAAGAGATGATAAACAGGGACGAGTTTCGGTCTCTCGGCTTCTCATTTCTTTTCTGGAAGCTTCTCCAGCAACTCGGGTATCACTTCGAAAAGATCTCCAACAAGTCCATAATCAGCTACCTACAATTTCGTAGCCAATCGGTTTTAGCATCGTTTGGTCCTAACTTGAATAGGCGGAAAAAACGGTCTCAAGTGTGTTTGTTACCTGGAAAATTGGTGCATCGGCGTCTTTATTAACCGCAACAATCACCTTAGAATCCTTAATTCCAGCTAAATGTTGAATGGCTCCTGAAACACCAAATGCCATGTAGAGCTCTGGTGCTACTATTTTACCCGTTTGTCCCACCTGACGATACAAACAAACAAACTCTTCAAAGAAGTTAAGTGGAAGGAATAATTAAAAAAAGGATCCACAAATATTACCTGAAGATCATTAGGAACATATCCAGCATCAACAGCAGCACGAGTAGCGCCAACTGTACAAATGAAACAGTTATACACATACATTTCGAAGCACATTCACTTGAGGGATAAAAATTTCCCACACACTCACTGGTGATCAGGCCAAGCATGTATAACTAACCTGCTCCACCAAGTTTTTCTGCAAGCTTTTCGATCATTTTAAAATTTTCAACACTCTTCAACGCCCTTCCACCAGTGATCACAACGCGTGCACTTCCAAGATCAGGCCGTTCTGTATCCTGAGTTGAACTTCCCACATATCTAGATTTTCTGACAGAGTCTGCAGTGAAGAATAGCGAAATCAGTTACAAAAAATAACCAACGATGAAAACACAAATACACAAGAGAACACTAAACAGACCTTCTTTGAAGTTTGAGAGATCAATCTGAGAGATAGTAGCTTTCTTTGACTCGGAGTCTGCTGTAATTGGGGTGACAGGAAAAGATGTAGATCTAATAGTCAACATACAAGGACCAGCGCCAGTATAACGAACTGTACACAAAGCGTTTCCCGCATAAATAGGCCTGACACATATAAAAAAGCTTGGTTTTAGTTCACAGTTCAACAAGAACAAGAGAGAGTTGAAATGTACCTGATAAACTGATCGGATCCTAAGATTTTGACAACATCGGTAATAGGAGAAACATCTAAAAGAGCAGCGACACGGGGTAATATATTCTTGCCAAACGAACTCGAGGAAGCAAGAATGTGAGAGTAATCTCCTTGTTGCCGAACAAAGTCAACCAATTTAGCCCAAGGCTCAGCTAAAGGGTACTCAAATTTATCAGAATCAGCAACAAGTACCTAAAAAAAAGTACCAACATTAAGACCACAAACCCAAAAGAAAGCACATGAACAGAAGCGAGAATGTTGTAGTTTACCTCTGAAACAGAAGGGTGACAAGAGGCAGCTTGAGAAGCAGCTTCTTGAAGAGAAGAACCAGAACCAGCCAATAATAAAGAAATTGAAGAATTCTCACCTAAAGAATTAGCTGCAACTACTGCACTCACTGTCTGAGGTTTGATTGAACCACTCTCATGTTCTGCTATAATTAAAGTGCTAATCTATATGCAACAACAACAACAAAAATGTACACTTGTGAAATTCTCAGCATAATGAAAACAAAACAATAATCTCAATATACATATAGAAGCTTCACAAACTGACTACTTCCAAACAAAAATTTCCCACTTAGAGTAAAATAAAAAAAAAGTTTCTCTTTTTAATGCAAGGACTGATAAAATCGAAATCACCCACCACAAAGACTGATCTTTTACCACTTCCAATTCATTTTCAATATGAAAAAAAATCGAAAATTACAGCTGAAAATCAAGTTTGGCTACGAAGAAAACAAGACAAAAATTACGGTCATGAATGATCGATTCCAGCGAAAACAAAAGATCGAACTGGGGGAAAATGGGTAGGAGATTAAAGATCATACGCATCGAGAGAGATTGGTGATGGAGATGGAGATGGAGATAGATCGAGGAGCATTAGAGGCGACGAACTTGTTCTTCGTCAGAGCTCTCAGTAGAACAGTTCTCGTCATCGTTTTCTCTTCTGATTCAGATTTCGGAATTCTAGAAAAAAGAAGAAATAAACGAACCATCTCAAACGGCGTCGTTTTATAACATAGCAAACGGCGCCGTTTATTATCTTCTTTTGCAGAAACGACATCGTTTTGTGTACTTCTTTTTTTTTTTGTTGTTGTGTAGCAACGGTGTCGTTTTATGTAAAAGCTAAAGAGTATCGTTTTAAAGGATTTAATAATTGTTTGACCTTAAGGATGGTCAAAGATTTAAAGCTGATTACTTCATTTCCATTTGTAGATTAGATTTCACAAATTCCATATTTTAATTTTTTTAGTACGATGATTCCTGAAAGACAAAAAAAAAAAAATCTAAACTTTATAGGAGTATGATGAAAATTGGGAAAATTGGAAATAAAGGATATCTACTTAAAAATTTGTCCATATACACCTTTTTTGTGAGATTGTCAGTTTGGACGATTTTACCCCTACACCCTAATTTAATTGTTTTTTTAAAAAAATAACCATAAAAACAGGTAGATATACAAGAGTAGAGGTGATTTGAAGTATAATTTTTTAGAATTGGTTTAAAAAAAGTTGATTTTTTGATAGATAAAGTTTCATCTAATTTTGGTAGAATACGTTTTCTAGCGTTCTGCGAAACTCAGAATGTGTATTCTGCATTTTTGTACATGTTCTACATATTTCAGATTAGATTTCTGTTCTGAGAATTTTAGAAATCCGAAAATCAATAATCTAAAATATTTAGAACATGCATTCTACGTTTTTCTCTATATTCTAAATGTTTTAGAATAGACGTTCTAATAATTTCTACATCTTCTGCCATCGTTAGAAATTGTAATCTACGTTTAGAATGTAAATTCTACGGTATTGTAGATTTCGATTTCTGTAATTTTTAGAATGCTCTAAATATAGAAAGTAAATATTCAGAAAAGGAAACAAAATATTTTTTTAGATTACGATTTAAATGATTATTTATTGTTTAGATTACGATCTACAAGATGTAGAAGTTGTTGTCTACGGTTTTTAGACTAAGATTAAAACCTAAAACGTTTTTTAAACCCTAAAAAGCTATACGTCTTAATCCTACACGTCTTAGTCCACCACTTTCGTTTCTAAAAAGCTAAGAACACGTTTTCCTTCAAATTTTCCCGTTTTTGATCAACGATTTCTCGATGCACATCTACGTAAGGAGTGGTGTGTGGAGATTGTATAACAAGAAAGAGTGGAGATTTATTATTGATGAAAAAAATCGTGGGAGATTATTGAGTTTGGAAACGACTACAACTTTTGAAGAGTTACAAGCGATTGTTGCAGAAGACTATGGAATAGAACAGAGTACAGTTGATGTGGAGTTAAGTTACTTACCCACGGATCTTAGCTTGGATTGTCCTCCTGTTGTAATGATGAATAACAGACAGGTTAGTAATTTCCTTTCGTACTGTAAAAGGAAAAATACGATCAAGTTATGTGTGACGTTCAATGGTGGAGATAAAGATACAGGGAGTAAAGAAAAATTCGATCTGAATAAGGAACCCGACGCTGCAAGTAATGGAGATGATGATGTTAATGTCGACGATGGAGATGATGATGTTAATGTCGACAATATTTTGTCATCATGGGGTGTGAAAGATTTTGTCATCATGGGGTGTGAAAGAAACTAGAAAGAATGCCGATAGTTTCAAAACTCCAAAAAATGCTATTGTTGGTCATGGAATCGGATCGTCGTCACAGTATTCTTGTGTGAGCCAGGGTCAGTATTTCAGAAGCAAAGAATTGTTACAGTCAACCATGGAATTGTATGCGATGAAGTATAACTGTGACTACAGGATTACAAAGTCTGATACAAAACTGTGGTGTATACGATGCATAGATGTTGGCTGCAAGTGGCGACTTCGAGCTGAGCGTTTAGAGCGGTCTTCGTATTTAAAAATCAACAAGTACGTGGGTAACCATACATGTGCTCCTTCCAAGAAAAGTAAATTCTGTCGAACACCTTCAACAAAAACGATTGGACATATCATTATGCATAATTATGAAGGTGTGTTGGAAGGACCTAAACCGAATGATATCATCAATCTTATTCGGTCACAGTATGGACACGAGCTTAATTATTCGCAGGCGTGGGAGTCTCGTGAGTATGCAGTTAATGAAGTCAGAGGAATTCCTGAGAAAAGTTATGGTAAGATACCAAAATACTTGTACATGCTACAAGCAGCTAATCCCGGTACGTATACAAATTATGAAGTTGATTGTGATGGTAGATTCCAATATCTATTCATATCTTTTGGTCAGTCAATTAGAGGGTTTTACAAGTCAATTCGGAAAGTGATTGTTGTTGACGGTACATTTTTGAAGAGTAAATACAAAGGAGTTCTTCTGGTTGCTACAGCCGTAGATGGTAACTCTAATTTGTATCCAATCGCATTTGGCGTTGCTCGTTCTGAGAATGATGCATCATGGGAGTGGTTTTTCTTGCAACTTAAGACACTCATAGCGGATGATCAAGGTTTAGCTTTTGTGTCAGATAGGCATTTGTCGATCAGTAAATCGCTTGAAAAAATCTATCCGTTAGCTTCCCATGGTATTTGCATCCACCACTTGATCGGTAATGTTATTACATATCACAGTGGAAGGGGTGTGGCTGGTATGGTTGCAAAAGCGTCTAAATCCTATAGAGTTACTCAGTTTGAGAAGTTGTTCGAGGATATTTGCAACATCAGTCCAGCGATTGGTGCATACTTAGACGATGCTAATGTTGAAAAATGGGCTCGCTGCCACTTTCCGGGATTTAGATACGACATTAACACCAACAACCCTGCAGAATCAATCAATTCTGCTTTGAGATCACCTAGAGAGTATCCGATAATTCCTTTGTTAGACAGCATTAGGGAGATGTTGACACGTTGGTTTTATGAGCGAAGAGTATTAAGTGCAAAGCAAAAAGATCCGTTGACTATTGAGGTGGAGAAAAAGATTTCTAGAAGAATAGAGAAAGGTAAATTTTTTAAAGTTTATTCGATTACTAGTAACAGATTACATGTTAAAGCAAACGGATTCGACTTCGTCGTTGACTTGGAAAGAAGAACATGTTCATGTGGGAAGTTTGAGATAGGGAAACTTCCTTGTAGACACGCTATAAAAGGAGCTTATGCGATAGGCAAGTGTATATACCCATATGCTGATGATGTGTATACCACTGCCACTTGGAGATCGTTATATGAGGAAACTATTAATCCAATTGGTGTTCCCGAAGAAGAATGGCGTGTCCCAGAGGAGGTTGCAGCTGCAATTGTGTTACCACCTGAAACAAGAAGACAACCTGGTCGACGAAGAAAACGAAGATATGAAACGGCTGAAGACAAGATAAAAGCGTCACAATAATCACAATTGTCAAAGAGACATAGGTGTAGTCGTTGTGGAAAAGAAGGCCATAATCGAACAACATGTGACATAGCTATATGATTAAGGTTTGTCTAACTACTGGTTGTAATCTTAAATAGAGACTTTAAAAATTGTCTTTTGCTAACGGTTTTGTTTTTAATTTACAGGATTAGAAAGCAACTTCAAATTATGAGCAGCTTCATGTTTTTCCGATTCACTACCATGGGAGGTTGCGGGGTTCAGTTCTTAGTTTTTGATTTTATTCTAATAATTTTCGTTTTGCTTTTTTGAGTATTACATTCACTTATACTTATATTTTTGTTTTTGTGTTTTGATTTATGGATTCAGTATTAGTTAAGTTTGTGGTTTAGTTTTGAACAATAGATTCACTTCTACTTATGATCATTTTTTGTTCCTGCGTTTGTCTCTAATGTTTGTGTTCATAATCAAGTTTGTAATGGATCAAATTATACATGAGCTAATAGGAGATATTAGAGACGAACTCAAGGAACTTACTTTCATAAAACGCCTAAATAATTAGGAAAAAAAAAACAAAGGTCATACAAAATACATGTCGCAAGAGTAGGACAAAAAAAAACACCATAATGCTAATTAATCTCAATCAATTTCAAGGATATCCGACGATTGATGTGGAGGTTTATAGTTCTTCATTCGCTCAATTAAGATAGGATCATGAGCAGCCTCCCAAAGGTCTACAGCAATCTTCATGCGCGCCTCTTTGATGTTCCCATCGTTTATCAAATCCATGCTTAGATTAAGCATATGACACTCAATGTGTTTCAATGCATACACTCCGCAATCACACATAGTAGTGTTCAGATTTTTAGGCACCTTGACGTTTATTATCTCATATTGTGTCAATGGAGGGACTTTTCCATATACCTTCCCGTGCACGTCTTTCACAATCCTTGGGATGATGTATGCAAACATTTCCACGTTTCTTCTGTTGTTGTTGCCGAAACAATCGAAGACTTCAACAGTTCTTAAAACAAAGTTGACGCAAATAGAAATCCAGTGACTATTATTGACGTTTACCGGAGCATAAATTCTGTCGAAATCCAAAGCCCAACTTTTACCCGTCTTTCCATGAGATGGGGACTCACCGGTGACGAAATCAATAAGCCGACTATCCCATTTGTGGGTCTTTTTATTTTTCATGAACTTTGGGTATTCGTTTTTGATTCGCGCGCTAAACTCGCAACTCATAAACCCAACACGAGCTGAATTTAGTCGGCGTAAAGATGTGGATTCCCGATGTAAGTACAGTACTGCATCTATTTCCTGCGTTGCAATTATTTTTAAAAACAAGTTAGTATTTATCGAAATGAATACGTAATCAGTCATGAAAAAAAAAAATAGTAAAACTTACATCGTTGCCTAGCCATTCTTTTTGATCAATCAGACGCTTAAATAGTGCATCAGTTAGATGAGATGGACCGAGTTTTGGAACATCACGACTGTAATGAAGGTAAAACAAAAAGAATAAACAATTATACAATCAGGTATATTTAAAAGATATAAAAATAGAATCATAGGACTTACTTTACGTTCCTAAACCATGCTTCAAAAGCAGTCCATCTAGCTTCAGGTAAGTATACCAACACCGCGTCAGCGTCATATTTACCCGAATCACCCTTATCATTCCAATCCATAAACTCTGCAGTGTCGTCTTTGCGCTGTTGTTTCTCGAGGTTTTGTGAAAATATACCCTGTGATGGATCAAAACCCGGTGCTTGTGATTTTTGAGAAAGATGCCCCATTTCTTTTTGCAGAAAATCTGGATCTTGCGAATCCATATTAAGGTCTATTTCACCCGGACGGGTGAATAATTCATGAAACAGACAATTATCGTCCTGCAAAGACAGTCAATGTAAATATCAAAACAAAAACAAACAAAATAACTAAGTCTGAAATTACAATACATGCCTTTAAATATTATAATGCATAAGTTACTAAATAGCCTAATTACAAGGTTTTACATAAGTTTTTACTTCTTACGAAAGCTACAAACACAAAACATATAACAGAATTACAATGTCATACAATGCTAAAATACAACAACAGAAGCTTTGGTTTTTATTTTTAACGTACCACTGGTTGACCATTACCGAATGGTGGTGCCTTGTCTTTTTTCGAATTCTCATCCATAGTGATCACTGCTTTCTTGAGTGTTGCTACATCTAGCTCTATCTTTCCTAATTTGTTGCTTACTTCTTGCCCAAAATGCTTGAAAGAAGTTTCAAACATTTCTCTGATGAATGTTTTCATCTCTTCATCAAAACCATGTGGTGCGGCTGGAGCTCTTTGACATAACAGTTTCATCTTCCTTGTCTGTGCACCGTGGTCACCGTCCTTACTCCTTCTCTTCTTTGAACTTGTCGCCATTTCATGCTCATTACTCTGCAAACCAGAGAGTAGGCTACCTTCAACAGTGACATTCGCCTCTTCCTTGTCATTTGTATGTATCTCACCTTGACCTTCCACATAGCCATCTTCTACTAAATCCTCATCTATCGTTTCTTCCTCGACATCAGGACTCTCAACAGCATCCCACTCAAAGTCAGAAAAATCATAACCAGTTCTTATCAAAGCGTTTAAGTTCTTCAAAGCAACATCACTGTTCTCACCTTGCCTCAGGAAATCCACTGACTCATATACATCATAATTTCCTGTGATGGAAATGTATGGATATACAATATCCTGCAGAATAATATTTACTTATCAGAAATGCAGCAAACCCATATGAATTGTTGAGTATATATGTATGAAAATTAAGCTACTAACCTCTGCTGTCATTCCTGTCTCTAATTCGATAATTTCTTGATAAGAAACTTTTGCTGCCCCTTTCCAGTTAGAACATCTAAGAGAAGCTCCCAAGTTCTTGTTAAGCTTCACTCCTAATATTCCTCCTATTTTAGGAACTGCTTCCATAGCCCATATCTGTAGTGCAATTGAGAAACCATCAAGGGCGTAGCTTTTAGTCTTCTTCAAGTCCTTTTTTGCGTTTGTGATCGACTCGACAAGATAGTCAAACGAATGTAAACCCCAAGGATACGCCCTTAACTTCTCAAGATCCATCACCAATTTGATGTAATGTACTGGAATAGCTTTCTTCTCATCTTTCGCAATTACCAAACCAGCAATCACACACAAATAGACAAATCTAATCCTATCTACTTTACCCCATTTGTGAACTGCTCCTAGATGCGTAGACATCATCGTCTTAATGCATATCTTCTCCTCTCTTTTCAGCAACTTGCTCCAAAACCCCTTATCATCTTTCCAAGTATCTAAATCATACTTGAAATCATCATTGTATTTCAGCCCAGTCACTGCGTAGAACTCTTGCAAAGAAAATCGGAGAGGCTTGTTTCCAAACACAAACCAGAGCTCATGTTGTTTTCTTGTTACCAATTGTCTACACATTAGGCTGTGCACCAGACGACCCGAATAATGTAAACCATTTTCGTATATGGCGAAGACTTGTGCAAACAGAGGATCAGACTTCACTTTCTCATACTCTATTGGCAAAGCATCCTTGATTTTCCTAAGTATCGATAATCTGCAGCTGTTGTTAATTTTCTCAACTTCAGGCTCTTTACCATGTCCGAAAAGGAGCTTGGGAAACTCCTTAGTAGTGGCTGCACATAAAAAACAAACATATGTAAATAAAACCATTCACAGTGATGACTAATTATAGTGCATAGTTGCAGTTAGCAAACAAAAATTAGTATGTTAAAGTACTTGATGTCTTACTCGTGCTTCCTAGATTGTTTTCCATTGATAACCTTTGATGTAATGTAGATCCAAAACCTGAAAATAGAGAACAAACTAGCTTTATCAAATATTTAAAGTTATTAAGAGACAAAACACTTGATATAAAAATAAGACCCTAAACAACGTGAATCTTTCCTCAATCTAAATTTTTACATATTCCATTATCACAGTTTGAGGCATGTATATCTCACTAAATGGAGACATCTACAAGATTATACACAAAGATGATTCAAAGAGCTAGAGGACTTAATAAATCAATTAGCAATTAAAATTTGGAGTTTTACAACACAAAAACTGAAATCTCTAAACGAGTAACACAAATTCAAAGAACATAACCAAATATATAGAGCAACTAATACACTCCTACGTTTGAGGAGATTATTTTAAGATCAAAGAATGATTCAAGCTAAGCCTTTTTCAAACTCAAGCAACGTCGGAAAAAATAACAATGTGATTCCAGTCTAGCAGTTTCCCTTCTTAAGCAATGGTGATATGGATATATAGATCATAGTAACTCAGTCAAACTAAATTATCGTTTTTACATGCTAGCAAAGCAAAACATGCCTAAGCAAATTCTTTCAGCCCATCGAAAACCACAATGCATAACAAATATCCGCTATTGCTATCCACGCTTTTATTTTCAATTTAGCTTGTATACCTTTGGCTCTGTTTAGTTGATCAGAAATTATAACACAGCTATCATGATCAGCGTATACATAGGTTCTTATGACAATGAAAGAGAATGGAAAGAGCAATTTTTTCTAGACCATTAGAGTAATCTGCGTTTCTTTTCCTGGCATCAATCTTATTTCTAACCTTAGATAGATATTAGCCAATGATTCCTCTACCCGAAATTTTTTAAGAAAAAACCATAGCTAGCTATTGCTAACTGATAAGCTAATGTTAAATCGCAAAATTTACAGTTGCGTCTTAAAAGAGATTCACAAACACATATACATTAACATGAATCAAAGAGATAGAAGACTTAATCAATAATTGATGTTGTGACACTTGAAACGCATGAAAGGAATCTAGGAACAAAACAAACAAAGGAATCTACATGCAATTGAAATTTGGAATTTTAAAACTCACAAAATTGAAACTTCAAATCTGAACTACACGAATTCAAAGAAATTAACAAATCTACATGCAAACTGAAATAAACTCTTGCAAATTACACTAAATCGAGAGAACAAGAAAGGAGAGAGACGAACCAATAGAAGACAACAGAGGAGAGAGACGAACCAATAGGAAGCTTCAAGCTGAAATCAAGAGGAAGCAAGACGGCGCCAGACACAGAGACGGCAGAGGAATCGCCGGCGACGACGATTGAGAGAAGACAGAGGAATCGCCGGCGGCGACGATTGAGAGAAGACAGAGGAATTTCCCGACAGATGTTTTTTTTTTCTTCTTTTCATCAAACAAGTCTTTTATTAGGTCTTCGTGAAAGACTCTCTTTCATTTGGAGTTTTTGTGATTTTATTATTTCTATTTTAATTTTGTAAAACCAATTAGGAAGTTTTATTTTTAAAATGAAATTTGTGAGAAAATGAGGGTAAAATTGGGTTTTTTATTTTTAAAAACCTATTTGACCAATCTACAAAAAAAGGGGATATATGGACAAATTTTTAAGTAGATATCCTTTATTTCCAATTTTCCCATGAAAATTCTTCCTGCCAAAAAAAATCTTGTCATTTTGAGCTTTTTGTGAAGAGTTCCAATAGTTAAGGAAAGTGGGATCACGACGGCTTTAAGAACAGAATCCGACGAGATACTGATAGAGAAAGAGAGCTCAATCTCAAGATCTGTTTTTTTTTTTTTTTTTTCTGTTAGAATCCTTTCTTCTTTGTCATAGCCATGGTTTCAACCACCAAGATCAAGTCCGTTGATTTCTACAGGTACAATTACAAACCCTCTTTCGTGTAACAACTTTTAATGATAATTCTCGATTATGGCTTCTGATGCACATGCAAAAGTTTGTACCTTTTTATACATTTTGGACAGTATGTGTTGAATTATGCCTTTTGAGCATTCGAAATTGGTCCTGTCTTTTTGATTATATGAATTGGGCATCGGATTATTTCTGTTCCTTGTCTTGATTTTGGATAATTACTCTGTTGTCTGAGTGTAACTGTGTAGTCCTGATTATGACCCTTTTTGTTTCTTCAGGAAAATCCCAAGAGATTTGACAGAAGCATCTCTCTCTGGTGCTGGTTTATCCATTGTAGCTGCCCTTGCTATGTTGTTTTTGTTTGGAATGGTATTAATAATCATCTCTCTGCCTTGTTTTCTTCTTCTTCTGGTTCTCTGATCTATTGCTTATTCCTCTGTTTGAATGAAGAATAATAGCATATGCTTCTGCATTTTGTGAAATGATTTTGGCTGATGGTTTAACTTGCAGGAGCTGAGTAGTTATTTGGCAATCAACACTAGCACATCTGTAATAGTTGACAAAAGCTCTGATGGGGACTTCTTAGACATTGATTTCAACATCAGGTTGATGAAAATCATTTGTTACGGGTTATAATGAACCAACTTGCCAACTTGCCAATCAATAATGGCAGCGTCTTGATATATTGATGTTTGGTTCAACTTATTTTTGTAGCTTTCCTGCCCTCTCATGTGAATTTGCATCAGTTGACGTGAGTGACGTGTTTGGAACTGTAAGTTTCGGTTTCCAATTCTCAGTATTTCTATTTCTAAGATCCTATTTTGCACTGCGAGCATACATTGTCCGTTGGCTGTTTTATAAACTCATTATAATCACGAAAGGAAAGGAAATAACCAAATGTATGTTATAAGTTCTCATGCTAGGGTGTTTAACTTGGTTGTGCAATGACAATGGTTACGTCATTTCATATGTTTAATTTTTGTTAGCAAAATTCTTCAGCACAGGTTGAATATAACGAAAACGATTAGAAAAGTTCCAATTGATCCGCATTTAAGAGCCACTGCTGCGGAATTTCACTCCAGCTCCGGATTACATCTCATCAACCATGGAGACGAAGATCATGATGAAAATAGTACTTATGCTGATATACCATTAACTGGTGCTGCTTTTGAGAAGTTTACACATCAGTAAGTTGGCAACTTCATCTGTGTTGTGTTTACCACTATATATGAGTACCTGTCCAAGTGCTTTTAATGAATTGGGCTTTCTTTTATGCAGTTTTCAAATTTTGGTTGTTAATTTTTATGCGCCGTGGTGCTACTGGAGTAATCGCCTGGTAATGTTGTTTTGCGTTTTATAGTAAACTTGTCAATGTTCATGATATTTTTCATTTGGCATGCAATTACTAGATTCTTGGGATGAAACTAGATTCTAGATGTTCTCATCACAACTTAGTTGGCTTCATCGAATGAGAAAGAATCTGCCTTTGTTTCCTTATAAATGACTGTAATCATAATTAACCAAGCTATGCAGATAATATATTTTTAGTGAATGAATCAAACTGTTGTGAGAGTTTTTGTTGGTCTGATAAAATTACCTATGTTAGCTCAATAAAATATGTTCATGCTTGGTCTTTTACCGCGTTTTTTTGTTTTGTTTTGTGTGCTAAAATTTTCAGAAACCATCTTGGGAGAAAGCATCTCAAATAACGAGAGAGAGGTGTGTGTTTTTTTTTTTCTATACAGTATGTTATAAAGCCATTTCTGATGATATAACAAGAATCATCGAGTTATGCTTTCTGATGATTTCTCTTTGGAACATCTGATGTTGCAGATATAATCCTGGAACTGATGATCGTGTTCTTTTAGGAAGTGTTGATTGCACAGAAGAACCTACTCTATGTAAGAGGTATTACTAATCTTGAATTTTCCTCCATTTGCTGTTTTATGGTATTCCAATTTTTTTCCAGTTTGACTTAAGCTTAATTTACCAATCTTCAGCAATCATATACAAGGCTACCCATCTATTCGGATTTTCCGCAAAGGCAGTGATCTTAGGTGAGCAAATGATTCTTCTCGTAGTCTACTTAAGCATTTATTCTTGTAAAACTTCATTCCCTTTTTGGTGATCAATTGCTATCTAATCTTATTCAGGGAGGACCATGGGAACCACGAACATGAATCTTACTATGGAGATCGGGACACAGATAGCTTAGTCAAGGTAGAACTGTTCTTGCTTAGAATCTACCATTAGGAATATATGATTCAATAGTCACATCTTTACACCTGGTTTTTGTGTAATATTTAATAAGGAACTCTGTGTTTCTGAAAAGATTTCATGTACAATAATTTGATTATTCCAGATGGTAGAAGAACTGCTCAAACCTATAAAAAAGGAGGATCATAAGTTGGCTTTGGATGGTAAATCTGATAATGCGGCTTCAACTATTAAAAAGGCACCGGTTAGTGGAGGCTGTAGAATTGAAGGATATGTTCGTGCAAAGAAGGTAAAATTGTCGAACGTCCAATTCTATGCTATGTTCGATGATTTTTTTCTTGCTTCTTTTTCTTTTTGTCGTATGGTGCCATTTTGTCTTTTATAATTGTTTGTTTCAGGTTCCCGGCGAACTTGTAATCTCAGCTCATTCAGGAGCTCATTCATTTGATGCTTCTCAAATGAACATGTCGCATATTGTTACCCATCTCTCATTTGGTACAATGGTTTCAGAAAGGTTATGGACTGATATGAAACGATTACTGCCTTATCTTGGCCAAAGCCATGACAGGCTGAATGGAAAATCTTTCATAAATCAACGAAAATTTGATGTTAATGTTACCGTAAGTTCCACAAATTTCATGTGAAGTTCTTTCCTACTCGAGGCTTCTCTTATAATGTGTTGGCAATACAGATCGAACACTACTTGCAAATAGTCAAAACAGAGGTCATTTCAAGAAGATCCGGTAAAGAACACTCATTGATTGAAGAATATGAATATACGGCTCATAGCAGCGTAGCTCATAGTTACCATTATCCCGAAGCAAAGTTTCACTTTGAGCTCTCTCCAATGCAGGTATCTCTATGCAGTTTTACACAGATGAGAAGATAATATATCCCGCTACTAATATCTTTGCCAATTCTCCTTTTCATAATTGATCACAGGTATCTCTATGCAGTTTTACCATTGGTTTTGCTCTGTTTTTCACAGGTTTTAATAAGCGAGAACCCAAAGTCATTCTCGCACTTCATCACAAATGTTTGCGCCATAATAGGAGGTGTTTTTACGGTATAGTATTTGTTTCACAGCCTTGCCTTTTTTTTCTTTCTTTTCTGGATTCATTGGTGTGAAATTGTAAACTTTTGCTTGTTGGACTTCAGGTCGCGGGAATACTAGATTCTATATTTCAAAACACAGTTAGAATGGTGAAAAAGATCGAACTCGGGAAAAACATTTGATCAGGAATGAGTGAGGTTAGATGTTAGTTTTTCAGTTTTATTAAGATCTACAAAACCATAGAAAAAAATGACCCTCGGTTTTTTTTACATACCTTGTAGACCCTGTTTATTTTCGAATAGCAGTTTGAAAGAGAGAATAAAGAAACAATTTTCTTTGCAGCATCTTGACTTCCTCTTGATTCTTTGTCTATAATTTAACCCCAATGTTTCGTTATCCTTCATATTTATATATTATAGGTCTTGTAGTTATATGAATTGTGTATATCATTTACATTAGCAATTAGCAACAAAACACGCACACAAACACCAATTTACCAACTTAGCTGAAAAGAGAAAGAAACAGAGTAACAATGAAAGCAGAATACAAAACAGAGGAAACAAGGCGGAGCTGTGTTTCTGGGAGTCTCTTGTGAAAGCACCGGGTTATTTCAAATGTTCATGTGTCGGGTGGAGACGGTGGGATTCTACTGAAGGTTGAAGAAGGTGGTGAAAATTGGCTGCTGCTTCTATCAGCCACTACAATGATGACAAGCTTCTGGTTCTGGTGACAATTGCATATGTTTCCACTGATGGGATAGTATGGCCCAGACCGGACAAGCGTGAAGGAAGTGTGTCCGTCTGTATATTTAGTGGTGAATGCATCTGTGTTGCAGCTATCATAAGCGTCTCTTGAAGCACTTAGTCGTGGTTTGGTTGGTAGACGAACACTGCATTGTCCATGACCATGTCTCTGTAAGATTTATGTAACGAATCAAGTAGAGTGGTCTATTAGGAACTTACGCAGAGTCATTGATTTGGAATTTTCTTTGCTCTGCCCATTGATTGTATAGCTGATGATCTGATTGAATGGTCCACCTACCACAAATTCTCTAGCGCAGACGTTCACTTGATACACACGAGAAAACCGAACCCATAAATTATATTTGATCTGTATAGGTCTCTAACATTTTTGAGAGTTGTGTATATGTTTTGAAAAGAAATGGTGAAAGGCAAGAGACTTAACATAATGGGCAAGGCTTTTAAGCAACATTTCTCATATTCTTTTGGGAACAAAAGCAAAGCATAAATGTTTGGAGCTTGCCTCAATGGCTTTTGTTTCTTTACCTTGATCATCTTAATGATTTTGGGTTTACCAAGATTATACATTCAACTAATTTTACAGACATGTTTCATTAGTCTTCACATTGGAACAAGGAATCTTGTGATGTTTACTGTAGGATCTGTAACTAACCAGAAAGCAAGGGACGTACAGAGGTTAATACAATGCATATAGCCTAGAGCAGGTCCGGAAATAATCGGGACTATATCATACTTCTTGTCTTTTATTATATAAATTTCTATATATGTTAAATGATAAAGCACAAAAATACTTGTGGGAGCTCATAAAAACTATTTCATTATTTTTATAACATTTATAAGACTTGAATTATTTAGTTTGGTTGGATTCGCATAATTTTCATTTTTTATTCTCTCACGACAATTTTATCTTAATATTTAGAGTAAAACATAGCATGATTTATAATTACTCCCTCCGTTTCAAAATATAAAGCGTTTTGGAGAAATTTTTTTTGTTTCAAAATATAAGTCGTTTTCAAGTTTCCATGCAAATTATATATTATTTTAATATTTTATGATTATTTTTATTATGCAGTCTCTTCTATGATTGGCTGAACTTTTAAAAAGTATATCTTCGGCGTGCTTTTAACTAAAACGCCTTATATTTTGAAACGGAGGGAGTATTTTTTTAATAAAATAATATGGCCCAGTAAAAGGGTCCCTAAGGCCTAAACACAATATGATAAGTTAATGTTTCATATCGGCGTGCCTATATAATTTAAAATAATTTTAGGAATTGATGTCTTTTTCTAAACTCTATATTAACATCGATTTGTACCCGCACTTGGTTGAATGAATCCATGTTTTGTGATTTAGACAAAATATCATTTATGTTTATTAAATTATTAATTTGTTGATTTCATATTTCTAAGTTTGAGAAGCTTTCACTTCCATCTTTAATGTACATATCTTAATGGATGATGTTTTAAGTAGGTTAATGGAGGTCCATAATAACTCTAATATCTAGATTAAAGTGGTCTATATTTTTTAGATGTGTGTTTGTTTTTCGGAATTAATAAGATTCAGTTTTTCGCTATCACATTTGAATTAATCTGGATTTATAAGAAAACCATATTGATTGATGAAAGTTTATAACGTATACTCTTGTAAAGAAATGCCTGAAAATACTCTGGCTTACTTTGTAGTCATGTTTATGTAAAATTTTAAAATAGAAATTTAATATAAATCGGTTGAGACTGACTAAAATTATGTAATTTTGAGGTTTCGAGTAAGTTGGATCGCGCTAGTGTAATTGTCATGTCAGTTGGATGTCCACGGATCTTCAAATGGTGTTAGAACCATGTCTAATTAATCTAAAAGATGTGAGATTTTACTAAAAAAAAGTTTTGGGATAGATTAACACTTTCTAAAAACAATAGTTATATGTGGATTTGAGCGAAAAATCAAATTCTTCAAAACTTAACATCTCTAAATTGATTCTTTTAGAGAAAAAATTATACCGTGAGTGCCTTCACTAGCTAGATCCTAGTGCACTAGTGGCATATCACAAATAAAATATCTAACAATATAACATAACTCATTACGATCCATATAAGTTTTTTGTAAGCATGTCGACAAGAGAAACAAGACCTAGCTCCAAAATAAATAAAATAGTAATGATTAATTGATCATAACATTTCACTAAAAAAGAAAAAAGAAAAAAGAAACAATAGTATAATGATTATTTAATGATACTGATAATGATAAGTGAGTAAGTGAGAGTGATAATAATAGTGATAGTGATATCAGTGAGAGTGAGAGTGAGTCTTCAAAAATGTTCTTTGGATAAGACAGTTAGGCCCAAAAGTAGTTAGAGAGACGAATGAGTTTTGTTTTCTTCTTAATATAATATAATGTCGATGATCTCTACTTTATCACGTGTCCATTTATCATTGGTTTAGGCGTTGCCGACACCAACATTCCACAGGCAGTTCTTATCTAAATTGGCTAACTTATTTAAAATGTTGGTTTTGAGTTTGTCACAAAAATAGTTAATTTTATAATCGGTCAAGTCAATTCAAATTCAATTCAATCCAATTCAATAGATCTCACTAACATGCTACAATTGTATATCGTCGACATTGAGGGTTTTATTTGATGAGTTCTCAGTCTATTATGACGTTTATGAATCTAATTCAAAAAAGTGTCGATCAGTCTAATTCTATTAACTGATTCCAAACATAAATTTTCAAATCTTAATTTGGAAAAACCTTGTCCCACCCTAATTTTATCTATCTAACTTAACGTGTGAATCACTATAACTTGTAGTTGAAAAGAATAAATACAATTTTTATGCATAAACCGATCTATAGATAACATATATATATCTCGAACTTCCGGTATCTCCCAATAGTCGATTTATCTCAACGACTCAAAACGACCTCACCTCTATTAGCCTTGACTATAACTTCGCATAGATAATTGCAAAAACTATTTGTTTGATATTGATTGATTAATGACGAAACCAAAAATTTGTGCTAAGAACTAGAATTTTAGCCCTTTATGATGGATGTAGCAGTTGATGATTAACTATATTCTGTAGTGAAAAATGGAATAAAGAGATGAGAAGATTTAGTAGAAGAGGGAGAGTCACAGACCAAGAAAACTTGGATTTTTGGTTTTAGAAAAAGATATAGTTTTTGCTCAAAAAAAAATAAGATTAATAAAAAACTTCCATTCCACAGTTGGACCCCGTGTTTAAAAAATCGCTAGGCGCTAGTCGGGTGGTGAGGGTGCGCCTAGCGCCTAGCAAGAAAATCAGGGATTACACGGGGATTAATCGGGGATTAGTTTTAGGGCTATTTAATGTTTTAAAAACATATTAATCCATTATAATTAAGAAATTTATATAATATTGTTTTAAAAATTGTATTAAACACATGAAAACAAGATTTTAATTTCAAATTTATGATTTTTATACAAATTACGAATATAAGTAGGACGTTTTGAATTTTAGATAAAAAAAAAAAAAATGGGCTAGGCGCCGTCTAGGCGGGCTAGGCGGCCGCCTAGGCGGTCTAGGCGGACGAAAAATCGGATCTCCGATTTTTCTCACCGATTTGGACAAAATTGCTGCAGTGCTCCTCCGATCAGCGCCTAGGCGGCCGATTTTTAGAACAAGGGTTGGACCAATGTAATAATTAATACAATTTGATAAGATAGTAAAATAATATATATATATATATATATGGTTTAATCTATATCGTAAAGTAATAATTATATAAACAGCATATATATATATATATCTAATTTTTTTTGTGAAATATGATTTTAGTGTTATTTCGTTTTTTTTTCTTCTTTAATTTGTATTCTTGTTGAAGTTCATCTCTAATATTTTTTAATTTTTTACATCAAATTTTTTGATGTTGTCTTCTCGATTGTATAAAATTGTGAAGGATTCTAGGCGCGATAATTGTTTCCTTACAACTGGTTCCACAAGAAAATAAATTATAATGAAAAGTTCTTATTTTTTTCATTCAAAAAAGGAGTAATGTAAATACATGAATAATCATAATCTGTAATTGATTAAAAGGGTTAAACAGTTTAATAGTAAACACATTTATCTTATCGTATAAATTATAACATTGGAAAAATCTCTCAAATGCACAAAGATAATTAACTCGAACCAATATTAGACACTTTATTCCCACGATCTGGAATGATCTCGGTTTGAAGTTAGTGACAATTTTTTTATCTGCATAAATATATAAAATCTGAAAAGATTAATCCCGTGAAAACCAAAATTAAAAAAAAGAACCGAATTTTAAAATTCAATCTGTTCCAATTAGTCAGGTCTAATTAACCCATTACTAAGGGCTTGATTGGTTCTCCCGCTAGCACCCTCCTAGCGGTTGCTAGCGGTCGGTTGCGGTTGTTAGCGGTTGGTACCAATCATAGAAACCGCTCTGTATCGCTTCAAACCGTTCTAAATCACTGAATTTCAAAAGCTCCTTCCCGCAAGCGTTTGCGGTTGCGGGCGGTAGCGGTTGGATTTAAAAAAAAAAAAAATCAAACGTTTACTTATAGTTATTATAAAATATATTAATCTTATATATATCTTTCATCTTTGTATCACGTTCTCATCAGAAACCTTAATCAATATTCTAAAACCTTATTTTCTCAATGTCTTCCACCCAAACTGATGAAAATCAATTTGAATATTTTTTTCTTTTCATTATATATTGCTTTTCTTTTTGATTGAATATATGTTTCGATTTGTTTTCTCGAATAAAAAATTACTTGCTTTTTGATTGAATTCAACGTTATTTACAGTTTGTCCCATTACTTGATACAATTTTTGGTGTTAACCCAGCATAAAGTATTATCTTATTATAAAATTTCTTTATTTTTGAATAATTATTTAGTACTTTATTTATGGTTTTAATTATTAAGCATGTTCAATTTTTCTAATATTATCATAATAATATATTGGTGTTTTTATTTCTTTTTTTTTGTAATATTTTTTATTTTTTTAGTCATGTTTTATTTAATTGCTACCGCATCCGCTGGTTTACCAGTCATAAAACTTCCGCAAACGCATCCATTTTCAAACGCTAAACCAATCGTTCAAAACGCTTGGTAACGCTTGAAACAGCAACCGCCCGCTTCCGCAAACTCCCGCAACCGCAACCGCAACCGCTGCGTTTGAACCAGTCAGGCCCTAAGAAGAAAATATTGTTTGGATTAACTTTTGGCAAGCAAACCGCTGCTAAATTGAGTAAACGAATGCTTAGATAATAGATAGATGTTAATAGTATTAGTACATCTGACTTTTCAAATTTCTTTTTCTCTAATTTGGTGAGCTAACAAAAAAAGAAACAGGACAAAATGAAAATATTTATAAATTTAAAGAGGAGGCTAAAGTGCAGAGAAGAGTCCCCCAAATTTCAAGCAAAGACTTGTCGACATGAGTGACAAATGGCAAAAAAAGATACGGTAACTTGGATAAATGGCTATAAAAATGCATTATATAATTCATTTTATGTCGCTATTTAGTACTTTCAAGAGTTTTATCGATCGCGATATTCTCTGTTGTTTTTTTTTATTCTAAAAAAGGAAAATATCTTTTAGGGGAAAAAGAGAAATAGAGACATAAACACGTGGTTTTTCATTGCATTGAGAAATTATCTTAAATGCACGAACAAGTCGTTCATAGAGTCACCATGGACTTTCTCAAACACATATCGACCATCAAATAATTACGGATATCTACATGAAAATAATTAAGACATTTATTTTCCTAGTTGAAATATTTCGTTGGCCCATTATATTTATATTTGGGAAAATTAATGGGAAGATTTGTGCACTTAATTCTGTTTGTTTGAACGGCAATGTAGTGTACAATTAAATGCATCATACTATATTAATAAAATAATTGACCATATATAGGTACTTCCTATTATATATGGAATTTGTAATTAATACGATCACCTAATTATTTGTATTTTTTAAATCATCGGAATTAAATATTATTTAACTACGTTTTTTTTTGGTGAGACCCGAGGAGAAAATTCTCCCCGAAATTTATTAATTGAAAAACTAAAATAAAACTACAATCGGGTATGCCTTGGAAACGTAGTTCCTCGATCATCTTCCCCTAAAATCGTCTCTACAACATTCGGAACCAACTCCAAAGAATGAAAGCCTAAAGATAAAGTGAAAGCATAGTTAGCTAACCCATCAGCAAGACGGTTAGTCTCCCTATACACGTGACAAATCCGGACTATCCAGTCCCTTGATAAAAAGCCATGGCACAAACGCACCAGAAACGATAAGGGATGCGAATCACCAATCCCTTTCTCGAGAAACCCAACCACTAACTCCGAATCCACCTCCAACTCTAGTCTTGTAATATTATTTAACTACGTTAAAGAAAAGAAAAAAATACTACTACATCTCAACACATATTAAAGACAGATTAAACATAAATCTAATTCTTCTTCTCTTAAAAACACACATGTTGTTATTGTTGTGCATCAACCCTAAATATTATTTCATTATTTCTCCAACAGTTTACGACTCCTTTAATAATTTGCTTCCATCTAGAGAAGATTGGACAGCGACACATGAAATTTAATATCTATATATAGAGAGGGGGGTTCTTCCTCTTACATATCAATATAAAGCAAAATATAAGAATCGTATGGAAAACAATCACTTCTCAACTTTCATTTCTTCTTTACAATAATAGCTTTTACATATGGCTTCTCAACCTCCCTTTAAGACAAATTTCTGCTCGATTTTCGGAAGCTCCTTTCCAAAACAAATTAGTGATAGCAACACAAACACATCAACTATCCAAACCGGAGGCTTAAAGCTTCCTGTGATTGATCTCAGCCATCTAACTAGTGGCGAGGAGGTCAAACGCAAAAGATGTGTGAAACAAATGGTTGCAGCTGCGAAAGAGTGGGGATTTTTTCAAATTGTGAACCATGGAATTTCTAAAGACGTCTTTGAGATGATGTTTCTCGAAGAGAAGAAACTCTTTGACCTACCCTTTTCTGCGAAAGTCCGAGAAACGTTCTCGGACTTATCGAAGAATAGTTACAGGTGGGGAAACCCTAACGCCACTTCCCCCGCTCAATACTCCGTTTCGGAAGCGTTTCACATCACTCTTTCAGAGATTTCAAAGTTTTCTGATGATCGCAACAACCTGAGGTATTGTAATTATAAGATTTTTAACTTTATTGATTGAATTCTGTCACATGAAACCCTAATTCTTGAATTTTCTTTAGTTCTTATGAAGATAATAGTTGACTCTTGCTTAGTAGGTAATTTCGTTCCAGGCTAAAGTTTTTAGCCAGTCACAACTACAGTACTCGTTTTTCCTTCATTGTCAACAATTATTTTCTAGATCTTTTTTTTATGAAATTTGTTGGGAGTATATAGAAAGATTTTAATTTTTTGGAATGTAATCTTTTTTTAATCAAGGTTTTCAATTTTTGGAATGAAATTGTTATGGGTCTTTGGAAGATCATCAAGCAAGGTTTATAAGCGTGGAATCTAGTAGTATTTATATATAGCAACACTTGTAATTCTTTAGTACTTAAGGTAAACTTTGATATAGTTTATATATATAGATATATTGTAAGTTATACATAAAAATAAAAAATCATACTAGATCATCATCCGTACTATAGTACGGGTTGAATTTCATTTATTACAAAATTTATAAATTTTATGTTTTAGAATAAAGTTGTGATATATTATAATAGTAAGTGAAAAATAATATTTTTTGTCAGTCCCTATATATAATACTAGGATATGACCCGCGGTACACCGCGGGTTAATTATTTGATTTTTTTATTTTTATAAATTGATGAATTTATTGTGTATAATATTTTTTGTTGTATACTGCGGGTAACATGCGTTGTATCTAAAATAAAAAATTTTAAGTTGTATTTGTTTTGTTTAGTGTTTAAGATTGTATAATTGTATTTTGATTTGTTATTTATAGGAATTCACCTGTGGTATATTGTCTCGTATTAATATTGACCCAAACCCGTCCAACCATATAATCTAAAATGAAATTAAACATCATTTTGTTATTTTTTTAATAACACTTTTATTTAAATGTCATATAATTCGAGTTAATTTGAAAGTTGCTTTCAAATAGTTTCCATGTATATTTTTAAATTAGTGTGTGTTTTTGGACCAACCCGTAAAAAAAATTTATAATTGTATCTTAAAATACTAATTAGGATTTCACCCGTGATATACTGTCCCATTTTAGATAATTGTAAAAATTAAAGAAAGATCCGAATGACTCAATTTCGGATCTGAATAAAATAACGACATGATTAAATGCTCAATTTGTTCTTAAAAATGTTAATATAGATTACACACATATTTTTATTCATCGATTGAGTAATATATGTCCGTTTTAAAAAATTTGAATTGTAACATATGCAGAAAAAAAAAAACTAAAATTTACTAACTATTTATATATTTTATAATAATTTAAAATAGTATAAATATAAGATCAAATAAAAGTGAAATAAGAATCATATATTTATGTTTAAATTAGGTAGAGAGGTTTTAGGAAATTAGTGCAAATTTGTTATATTAGCATTAAATCATCATATTTGATTTCTTTATCTATAAAAATCATGGAGAATATACCATAAATAAAGCGTTTAAATATAGTAATTAGTTGAGAAAGTATATATATTTTAGATTTTATTAATTATTTTCGTTTTTTAATTTTGCCAAAATTTAAGGAAAGATCCGATTGAAGATTTCCGGGTCAAAATTAAATAAATTTGACCCGATTTGGGTACCCCAAAAACTGCTGCAAAAATGTATAGTAGATTAGAATGAATATATTTTTCCTTTTCTATAGTATTCAGTTATGGATATTTTTTTTAAGATATGAAAACGGAAAATAAGATTATTTTTTTAAAAGAATTAATATTATTTGAACAATGAGTTAATTTATGTTAACAACCACAAAATGAGAGTGCATATAATTTAGTTAGATCAAAAATCAAAATATCATAAATGAGTCGCATCTAAAACGTAGATTATTTTGAATTACTTAAGAAAATTAGCTATTATTTTGAATTAATTTAGGAAATTATTTTTTCAAATTCTAATTCATTGATTGTTGAAATAGAGATTTGTTTGAGCCAATTACGGAATTTACCAATTATTCACATAATCAAATATGTTATGAACATATATTTTGGTATATAATAATACCAAATTTAATTCGTATGTGGAGTATATATTTTCATTTTAAATCCCTATGAAAATATTGTGGCACAATCTATTATTTATTATTTTCAAAATTGCTTGCAGAATCAAATTTCAAATATTTAGAAGTGTCAAACCTTATTTAACCTATCTCATCATAAAATCTGCCGCCTACTATAAATATTTTAAACATATCTTTTTAGAAAATCAAATTAATGTATTTATAGTTTATTTATCTTTTTAATTTATTAAATATTTATGATATTCTTTGATATATTAAATTAAACTTTTTTAAATGTTTCAATTTAAAATCTTTAAAATTTTGTATTATAGTATGTAAAATTATGAATTAAAAAAATGATATGAAATTAAATATAAATATTCAAATAGTTATAAGGATCATAACTCATTTCATCATATAATATATTATATTCAACCCACCGTCTATTATAAATATTTGTTTCAAAAAATCAAATTAGGGTATTTATACTTCATAAATTTTTGATCTATTAAGTATTGATGATATTAAAAAAAAAAGGAATATATTACTCAAATATGAATTTTTGACCTGTTAAATTTGTTCTTTCATACATTGAATAATTTATATTCGTCTTTAAAAATTCAAATCTTCGTATATGCGGAAAAAATTTACATTTTCTTTTATTATATAGATGATATAATGATTTATTTATTTATAGAAATAGAATCATATAAAGATGAAAGGTGAAGTATAATGATTAATAACAAATTAATATGGTAAGTTAGATAATCTTATATGTTCATTTTGATTGGTCATTCTTTTTAAAGAAATTAATAATAGATTTTCGTTTTTATAATTAAATTAAATTCATTAAATTGCATAAAATAGTATTTGAATTGTTTATCCTTAATGAGTTGAATTAATTTACTCTATAAATTTTTATTTCTAATGGCATTCTTAAGTAAATTCTTACAAAAGGGAAAATTAATTAATAGTAATTGTAAATTGTACTCCCCAAATAATAGTATAGGATATATATCATTATACTTACAAAGATGAGTAGAAACGTTACACTAATATTAATTGATATTTTTTCTTTTTACAGAACAACCGTTGAAACGTATGTGCAAGAGATAACTCGAGTGGCACAAATGATATGTGAAGTACTCGGGAAACAAGTGAACGTGAACTCGGAGTATTTCGAAAACATTTTTGAGCTTAAAAACAGTTTTTTAAGGCTCAATAAGTACCATCCTCGTGTTTTTGGTTCTGAAGTGTTTGGTTTGGTTCCTCATACCGATACAAGCTTCCTCACTATACTCTCTCAAGATCAAATCGGAGGATTAGAACTGAAAAAAAATGGAGAATGGATCAACGTAAAACCTTGCTCGGAAGCCCTTACAGTCAATATTGGGGATATGTTTCAGGTAACTTCTACCATTTGATTCAACGTTTCAAGTCCTATAAGGTTAACTATTGCCCTGTCTCATTTTAATTTGCAACCACGAACTAATTTCTAAGATTCTAAACTGTATATGACTAAAATGCAATCCAATGACTTAGAATAAAGCACATCCTATAACTTCAATAGAAGTTTTGCTGGTATATTATTTCATTTATATATATATATATATATATATATATATATATATATATATTTATATATATATATATAGGTAAAATGTTACGAGAGATACTGTTAATACAAAAATTGTAAGACACATATATATGCTTAATTATATTATGCGCCACTTAAAATTTCATGTGTTATCAATTGTTTCTGTTGTTCAATAGAATTTTGAATATAGTTATGAAGTAATTATATAGATCTTTTATTTTATCGAATGGTTTCTCTATAAACTGTATTGATCATAAAAAATAAATTGAGGGAAACCCTAGAAAATTATCAGGGGCCAAGATTTTGCATGAGATTCTTAGTCCCTAACACACATGAGGTAAGATCTACCGATTCATGATGTAAAAACTCTAACTGATTTTATAAGAAACATTAATATTATAATTATAATTCAGACGACGCTAATGTCCTTGACAGAAATATATAAATCGGATCTATGTATTTTGTGCAAGTTAATTATGATCATATGTGCAACAGGCATTGAGTAATGGAGTGTACGAGAGCGTGAGACATAGAGTGATTTCTCCGGCAAATATCGAGAGAATGTCGATAGCCTTCTTCGTATGTCCTTATCTCGAAACCGAGATCGAATGCTTCGGGTATCCAAAGAAGTATAAAAGATTCAGTTTCAAAGAGTACAAAGAGCAGAGTGAACGTGATGTTAAAGAAACTGGTGATAAGGTAGGCTTGTCCAGGTTTCTCATTTGATCCATCTCTTTGACCTTTGACCTTTTAGTGGAGATATTAAAACTAATATTGTCATTTTATTTTGGCTATTCCTCAAACTCAATTTAACACCTATGTTTAAGGCAATGTCTAATAATAATCGATGTAACAAAAAAAATGTTTTATATTAATATTTTCATATATATTTCTATTACACATTCTCTTTACTAATGATTTTGTTTTGTTCTGTTTTAAGTTATGTTAATTCATACGAGTACATGATCAATTATGAAAACTGATGAGAATAACTGTAAGTAAAATAAATTTTACGTAAGACATATGTAGGAATTTGGTAAATTATTGAAAAGTATTGGTTTACGTTTAACAAAAAATACATTTATTATCTATAACATAAATATACTATCTTTTAGAACTGGCAAACAAACAGTGAAATGAATCATCACCAATTAGTTCAATCATTTTGTCATTTTGCAACTGAATGACAAAATAAAATAAAAATACCAATTCTATAAGTTGTGTGTGTGTGTGTGAATGTTTTGTTTTTTTCTTTATTAATGATTTAGTCCAATTTATTTTACAGCTTCTTTATTAATTTTATTTTTGGCGATTCTCTATAAAAAAATCAGAGCCTTGATTAAAAAATATCTTTACAATCCTTACCAAAAAATAAAATATATCTTTAAAATTTAGAACTAGAGATTTTAGTTCCCTGCTTTTGTAATTTAGTTCAGAATACATTACGAATCAAATTCTTTTTCGCCGAGAAAAACGAAAGATGGGAGTTTTTGGTTTTTCAGATCGTCCGTTATAGTGATTTTGGTCGATCATACAAAATTAGAATCCATGGACAAGTGCAGTGGTTAGGATTCATCAACCAGATGTTCTCAGAAGGTAACCTTTTGTTTTTCTTCGAGGTTAAAGTGAAAACAGTAGCAGAACATGATCTTGATTATGGCTGGATTTGTTCATGATAAATTAAAATTGAAGTTATCAAAACAATAAATCAAATTCATGCAAGTGTATTGATTTGGTTGATGCGCTTAGAATGTGAAAGTTTAAATATGTTTTAGATATGTTTTAGCTTTAGAAAAGTTCTTTTGTTCGTTTCTTTGTGTTACACCTAACATAGCATGTAAACATTTTGTTACTAGTCTATCACTTTTGAATTTTCTTGTGGATGGACTATGAAAAAGGATGAATTTGTTGCTTCTATGTTGAAAGATTGATATATCTGAAACTGATTCTTGGTTACATGTGCTGCATAGCTTGATCTGTATTATTGATGCTACTTCTCTTTTCTCAATTTTGTATCTTCAACCTGTTATGATACCATTACTATTTCGCTGGGTAATCTTATTTTTACAGTTGTGTTAAAAATGAGAATGTCTCTTATAACTTGTCTACAACTATATGACAGGAAGAGCTGGATTGGAACAAAGAATTGGTAAAACCGATATAGAGTCGGGCATGGTATGAAGATGTAGCACCGATATATGTATTGTACCGTTGTAAAAGCTTCAAAAATATTGTACAATGCGCTTTACTGGTAGAACTCAAGTTGGATTTTGTAAACTGCACACACCATAAGTTGGATTTTGTAAACTGCACACACCCTAAGTTGGATTTTGTAAACGCAGCCCAATTATACAATTCCTCTCTCGCTAAGCTATCATGGTTTGACGACCAAGAGTTCAACGATACAGTGGTTTAAACAAAGAAGTAACCACTTATGTAACTAAATAAACTATGTAACCACATAAGATTGCCGTCTGTTATCAAAAAAAGCTCCCAATTCACTGATCTTGTCACAGCTCCCAGCATGATTTTATCCTGTTCTGTTTCAGGTTTTTCACGTTATCATGAGTTACCAACAAGTAGAAGAACACATTCTGATCAATCTTGCAACACTTTCCCCTTTCTTTTCTGAACCAAGAAAATCACCAAACGGAAGAAGGAAGGCTCGTAGGCATGTCTGCTGCATAACCCGAGCCAGAGCAACCTCATGCCTGGAGTATCTATTGCCATTGAAGGGTAATGAATGAGAGCTTGAGAAGCCACTAACCTTGGACAACTGGATCACGATATGCAGAAGAGAAGAAAAGGATCTGCCTTTGCATAGAAGGGCATTGAATGCAATTCCAAGTCTTGAGATCCCACTCATTATCTCTATGCTTAAACCGCTTATCCACTTCATTACCTCTCACGACCACCATTCCTCTGATTCAACAACACCTAAAGAATCCTCAAAAGGATAAAATTCCCAATTTCAAAACCTGGTTTTGCTACTTTGACAAGGAATAGCTGAAGTAAAACAATTGGCAGATTTTATGAAAACAGAGCTAGTAGCTGCCGGTGGACATAATAAATTTCTGTCAAATTCATTCTTACATAAACCATATGATTTATTTATTCCACCAAAGAAAAATAAATGGTAAAACAACAAGAAGTATGTGCACACCAAATTCAAGTTCCCCAAAAAAACAGTCAATTAGCATCAAGTTGTGTCATTCTCAAGTGTAAAATTCAAGAAGATATGTATATATATATATGGTGATCACTGAAGTAGATGATGGAATTAAGAAGCAAAGATTAAACCAAAATGCAAAAATTGAGAAATATATTACTAAGCAGTGTTTTTATTCTTGTAAAAAAATAAAATTTATGAAATAGAGATTAAACTCTGGAAATAGCAAACAGGATGGCCCATGGAGGTAGAATCGCAAGCAATATGATAGGATTTGGTATGGAGATCAAGTACCATCAGTGTAAGACTGGACTCACGAGAATAAAGCAACAACTTATTCTTCTTATTATTACTCCCATGGAGAAGTGCTAGTGGGGAGAGGGCGCATACGTGGCTACCAAACCCATGAGAAGTGAGATGAAGATCAATGGAACAGAATTTGTCCCATGTCTTGTTGGTGAATTGAAAGACCAAATGAGTTGGTTGGGCCACTTCATCTCGGAGACACACAAGCGGTTGTCGAGGTTGCACATGACGATATCGTAAGGCCTAACAACATGGTCGGCAAAGGGAGCTTTAGAGATGACTTGAAAGGCTTCGGTGTGAAGATCCATGGATAGAATTTTGGTTTCTTGGCAGTCGGTGAACCAATGAAGGGAGCCATCTAGAAAGACAGGATCAGGGAGACCAAGGACACGATAAGGAGCAGAGGGAGTGACATACCTCCAAGCATTGGTGGAAAAGTCGAAAACTTCGCATGTAGTAGCGTTTTGGATGCTAATCTCTGAAGAGTTGTATAGCCAGACGGGCTTGAAAGTGCCGGAGAAAGTGTCTTTACCGAATGCAAGCTTAAAATGTGGGTGTTTAAGCTTGAAGTAAGCGACGCCTAAGCGGATGATGAGTTGTTGTAGTTGGCAGAGAGGGAGAGGGTGATACCTGTTAATATTTAAGTAGGAAAGATTGATGAAACCATGATTTAAGATTGGAGAGAAGCAGAAATGTATTGATGAAAGATGTGTATCACACAATGAGGAGGCACACACGTTTATATAGAGAACATAATCTAGGTCTGAGATGGGTTGTGCACAAAGACCAACAGCACCCTCATTCAGCCTTGTAACCCGAGTAACCCAAGTAACCTGTAACCCGAGTAACCCAAGTGTTAAATGTCTTCTTGATTAACACTCCTGATCTATGCGTTTTTATCAATTAATAATCTAAATGCATCAACGATATATCGCGGAAGTATTTTAGATGTCGAACCACAAGGAATAAATATTGCAACTAAAGATGCGAGATTCAAACTAATCTAGAGGAAATGATTTTTATGTTTTTGTTTTGATGAAAAGATAAGAAAGCAAGAAGTAAAATAAAGAAAAGCATTGGACCATGGGTTTAACTATCATGAGAATGGACTAACAATCAAACAATGATGCAAGAGGTTGAATTAAGCACCATCCTAGAACATGAAACTCAAAAATATGACTAATCCACTTCCATGGTACTAATCACTTCACTAATCATCTAATCATCAACAACTTCCGTTCGCAATCAAATGATCATTGAGCATTAATAACAAGTTCAATTGGTTCACTAAACACTCTAATCATCAACTCCCGTTGGCTAGATATGTAAAGCTCATAAAGGTTTGGTTCAAGCATTTTCACAAACACCTTCCGGGCATGAATTGCTTAAGGTCTAGATTTTGAGTGATCAAGTCAAAACTAGCATTAAGAGCAACCTAGATGAAGGATCTAACAATAAGCAACCTAAATCATCATCATCTAACCATCAAATTATCCTAATCTAGCATAACCCATGATCCAACAAAAAGACTAACTACTAAACATGGTGAAAGATAAAAGAAAATGCATAAACATAAAGATACAAGATAAAGATGAAGAATCCTTCACTAAAGTGGCATGAATTGTTGAAGATCAATCCAAAATATCAAGAAGAGAGTTTGGATCTAAATCCAACTCTAGAGAAGAAAACTTAGGTTACAAAATGTCTAAAAATTGCTTAAATACAAAATAGAATCGAACCGGGTTGACACGAGATAAACCGGGTCAAACCCAAAAATTTGCAAAGGCTTCTATAGATGCATCGGTCGATTTCTCCCTCGATTGCTTCTCGTTTGCGGCCTGTTATCGTCCCAATCGACCATTAAATCGACCAACAGGTCGATTGAAATGTTCAGTGGCTCCTCCTTTGTTTTTTTCCGCGCCAGAGTGATATATCTCCATTAAAACCACCATAATTCTTGCATCGAAGCTCTGATTCGCTTGAAATCACCTCCGTTAGAAAGGTAACTCAATTTCCTATAACTTGTATGAAGAGCTCTGAAGCTAAATCGCAATGAAAGACTTCCATCTGAGTCGATCTTTGAGGGACTTCGGACTGGTTCTGAATCATCAATTCTCTTCTTTGCATCCAAATGTGTGTCATCCATTATTTTAACCTGAAATTGCTCAAAAGACACACAAAACACAACAAAAGACAAACAAAGACACTATAGGACTTCTAAAATGGAAGAAGACTCACTTGGACACTAAATACAACAAAACACAATGAAAATACTAATGAAACACAATAAAATGGATCTTAACAACCATGATAAAGCGGTAAATATAGAGTATATCAACTCCCCCTCAAGTTTATACTACAATACTCATTGTGTATAAACTTGGCACTCGCAAGAACAACCTCATTAAAAACCTAAGCTTGGAAAACCACGTGGGACAAAACCAAGCCTAGAGAAAAAGAGTATTGTCCCAACGAGTTAGGGAGCCTTTCTCAAGGATGTGTGAGGTCTACAAGACCAAGTTTGCCATGGATAAATTGACAAACTTGGTTACTTGCTGCCTTGGTGAAGATATCGGCCAATTGGTCCGAACTCGTAGTGTAGCAAGGAAGGATTGTACCGTCTTCGATATTCTCTCTTGTCTTGTGGCAGTCCGTCTCTATGTGCTTGGTCTTCTCGTGGAACACGGGGTTAGTAGCAATATGGATGGCTGCTTGGTTGTCGCAATGGAAGGTAATTGGCGTCTTTTGCTCGATCCCAAAGTCCTTTAGTAGAGCCTTCAGCCATGTCAACTCGTTTGTGAGCTTCTTCATAGCCCTATACTCCGCTTCAGCACTCGAATAGGACACCACCTTCTGTTTCTTTGTCTTCCAAGTTACAAGATTGCCACCAATGAAAGTGCAAAAGCCGGTTGTGGACTGCCTTGTGTTGCGATCTCCATTGTAGTCTGCATCACAGTACCCAACAATTTCCGTGCTAAAGTTTCTTCCCATCCAAATGCCTTTGCCGGGACTTCCTTTGATATATCTCAGAATTCTCTCCACCAAACTCCAATGGTACACCGTAGGGGCTTGCATATGCTGAGCCACCTGATTCACGGCAAAAGAGAGATCAGGCCGAGTATATGTCAAATATATGAGCTTACCTACAAGTCTTCTATACTGTTCCGGGCAATGATATGGAGTATCATCCTTCTCCCCCTTTCGATTGACCTTGTATCCTTGCTCTAGTGGTGTATCCACTGGTTTAGCTCCAAGTTTCCCTGTAAGCTTTAGGAGATCGAGGGCGTATTTCCTTTGTGAGAGAAACAATCCCTCCTTTGATCTACACACCTCGATCCCTAGAAAGTACTTCAAAACACCCAAATCTTTAATATCAAAAGAAGAATGTAAAGCAGACTTAATAGCTTGGATACCTTCTTTGTTACTTCCCGAGATAATCAAGTCATCAACATAGATTAGAACTACTACGATACCTTGATTATCTTGTTTAGTAAACAAAGTATGGTCAGAATGTGATCTCTTGAAGCAATTAGCCAATAAGGTAGAGCTTAACTTATGATACCAGGCTCTTGGAGACTGTTTTAGTCCATATATAGCTTTCCGAAGCCTTAAGACCTTTCCCAGAGCCACTATGTCTTCTAAACCCGGAGGAGGTATCATATAAACTTCTTCTTTCAACTCCCCCTGAAGGAAAGCATTCTTGACATCCATTTGCCACAATTCTCAATCCAAGTTCACAGCCAAAGAGAGAACAACTTTTACGGTGTGTTGCTTAGCTACCAGAGCAAAAGTTTCCCTATAATCATCTTCATAGGTTTGAGTGAATCCTTTTGCAACCAATCTAGCCTTGTGTCTTTCAATTTCACCATTACTCTTATACTTTATGGTGAAAACCCACTTTGAGCTAACACATCTCTTCCCTTGTGGAAGTTCTTCTTCATCCCATGTATGATTCCGAATCATAGCTTGTACTTCATCATCCACAACATTAGTCCATTCCTTTCTTTCCTTAGCTTCTTCATAGCTTTGTGGGATAAATTCCACATCTAGCTTACTAATGAAAGCTTTATGTTCCTCGGGAAGAAGGTCAATCGAATATGTTGCTTGGATTGGATGAGCCACGGCTTGGCAATTGAAGAGAACCTTAGGCTTCTTTGCCCTTTTACTTCGTCTTGGGTTTTGTAACGTGTAGACCGGTTCATTTGTTGTTTGAGGAATTGAGTTAGTCTCTTCTTCGCTTGATGATCTAATGACTTCATCTTCACTTAGTGGACCGATCTCTTCTTCACTAGATTCTTCCTCTACAACATTCTCATGGTTACCATCCGACGACTCTATTGGTGTTTTAACTTCACTTTCTTGAGTCCCACTTGTAACTTCACCTGGTATCTCTTCCGTAGTGTCTTGAGGTATGTTAACATTACCCAAATGCTCAAGAATGTGTTTAAGACTCTTTGCTCTATCCGAAGTTGAGTTAGGTAGGTCCTTTACACTCTCCCAATTCTTTTCTCCGAAATAGGCCTTGTCTTCCATGAATTTCACATCTCTAGATACATAGTATCTATTGTTGGTTGGATCAAAGCATTTGTAGCCTCTTTGAGTTGTGGAGTATCCGATGAACACGCACTTGGTACTCTTGGGCTCTAGCTTGTTCCTTAAGTCACCTGGAATGAATACAAAACAAACACAACCAAACACTCTCAAGTGCTCAATGTTAGGGTTTTGGTTATTCAATACTTGAAAAGGTAATTGATCATTAAGAACTCTAGTTGGAATTCTATTAATAAGATAACAAGCGGTCATAACCGCATCACCCCAAAACCTCTTAGGCATATGCTTATGAAATAGCATTGCTCGTGAGACCTCCATGAGGTGTCTATTCTTTCTTTCCGCAACACCATTTTGTTGAGGGTTGTATGGGCAGCTTGTTTGGTGTAAGATCCCACACTTTTCCAAATGGGCTTTGAACTTGGTGCTCGTATATTCACCTCCATTATCTGTTCTAAGAATTTTGATCTTTGCATCAAAGTGATTAGTCACATAGTTTTGGAAGTTTAGAAATGCATCATAAACTCTGTCCTTAGATGGAAGCAAAGTTACCCAAGTATACTTAGATTTCTCATCTATGAATGTCACAAAGTATTTATGATTATCTCTAGATGCACAAGGTGAGGTCCAAACATCCGAATGCACAAGATCAAAACACTTCTCATAAATAGCATTAGACTTAGGGAAAACCGTTTTGCAATGTTTACCTAAGATGCATGCTTCACAATGAGAACAATCATAAGATAAACCGGGTAATAACAAGTTCAAAGCTCTAGAGTGTGGATGGCCAAGTCTATCATGCCACAATACAACTGAAGTCTTAACATTATTTGCGGAAATATAAGAGTTTAAAGAAGTGTCTTCAAGAACATAGAGATCATCCTTGGTGCCTCCTTGTCCAAACACAATACCGCTCTCAATATCCTGCAACTTAACATCATTAGGACTAAAGATAGCAAGACAATTTAAGTCCTTAGTTGTTTTCTTGACCGAGAGCAAGTTAGAAGTGAACTTAGGCATATAGAAAGCACTAGACTTCTTGTTAAACAAGTTTATGCAACCTATTCCTTCTATTGGAACATTATGACCATTTGCAACCTTAACATTCCCTAGTGCCGGTTTAACATTCTCTAATAACCTAGGATTACTTATCATGTGATGAGAAGCTCCGGAGTCTAACACTAATGAATTTGAATCATGAGAGTTAGAGGTAAAGAGAGAGATACCGCCGGGATGCATTTTGGATGCTATGGATTGAAGAAGAGCTTCAAGATCGGCCTTGTTCATGGTGATGGTTTCTTGAGCTTGAGAGGTAGAAGTGGTACATCCCTTGTCTTGAGCAGTAGCTCGCATTGCTTTCTCTTGATGTCCATATTGCACAATGGCCCTCTCTTCATTATCAAGTAGTCCTCTATCACTTGTGTTTGCTTCATTATCTCTCGGCTTGGAGTTCTTGAACTTTTCCGGCTTCAAGTGAGGGTGTAGGATCCAACACTTGTCTTTGAGGTGACCCTTCTTCTTGCAATGATCACAAAACCAAGTCTTTTTATCATCTTGTTTCACCATCCCGACCTTGTTTGCCGTTGGAAGACTCTCTCCTTCGCTACCAAATAGACCTTGCGAACCATACTCCCTTTGTATCTTTGCACACACTTGTTTAAGGTAGGGATCTTGTCATCTCTCAAGATGTGTTGGATCACATCCGTGTAGCTTGAATTAAGAGTCAACATCAACCCAAAGACAAGATCTTGTTCCCTACGCTCCTTAAGTGTCTTTGCATCCGTAGTGAATGGCCTTAGCATCTCTAATTCAGCAACAAGCGATCTATACTTCCCAAAGTGAGCATTAAAGTCGCTATCTTCTTGACTTAGTTCCCCTAGAGCCTTCTTAATCTCATAGATCCGAGTCAAATTTGATTCATTACCAAACACATTCGCGAGAGTATCCCAAAGCTCCTTGGATGTCTCACAATACGAATACCCTTCTAAGATAGAAGTTTCAAGGGAGCAATGCAAAGCACTAAGGACATTTAAGTCATCTTGCTTCCACGTGTCTTTGTCAATGCTTTCATCCAACTTCTTCAAGTCTTCAAAGGTTGATTCAATGTGCTTTGTGAGCCTCCTACTGCTGAGCACATTAGTAGTTGTCCTCTTCCACAAGAGGTAGTTGTTCCTGTTTAGAATCACGGAGAACTTCAACTTCAAATCCTTGTAAGTATCACTCATTGTACAAACCAATTTAATAACCAGTCCAACGTAACCAACTTAATCCCACAACGGGACTTCCAACAAAAATCTCCACCGTTCAAATCCTAGATAAACGGGTCAGGAACAACACTGCAAAATTTCAGCTCACACCGAGAAGAACTAACCGTTAGATCTTCCAAAGATTCACGACAACTGCTGCAGAAAAATCTGGAAATTTCAGATACGACCAGCCACGATAAAACTCAGATTTCTCCTAAACCAACCGTTGAAACACGATCTCCACCGTTGAATCTCAAGACCACTGAGTCACGAAGCTACCCTCCAAAAATCAGCCAAATCGGAGCTCGTTTGAGTGTCCAAACGATTAACAAAATCAAAAGACGCTCGAGAGAGAAGAATAAGAGAGAAAGCAAGATTAGAAACTAGAACCACGCTCTGATACCATGTTAATATTTAAGTAGGAAAGATTGATGAAACCATGATTTAAGATTGGAGAGAAGCAGAAATGTATTGATGAAAGATGTGTATCACACAATGAGGAGGCACACACGTTTATATAGAGAACATAATCTAGGTCTGAGATGGGTTGTGCACAAAGACCAACATCACCCTCATTCAGCCTTGTAACCCAAGTAACCCAAGTAACCTATAACCCGAGTAACCCAAGTAACCTACATTTAACCCTGTAACCTGTAACCCGAGTAACCCAAGTGTTAAATGTCTTCTTGATTAACAATACCATCTAGTGGTGGGATTGACAACAAAACCGGATTCGTGGGCTTCGTAGAGACAGACCAGACCGTCACAGCTAGCACTGGAAACTAGATACAGTGTGTTCTCCCAAGAAGTAGGGATCTTGAGCGATGATGATGAAGCCAAGACCAGTGTTGTTAGAGATTCTACGTAGGGGTCAATGACATCTTGAGGACGTAGGGAGACAATGAGAACATCTGGATCACATGATTGCTGACGCTGCATCAATTGTCTTCCTTGCAAGGATGTGGACTCGATCGACGATTTCCATTGCTTTGATACAGCCTTGAATCTCAGCAGAGTATTCACCGGAAGTCTCTCCAGGATACGCTCTACGACATGGTGGGGCACCGATTCCATCTTCTTCTTGTGATTGGGATTACTTGTATATATATATATATACAAGTAATCCCACTAATAAACAGGAAAAACCTTGTACAAAAATGTTAAAACACTTTCGTTTTCCTAAAATCTAAGCTTCAATAAAGGAAATTGCATCGGATCTTAACTACATAATACAATTATTTATTTGTTTTCTCTTTATTAGTTTGTTCTATTTCTCATTGAATTTTCTATTCCTTATGCAAGATCCTCTCCATGACAATGGGATCAAACCAAGGCATGTACTCTGTGTGGTGAACCGGATGAATCCCAAGACAACTTACCAATTACTCGGCACAACAACGAATCCGGACTAGACAACCACGCTTTACAATCTCAATTCATCTCCTTGTGATCGTATTGACATGGGTCTGGCCAGGCTGCTCTTCCAAACAACGATCTGTCCCATTTGGCCAGAACGAAACCGACGTCCAGCATCAGCTAGCCGGTGGAACCATCTTTAACCTAGCCCTTATGCTCTGTTTAGTTAGACACTCTATTAGTTCATTCTGGTGCTGTATTTTTCGTTCTTTTCTCCTTTGTATATAACTTAGTTCTCCCTCCTCATGTCTGTTTAATTAAATATTACAGATCAAAAATTTAAAAAACCTTCGGTTGTTTCCATTATTTTTTGGACAATAGTTTTCTGGATTTTCCTCAAATTTGTGATGATATAATGATTTTTTACATATTTAGAAATTATTTTTGGATTTTTTGTTAGGTCGATATAAGAATTTAATTAAAAAAAATAAGAATTTAATTTTGTGAAAATAAGTTTAATAATTTTAAGGGGAATCCGCTGGCTTGGGTGGAGAATCCAATAGAGATGCAGCTTCGATACTCTTGGTACGTTGCAACGAAAGAGACTGGTGAATCCTACACCGGAGAGAACCATGATGAGTGGTTGGTGAGCAAAGGCAGTTGGTCTTGGTCATGCTTGTCTGACGGGATAGCCCACAGGAACCCACTCCCGCCGCAGTATTGCCATCGCCAAGAATTTCAATCCTAAAGCTTCCTGTCGTTTGTCATTTGTTGCACCTTCTCCATGTCCTGGTTTCCATTGACAAGCCATGACCATGATTAAGAATTGAAGTATTATAAACCATTTACCAAGGCGTTTCACTTAAACAACAGTTTCCTTAATACAGTGAAGTTGTTATTAACCATGAACTTGGAAAGAACTGCTAACCACTACTTAAAAAAAAAACATGTGATACATATTTGTTTTATGTTCCCTATCGTACTAAGGTTTATAGAAAAAGCGTCAGTGGTTTATTTCATTTTCTTAAAAAAAAAACTATTTTGATGCAAACAAACAAAAATATGTAAGAAAAAATGTTTGTCAGCTACGCGAACTAGAATCCAACACATAGTTACACATGCAGACTTTAAAAATGTATCATTAGATTTTTATTATAGTGACATCCACAAACTAACATAAGTCATATTGCAAACATCATAACTATCATATTCTGGTGTAGCACTTGCGTCATGTCGTCATCATCCACCGAAAAACCATGGCTTCATGTTTCAGTGGCTGATTATTTTATTATTTTTAATTATCTATCAAAATTATTTTTAATTATTTACAAAATAAACAAAATTAAATAGTATTTTTGGTTTCTACTTCATGTAGCTGACAAACATTTTCCCAATATATAAACACATTTAGCCGATTGTAATATTTTTTTCTTCCCTTCTTTTTTTAATAATTTTTTTTTTCAAATCCAAGTTCTTATATTTATTTTGTTAACAAGGTGACAACAAAATGAATATGTATGCAAGAAAAAAATATGTGGTGAAACTCAAATGGATGGAGCGCCGACGAGGTTAATCTTGCTGGAATTGACCGGAAAGTTCATCAAGAAGTATCTGCACCACTTGAACTCGTCCACCTGCACCCACACCAAATTCAACATTTTTACTACCGCGAATCGAAAACTCATCTAAACACTTAAAAGTATCTTTGTGGATGAAGAAATGTAAAATTCATTATTCATGTGGACCAATTGAGCTATGTCCCGGGTAGCTTGTACAACAAGCATCTGAAATATTTCAGATTTACTAAGTCACTGAAAGAGAGATCAAATAGACCCAAAAAAGAAGAAAAACTAAAAAAAAACGTGTACCTCCTGGATTTGTGTGAGGTCCCTGTTTCCCCCACCAACGATAACAACTCACTACGGCAAATGTGAAGCTCTCACCAATGCATCTCTTGTTTGGACGACAAAGAGTTCAACAATACAATGGTATAAACAAGAAGTAACCGCTTATGTAATGCTACATGGCTACATTCCAAATAAAAAAGAATTATGAATTCTTGTAGAAAAAATACTTTCTTTGGATCATTTTACGAAAATGCTATTTTTACTAAAATTTTATGGATTCGCCATTTTTAACACTTAAAATATATGTATATTTTATTTTTATTTTGCAAAATACATACTTTATACTAAATACTAAACCCTAAGAACAAATGGAATTGAGTAAACCCAAACATAAAGAGTAAAACTAATGTTAACTGTTAAATCATATTTTTGTTGCTTGAAAAATGGCAAATCCACAAACTATTAAAAAAATGGCAAATTCATAATTGATTCAAAAACCTAAGTAACCACTTTGGGGACCTAAAGCCACATATGATTGCCATATGTTATCACGAGTCATCTATCAAACAAGCTCCCATATTCACTGATCTTTCATTAAGATTTAACTTCCAATTCTAAATATGGTTCAAATAGGACAACATTTGTATAAAATATGGTGTTTTATAAAACAAATTACCATAAATTTGTACAAAATTTGCTCCCATTTACTCTTATGAGCCTCCAACTCAATTCTCGCCAATCTTTCTTTCAACACTAGATGAATTCTTACGCTACGCGTGAGTTTGTTTTAAAAATTGTTAAGATAAAAAAATAGGTTAATTGTTTTTGTCGCTAATTTATGTTTATCTTTTGTTTATTATTATATAGTTAATAAAATTAGACTTATCTTATGTACTTGCAATTTTTATGGTAAGATTCGCTTTTGACTCTAAATATCAATTTATACATTTTCATGTATAATCTGATTATTTTTATATCTAAGATTCTAATATTTGTTCACTATCATGAATACACACAACAAGAATATATGATATTTTGATCTCAAATGTTTTCGTATGAAAAGAAGAAAAAGAAAGCAAAAATTTAAGAGTTATTTAAGTAACACTTTTAGATTTTATGCTATTGCATATAACCATATAAGAGAAATAGATTTGTCTTGAATTTCGTAGTACGTCTAATGTCTCAAAAGCTCATTTCTTAAAGAAAATTGCATGTCATTGTTACGAACTTACCTTAAGACACAAAAATGAAAAGAGAGAATGACATATGATAAGATATGAACAATAAAGTAATAATGAGAAAATATTCAAGGTAAAATTAATAAACTAATAAGTTATTAGGTATCAAACAATTAAACTACAACACAAATAATTATTTAGTCATTATTGAGTGATGACCATTGACCATTAATTAAAAAAAATTAGAAAAAATCTATACTAGTATTTTTGCAGTCATTTTGGTGACGGGTGGGTGAAAATACTTCCGGTTTATTTGGATATCCGACCCGTTTCCAAAGTTTTGTCATAAAACATTTATTAGATCGGGTTATATTTAACCCAACTCATACACCGTATATTACATATTTAATAATTTAGATATTTAGAAGATTTGATTAAGATTTAGAATTATGATTCTCCTATCATCTTTGTTTGATTTATTTTTAACTGTTCTCCTATCAATTTTTTTTTGCATATACTGTGATTCGAAATTTTAAAAACGGACATATATTATCCAATTGACGAAAATGTGTGTTCAATGTTCTACATCGATTAAAATATTTAGACAATGGTTCAGAATCATATCATAAATAAGATCAACATTAATAAAATAAATGAGTTTCTTGGCGGGACGGGTTTGGCGGGACGGGTTTTTGAATCAATAATAATAAAAAGATTAAAATATCATTAATCCACCGTTTCAATTCGGATTAAATCTTTAATTTTTTAAAAAATAAACCAATATTAGTCATATCAAATCAGTCTCATTTAGAAAAAATTGTATAAAATCAAAAATTGTCCCGTAGTATAATGTTACTTAATAACAATTGTAAACTATAAAATATAAATATCTTTGGAAATGATACAATTTACAAACTTTTATCTATAATAAATAATCGTTAAATTTTTTAAAATTACTACTTTTAGAAAGCAAATTACAGGATGAGTTAAAAAATTACAGGACGGGTTATATGGTGGACGAGTTTCAATCAACATTTATAAAATTTTAAAATATCATTAACATGTCGCTATAATACATATTCAATCTTTAGTTTATTAAAATATAAATGTCTTAGAGAATGATACAATTTATAAACTTTATATAATAAAAAATTATTAAATTTTAAAATCACTACTTTTAGAAAGCAAATCACGGGACTGGTTAAAAAATTATGGGATGGGTTATATTTCGGAACAGATTTATATGGCGAACGGGTTTGAATCAATATTTATAAAATTTTAAAATGTTATTAACATGCCGCTTTAATACGAGTTATTGACTCAGTTTATTATTGTTCTGTGAACTCGTGATATACCGTTACTTGATAATAATTATAAACTATAAAACATAAATATATTATAAGAAGATACAATTTATAAAACTTTATATATACTAAGTATAAAAAATAAATCATCCCGCGGGTTAAAATCTAGTAAGAAAAGTAAAATGAAAGTAGTGTTTGATTTATTAAAATAATTTTGTAATTTTATTTTTATTTTGAAGAAATCATTTAAGAATGAGATTAGTGGAGGATTTAACACAATAGAAGACTTTTGATTTTTCCTCAATTAATTCTGCTGATTTTAATTTAAATGATTTTGAATAACACATGTCATTTTTTGTGTGAAGATGTGTCACTTATATGGAGAGACTTGGCCAACTTTCATATATATGATTCGAAGTCTATAGTCTTCTTCCGTGGGAACTTGTGGCAACCTACTCCTGTCAGTTCCATGTGATGATCGTGGGCTGAACACGAGCTTAGAAGAGAACAAATATGGGATCGGGACAAAAAACACTTCTTATTGAACTTAACTAGGGATTAGCAGAATTAAGATAGATTCAAATGCCGATCGGCTAAATACAACAATAGGACGATCTAACTAGTTGAAGTATCAAGTTTAGTTAATTACGAGTTAGAACTGGATAATTCCTTATTCCCACGCCAGTTCAAGCTGTCTCTTATCTGCCGCTAAATACCTGCTTTTATAGCAGTGATGTGACATCTCGATCCTTTTCGGGATCGATATGGGATCATTAGATCACACGTGTGTAATGGCGGTGGTTGCTATCCGACGGGTCGACTTCTGACAGACTGTTTGTTCAATGGGCCTATTCTTCTGAGTAAGCCGATCAGCGTTGATTGCCTGGTCAGCATAGGACATTATTTCTTTAATGGACCGACTCAGATGTTGGGAGGGCGAAGCCCATATCGAACATCATGTATATTGAACTAGATTAGATTTACCTTTGTCTTAAAAGTTCGAATATTTTAATCTTGAACTAAAACGTAAGAGATGAAAAAAAAAAATGAACTAAAACGTAAGTTGATCTGTATTGTCAAGATGTCATTTTTTTTCTTTTGTTTCTCTTATCAGTCTGTCATTTTAACACAGGAACTCTCTCATAAGATACAAGAGATCAAATCCAAAGCTGAGCTGACTGAAGCAATGGTTCAAAATATATGCCACGACATTAAAAGGTTAGATTTTGCAAAGAAGAACATAACCCGGCGGTCACTGCCCTTCATCGCCTCACAATGTTAGGTAAGTTATCAATAATTTACTCTGGTCAAGCTATTCTGAAATTAGAATGATAGCCAAGACTATTGAAATAAAATAGGGGTTCCAAGGTAGGCATTAGGCAACATCAAACACGTAGTAACCAAATGTATGCCATGAACTTAGTTAAAGTTGACCAAGTAGACCGTTCATATGTTCATTAATGAGACTCGCTGCAATGTTATGGCAGTCTCTGCGGTTGAACAGCTTCAGGTGATGACATCAAAAAGGCAATACAAGGAGGCAGCTACACAGCTGGAGGTATCTTTTCTTGATTCATTTTTTGGTTCAGTTTAAGTTGGTTGTAGTTCAACTTTATTTAGCTTTTATGGTCACCATGAGAGCCCAATGCAGTTCTTTGTCATTTTGAAAATCAATTCCAATGCTAGGTTATCTAGGTGGACTACCTAGCAGATTACTCTTCCCATTTTTTGATGATATTCATAAGATTTGACTCTATAATATATTTCAGGCGATAAACAAACTATGTAATCATTTCGAAGCATACATGGATGTTCCTAAAATTATGGAGCTCAGAGAAAAAATTAAGAATATAAAACAAATTTTAAAGTCCCATGTATTTTCTGATTTTTCCAGGTACTGCCTTTCAAATATAAAACCAATTTTAAAGAAAATTTCTTATCTTCAACCTCGAGAGGATTTTTTGGAGAATTTGCAATTTTTGTATCATAAATCGAAGTTTCATTCTTGTTCGCTACTCACTTTTTGTTAGAATAGTGCTTGCATAATCATTTAGGCTATGCTTCTTTCTGGTAGTAAAAAATTAATCACTGTTTTTAAAAGATGTTTTTATAACTCTCATCTACTTGTTTCAAAACAAACTCTACTGTTGTGATCTCTCAGCTTAGGTACTGGGACAAAGACAGAGGAAATTTTTTTGCTAAAGAATTTATCTGATTCTTGCTTGGTTATTGATGCTCCGGGGCCATCTGTGAGGGAAGAGTTGATAAACAACTTTTGCAGCAGGGAGCTAACCTCATATGAACAAATTTATGTAGGAGCTGGTATGTTTGACTTAATGCCCTATGTATAACTGGCACTGTAAGTGCGTTTTTATGTTTCTAAGTGGTTACTTATTGGCAGAATTGAAAACGTTGGATGAATAGAGCGGATATACAATCGGTTAAATTGTCTAATTCGAACAAATCAAGAAAAATGGACGATTTTTCCTGCTTCATGGCATGTGCCTTATAGACTATGCATCCAGTTGTGCAACAAAACAAGGTAGTGCCTCCTGTTTTTTTTTATGAACATCTTGCCTCTGGTTAATTTTTTGTATCTTTTTCTCTTGGAGTTGTCAAGAAATTTATGACATGCCCCTATTAGTCTAAATACTTTTCTTTTGGTTTGTATCTTTTGCTGGTTTTAGTTCATTTTGCTGTGAAAAACTGAGTCGCAGAATTAAATGTTAATCATCACCTAACAGTGTGCATCCTTCTTAACCATCCCGTTTTTACATTTTTTTTTTCCAGGGTGCAAGTAGAATCTATTCTAGTCAACCTGAAAGAGAAGCCAGATGTAGAAAAATTGCTTCTGGTCAGGCATGCTTTACCCTAACATGAAAATTTTATTATATTTATCAGATGGTTTATATTTTATGAGAGCGTTGTTTTACTTCTCAAGGAAATTTCTGATGATTAGAAATACTTCTATCCTGTTTCTTTTTATCACAATAACGTGGTACTTCCACTAGCAATTAGAAGTTTCATGTCATTGAATGATCAGGAACTGAAAAGGACGCTAGAGTTTGAAATGGAACTTGAAATGAAATTTGTTGGTGGTGGGAGTTTCGGAGATGACACTAAGGAAATTGGTGGAGGGGGAAATAATAGTCAGAAAGTGGTAAATTTTTTGGCATTGCTTATTCTTTTTCGGTTCTACTGATATTATGAAACTGAGTGACTTATTATCCACTTGAGCCATTGCTCACTAGTTACTTGTCCTGGCAGTTTAACTTCCGTGGAATGATCTCTTCTTGCTTCGAGCCCCATTTAACCTAATATATTGAGAAGGAAGAGATGGAACTTATGCAACTCCTGGAGAAAGTTGTTCAGGTAATGTAGAATTTTTGCTTAACGGAAGCGTTTACGCCCAAGGTATGCCAACTTTCCTAATTTTCTTTTCTTTCTGTCAGGAGGAAATATGGGATATTGAAGAGGAAAGTCAAACTAATATTCTATCTAGCAGCATACTGGTGAGTACCTAGGCAAGCTTTTTGAAGTAGGATTTTTTAATAGTCTTTACTTTGGCCGATATATACATCTTCAATGAGTGGATTTACTGACTCACTTGGATTGTTTTTAATTTTTTATAGATACGTAAATGAGAGATTGCCATCTTCCTCTTTGCTTAAAATATAGAACCCACAACTCTTCAGTAGCCACTAGCCACTGAGTTGGGTAGAAATTTTTTATCATGTACAAGAAGGTTTTTTTTTTTTTTTACTTGCTGCAAAAGTTCTACCAGAGTTTCGTACATTATGTGAAACCAAATATCATAGTTAAGATTTACTAGATTATCTTTTGTGCTTAATGTCAATGTTACTAGATTAGCCAGTGAGAACTTGATAACATTCCTAGATAAACTATATCTGTGATGTTATAACTTAATTAACCTAATGCATAACATCATAATATATACAATTTGGCAAAAAATCATAGTTACGTAATACAAACTTATAGTATATATATTATGCTACAGGTAAATAAATAATAACAATACTATATAGTTACAGAAGACAAATTAATAATTAATAAAATATCGCTACTATAAAATATAAAATAGCAAATAAATAATGCTATACAATGATAATAAATAGCGATATATAGTGCTATATAATTATATAACAATAACAAAAACAATACGCTATTATATAGGGACATTTCATAGCATGACCAAAAAGCGCTATTGTAAGTGCCCCCTCTAAGATAGCTCCGGCAAAGACAGCGTTTATGAGTCCGCCATCAAACGATATTGTAGCGTTTTCGGTGTGTTAATAATACCCGTATTTCTTGTAGTGTTCCAAATTTAGTTTTTTTAAGTATTTAACTATATCCTTGTTTGCAGTTGTTTTTCACTATAAAAAAGAGCTTGAAACGTTGTAGTGCTCTCACCAAGAACCAGACTTTATTCAATTTGTTCAAGGTACAATTTCATATGCTCAATATGGATTTTCTATTTTAGACTGGTACCGTGATTTCGAGCAATTTCTTAATTTGTCTAAGAACCAGCTTTGCTTGTGGAGTATTAGATGTTTTATATTATTTGGATACATATTGTTAGTTGAATCAGCTTTTTAAGTCGCCTACGTTTTTAAAAGGAGAGCATACACTTGCTCTTTAATAAAGTTTGCTGATCACTTTAAATGCTCTAATTCACGGCCCCGTAGATGATGGATGAAGATTTTAAGTTCATATTTATGAAATGCTCTCCCCTTTTCAGGTCTTTCAACGAGTTCTGAAAGCCTATGCAACAAAGCTATGTTTTAAGCTCCCAAAAGGAGGCACCAGTATCATTGCCGCAGCCACAGGCATGGAGGGTCGGATAAAGGTGCTGAGAGTAGCTGCCTGCTTCATGTTTCCCATGTGTTCTTTTCGATTTATCCTTTTTTACTTCTGCTATGCAGGTCTCGGACAAAGATGAAAGGATGATATGTTACATAGTTAATACTGCAGAGTATTGTCACAAAACAGTAAGCTTGTTTCACTTTTGACACCTTCAGCATCTATGGGATACCTTTGTGTAGCCTTACTTGCAACGGAGTAATTAATTAGGGTTGTATTATATGTTTCCAAGCTGGTTTTAAGCTAGTTTCTCGATGTTGTTGTCATGTGATCTTACACCGATTTATCTTTCTGTTTAAGTCGAAATCTGGCCTGCAGTTGTGAAAGGTTTAGTTGCAACTCTTAGAGATCGATCTTACTCTTGCGGTACATTGTCAATGATATTGTCTACTGCTTCTATATCAAACAATTTATTTTGTTTCGGATATAAGATGTGTGCCGATGTCAGTAGGATTCGTTAACGAAACAACAAGAAGTATTATTTGCTTATTATTATTTTTCTTGCAGTCTGGTGATCTGGCAGAAGAAGTCTCAACAATTATTGACCCGCCTTATGCTGACGGTGTAGACATATCAGAGGTCCAGGTACTGTTGACGTGAAGGACTTATATTTTTCCCAGATATGTTACTTAAATTTGGATTCTTCTTAAGCTAGGTTGCTGTGCAGGATGAATTTTCATATCCGTCATAACGAGAGCATTGGTGACACTAGTTCACGGACTGGAAACTAAATTTGACAAAGAAATGGTAGCCATGACGCGCATCTCATGGGGCACACTTAAGAGTGTGGGTGACCATTCTATTAAGTAAGATCTAATAAAGCTTCTATCTTTTTGTGGTGCATGTATCATCAAAAAGTGTCAGCTTCTCGTAAAAAGCTAACAAAGCAACAATCATTTGTATATTCTTGTAGGTACGTCGATGGAATAAATACAATCCTTTGCAGCAGCATTCTTGTCCTTGGAAACCTTCTAACAACGGTTTACTTTCATTTTTCCTCGACAAGGTAATTATAAAGAAAGTATGATTTGAGTGACTTTATGGTCTGATGATTGCTGCCTTATACAAGTTTAGGACCCACATTATTTGTGTCTTACGGTGTTAAGCCATGACCAAATCCATATAAAATCTTTATGCTAGTCCAATCATCGAACATACTCTGTTATTCTACTACACTTTTTTTTTTCTTTCGAATTTCGAACAGTCAAGGTCTAAAGCTATTGCCAGTGACAGGTTATGCGATTAAGCCTTGGCGAACTTTATAATTGGTGGCCCTAAATTTTGAAAATCTTTTGTGCAGCTGGCATTATCCCTTGGACCAAGGTTCTATGCTAATATTTTCAGATGCAAGCAAATATCAGAAACTGGAGCTCACCAGGTTAGCCTATGTACTCTATGTTCCTCCATTTGCATGGAGTTGATTATCCCAGGTTAGCCTATGTATTTCATGTGAAAAATCTGTTTACCTAGTTGAATTTGGTCCTTCTCTGGTTCAAGTAAAACGTTAATATGGTGGTTCTAGTTATTGTTTGCCATCAGATATTTTTTTTTTCAGCTTTTCTGCATTTGTTACTGTTAAAGTAATATGTCTTATTTTCGATATATTTACTTAACAGAGAGATTTTGATGCTAGGATAATCAATTTCTTCTTTGTAAAAAACTGGTTAAGATCTCGCTCCCATGTTTTGTTTCTGAGTTCTTTTTCAGATGCTGTAGAGTATGAACTATCCGTCTTTTGGTTTCACAGATGTTGCTAGATGCGCACGATATGAAGATGATAGTTTTAAAAGTTCCATCTCTTGCCAGACAGGTTAGCTCATCTATGTATCTATGCCTCTGCTGGTGACTCTGTATATAAGATTTAAGATTGTTTATCGTTGTTAAGCCTGAAGCATCGAGAATTACTATCTAAAACCAAAGCTGGTCAGTTTTTTCTTTAAGTTTTGGTTTATCTCAATGATATGATTGCAGACTCCAACTGCGAGCTATGTCGAATTTGTGAACCATCAAATGAAAAGAGCTGAAGCAGTCCTAAAGGTATTCGCCTGAACACCATTGAGAAAAAAAGTTCTTTTATAGCTTCTCTCTGTTCTCATAAAACTATCATATAGGTCATAACATCCCCAATCGTCTCAGTGGTAGACACTTATTGTGCACTGTTTCCAGAAGGAACACCAATGGAGTTTCAACGCATCTTGGAACTTAAGGTAATTTTGGCATTCTTAATCCAATTTAGAACTTAAAGATCACTCGTGAAACTTGTTCTATTGTTGCTATAGGGTCTTACGAAAGCTGAGCAGAAGAGTATACTTGATGATTTCAACAATCCTGGTTGCAGCGGCAATGCCAGAAGCACCTGCACCGCCACTGGCAGTCGCTAATCCGGGTGCAGCTGTTGGGTTCATAGCAAACAGTGAGGAAGTGTTAACCACAGCCGCTGAAGCTGCAACCACTAGCTTCATGAAGTTATATTCTGTTACTGAAACGGCCAAAGACCGTCCCTTCAGGAAACTCTTCAATGCATGAATTTGTAAATTTTACAGAGCATCCTATATTTTTTTTTTAAAATTGAAGAATATGTGAATACTTTTGTGATTATTGAAAAACAATTATATTTATACCATAGTATTAATATCTTATTTCTCTATACGGTCTATGGTTAGTTATGAGTGGAACAAGTTTCTTTCGATTTGATATTAGTTAAAGATTTTGATGTCATCGTTAGAAGTGTTAAATTAGATAGAGCAACAAATATAAACCAAGGAGGCGTCTACATGTTTGAGAATATAGTTAAGACAAAGTTGCTTCATTATAATTTTTTTTTTTTTTTGTTAGCGACTGGGCAGTTCATACAAAATTTAAGACAAAGTTGCTTCACTAGCTAACAGAAATGTGAAAAGTGGCCAGTTCATACAAATTTATATAACAACTTAAAATGAGCAATTTAATGAAACTGTTAGTTGCTATAATATTTTTAAGATAAAGTGGCAAGTTCATATATATATATATATATATATATATATATATATGAATATGAAGTTCTAAATTAAAAAAGAGCATATCAATAAAGCTATTAATAGCTATTACTTTTAAAGTAAAATATCTTATAAGATATAACACAAGTAAAATATCTTATAAGCTATTACTTGTGTTATATCTTATAAGATATTTTACTTTAAAAGTAATAGCTATACTTAGCTAATAGAGATGTAAAAATTGGCAAAATCCCTATTAATTACAAATTTTAATTTTAAAAGAGCAAAAATAAAACTTTTTCTTTCCTACAGTTTTTTTAATTAAATTCCTTATACAATAAGGTATGTATCATTTAACCAATAGAAATGTGAAAAGTGGCAAAAGTACAAGAACTTTATAATTTGTTAAAAGAGCATATCAATGAAACTTTAAGATAAATCCTTCATAAGATAAAAAAGCACAGTCACTCGACCAATAGAAATGTGAAAATTGTCAAGTTAATATAAAATTATAAAGGAAATGAATCTGGGATTATAAGAGTTTATGAAACTATATTTAATAAAAATCAACCATATATTTTTGGGAATATTTGGTTATAAAAACGTGGGATAATGATCTAATTGACTCAAGTTCTTTTCTTAAACAAATTAAAACATAAAATATCGAGCGAGAGAAATTGGTGAATTGAAATGTTCAGTTAGATGAAAATTACAAGAGTACCCTTATATTGTTGAAACCAACGATTCATTGCAAGACGTACGTAGGAATTGAGGAAGTTGTAAAAGCGAAAGAAGAGGAGATGACAAAGTGACCAATCTTTTTTCTCTCTCTCTCGGCGACGACGGTGACGTCAAAACGCCGCCGGAGACAAAAAAAAAAACTAAAAGAAACGCCGTTAATGTTAATGACGAGTTGACTCATGGGTTGTTGTCAATCGTCATTCTTGAAACCGTCGTCATTGCATGACAAGAAAATCCCCTCCGACGATATTTCCGGCCGCCGTGGAAAAGGAGCCAAACGCGGTAATCGCCACCGTCATCCTAACGTTAATGAAGGCAGGGGATGGCTTTTTTCCGCCGTGCCGGACTTCTCCGAGTTCTCGGCATCGGTTCTTCGTGACGCTACGAACAATTTCAACAAAAACGCTGTCGTATCGGTTTGTTCTGATCAAGAACCAAACGTTGTTTATCAAGGCTGCATTAAGAGTGACAAAGATAAACGTCTTATCGCCGTTAAAAAATTCTCCAAAACAACATGGCCTGATCCTAAACAATTCGCTGTATGTGTTTGAAATTGCTCAAATCTCAAATTCTTGTATCCAAAAGGTTATACTAATTGCTCTCCTATGCAGGCAGAAGCGCGGGCTATCGGGAATTTGAGGCACGTAAGACTGGTGAATTTGATAGGTTATTGTTGTGATGGAGATGAAAGGTTGCTTGTATCGGAGTACATGCCTAATCAAAGCCTAACCAAACATCTATTTCATTGTATGATCATACCCCAAACGTTACCTTCTTGTCTTTACTTGGTCCACAAGTACCTGAGTTTTTTTTTGCCTTTATTGCCTCGAATTACAGGGGAGAAACAAACCATGGAGTGGGCTATGCGATTGAGAGTTGCACTTTATGTAGCTGAAGCTTTAGAATATTGTAGACAGAGTGGACTCAAATTGTACCATGATCTCAATACTTGTAGGGTTCTCTTTGATGAGGTAATTCCATTGCACATATTTAATGGTTTTTATATAAAAAAAAACTTTGGTGTTGATGTTGTTGTTGTTGTCATGCAGAATGGAAGTCCTCGGCTTTCATGTTTTGGATGGATGAAAAATAGCAAAGATGGCAAAAACTTCAGCACAAATCTTGCTTATACACCGCCCGAATATCTTAGAAGTGGTAACGTCTTTGTTCTACAGTCTTCTTACGAAACTTATATGATCTTATTAGTCAGTTTCTCACTAGTATTTTCATCTTCCCATTTGTTGTGCCAAAAAAATGAAAAAGAAAATATAATAATTTAAGAGATTGCTTGTCCAACAAGCATTTCCGTAACTTGTCTTCTACTTTGTATGCTTGATGAATTATGAACTTCAATGATTTGATCCACTTAGCAAATGGATCACGGGTCTATCTTATTAACTCTTTATTGCGCTTAAAACGTTAATACATGAATGATGTGACAATATAATTGTTCATTGTAAGACTTTTGTACCTTTTTGTGGCACATGATGTATATAAATATTGTAGGTACGTTAATTCCAGAGAGTGTTGTCTTCAGCTTTGGGACGTTTCTTTTGGATCTTCTTAGTGGGAAACACATTCCTCCAAGTCATGTGAGTTACACAAATTTATCTAGTAACCTTGCAAATTGGTTTGGTTTCTATTTCCACAATGACATGTCTTTTATTGCACTCTCTGTACTCAGGCGGTCGATACAATTCAAAAGCAAAACTTAATTGTCTTGATGGATTCACATTTAGAAGGAAACTATCCTGAGGAAGACGCAGCCATGGTGTTTGATTTGGCTTCCAAATGCCTTCACAATAACCCTAATGAACGGCCAGAAATTAGAGATATTATCTCAGTTATCGCTACACTTCAACAAAAACTAGATGTTCCGTCCTATACTATGCTTGGCATTTCAAAACTTGAAAAGCTTGAAATGGAACGCCCGAAATCTTTAATTTACGATGCATGTCACCAAAAGGACCTTGAAGCTCTTCATCAGATTCTTGAAGCAATGGAGTACAAAGAAGATGAAGTTACTTGCGAGCTCTCTTTCCAGCAATGGGCTCAACAGATAAAAGATGTGTGCAACACTAGACAACAAGGCGATTCGGCTTTTCGGAACAAAAATTTCGAATCTGCTATCGAAAAATATACTCAGGCATGGCCCAAAAAACAATCGATACTCGAAAATTTTATCCACTTTTTCCTAATACTTTTTTTTGATTTTTCAGTTCATAGAAACAGGAATCATGATCTCTCCTACTGTTTATGCACGAAGAAGCATGTGCTATCTCTTCTGCGACCAACCAGATGCAGCACTTCGAGACGCGATGCAAGCACAATGTGTTTACTCCGACTGGCCAACTGCATTTTACCTTCAGGCAGTGGCTCTTTCAAAGCTGAATATGGTCGAAGATTCAGCTAACATGCTAAAAGAAGCCTTGATCTTGGAAGATAAGAGAGGCTCATAAAGTAGACTCATTTACTACAAAGCATATTTGGATTAACTAAAAACAATGATCTGTGTTTAGTGAATCGGGGATGTATATGAACACAAATATTCATTAGAAAATGTCTTGACCGATGATTTGAATTGGGGATAAAAAAAAAAATGCCATTAGGGTGTTATTTTACTGATCAGTAATAAAATTAAAATTTGACAATAAATTCAAAAATTCGACGAATTACATTTCTATTGATTTAAATACAATGTTATTATTTTCAATATGTTTCTCTGCCTACGTTACATATTAGTGAATTTAGTTGTTTCTGATTGAGCTTCATAAAATCATGTTATGTACATGTACTAATCTATATATAATAGCAATCTAATAAATACCATTTGCACATCTGAATGGTTGCGTCTTTTTATCGCAACATTTCATTTAAATCGGTTATTTTGGTTGCGTCTTTTTATCGTAATTTTCGTTTTAATCGGTTATTTTTTTACGGTTATGTCGTTTTCAATAAATACCATTTGCAAATCTGAACGGTTGCGTCTTTTTATTGCAACCTTTCATTTAAATATTTATGATTGTTTTTCTTATAGTTATTTTTGTACGGTCATGCTGTTTTATTGAATTTCTTTTTACGTAAACCAGTAAACTACATATAAAATTGGTTTTATTTCATAGTTTACATATGGATATATTTTGTAGTATAACTCCTTAATTATATCATTCATTTAACATTTACGTGATATCATGGAAAAACAATAATATAGAGGTTTAAATAATTTGGACATACGTAATTGAAATGAGCCCCACACATTAAAGCTGTAACGGACACATTCGTCTACGTAATGGACTTATCGAATAGTTGTAAAATCGTGTCTTTTCAACTCTATATATTGTCTTTCTTTTCGAAATTTCAATTTTTTGTCTTGCTACAACGATTATTTGTTCTACGATGAATTCAAAAGAAATTATATGTCAAATGGAATCAAATTCTATACTGTCTAAATTATTTCTAAACATACACTTTTTTAATATTGAAGAAAAACTTCTAATTCTTCATTTAACCAAAGATTTTTGGAATGATTTTGAAAATGAAAAAGTTTTAATCAATTTTAAATATAAAAAGTTAATGAAGATGCCAACAATTTTTTTTCTCAGAATTGAGGGGATTATACAGTGAATTTTTTTATTTAACAATTACATATGATAACAATGATGCTTTCTACCTTAAGGCAATATATATGGGTTGTATACAACAAAATATTGATGTTGCATTAACATTATTACAAAGTCCAAATATGAGAAGACATCCTCAAGCAATATGGCTATCTACTATATTTTTCATATGTGTTGGTCGCTTTAAATGTGGAAGACGTCAAATGAACCGTTTCAAATGATATAATAATCCAGAAAAAATCTCCGCTATTAGGAAAAAAACAATGATTCCAGTTCATCACATGAATATTAAAGGAATAAATTTTTTTACTCAATTAATTCATCAATATAAATATAAATGCATTATAAGTTGATGGTTTGTTTGACAATCGAGCTTCAACTCACTCTAACCAAACACTTAGGTAGAGAAATTCACAATATGCGTATGTCGGTCGAGAAAATAAACAATAATAAGATTGCTATAACATCTAATTAACTACCGTCGCGTCTCTCGGTATAACTTTTTATAAATTAATATTTTTAATTTTTAATTACTAAAATATATTTAAATAAGTTTGTAATCGTTTAATTGAACCGTTGAAATATTTGGTTTATTTGACCAATCATTGCAATTTTTGGTTTTGTTTTACAAACCGTTGTAATCTTTAGTTTATTTGACAAACTTGACGAACCGTTACAACTTTTGATATATCGCAATATTTTATTTATTTATTTTTAAACTAAAAATATACTTTATGTTATGTGTTTTGAGAAAGTTGCAATCTAAGTAAATATATTTTACGGTTGCATCTTTTTATCGTAACCTTTAATAAAATGGTTGCAACCGTTTAGTTGAACCATTACAAAATTTATTTTATTTAACGAAAAATTGCAACTTTAAGTTTATTTTATAAATTTTTATAACATTTAATCATTTACTATCGTTATTATTAATTTTTGTTTGATATTTTTTTAAATGATTTTTGAAATATTTTCTCCCGCGACATCGCGGGGGTCCGGAGTCCTAGTAACTAGTAATAACACATATATCAAAATCATTTTTTTAATCTCGTGGGTTTAATAAGAAGATAGTTTGGTTAGCAAACCAAAGAACTTGTTGCAGATATGTAACGTAGTAGTAGTAACAAACAGTGGCTGAATAATATGAGTAGTATATTAAAACATTGGTGTAGAAAGAAAATTCATTAATAAAAAAAGAGTAGATGATTTAGTAATCAAAGCCATTATTCCATACCAAATAGAGTAAGATTAGTTCAAAACCGCCATTGAAATTGTTGTCTAATCGATGGGCTGAATTGATATTAGGGTAAAAGTTACTTAAAATCTATATTCATTTTTTTTTCTCACAATTTATTTTCATTGGATATTTTACCAAAAATGAATTTTCAGAAAAACGAACCTTCATGACTCTTTTCTAAAGGCACCTCTAAATAGAAAGAACGTAACCTCTAAACTTTAAAGTGAGATTATTGCCTTAATTAACCATAGACTTAAGAGAGAAGTTGTAAGTTTGTGTAAGTGGCGTAGATGGAGAGTTAAGTATGCAACTCAACATTTTAACTTTCTTTCAGCTATAAATAGAGGTGTTTAGAAGAGGTATTACATTCCAACACATAGAAAAATCTTTCACAGTTTTATAATTTTATTATCTTTCTTTTCGTTTGAAATCTTTGTGAAAAATGGCTAATGTTGGAAACACTAGTGGGTCTACTCGTTTTGAAGAGCTGTGTCGTGAAATTACGCAGCTGAAGGATGAAATTAAGAACCTCGTGAGGGAGGACGGGCTACTTAATCATTCAATTGGTCGACCTGATTTTGGTGCCATTGAAAAGTCCAAGAAGAAGCTAACTGATAAGAGAATGAAGTTGGAAGAACTTGAGAAGAGGAAAGAAGTTATGAAGGAAACCCCTCAGTGATAGGTTACTCTTACTTTTCCAGTCAAGCTCCTCGTATAGATAAATAAATAATTGAGATGGTTCTATGTGTCTAAAAGCTTGTGAGGAGTGTTAGACAAGTTAATTAATTTAGTTTTCTTGAACTATTTAAGTCCAGTGAGACTTTCTTGTAAGTAAATAATTGGGAAACTCTTATGAGTTTTAATTATATTTGAATATGCATGGTTGGTTCAAATGTGTGCCTTTCTTTTCTTCTTCTTCTATATGACTCACATCCTCTAAAGAGTCTATTTTATTGGGATCAAAACAGAGAAAGATTAGAAAATCATTCTCATTTTTTTTTACCAAAGTTGTGTTCTTTGAAAATTCCCATAAGAGAATGTCTCAGAAATCAGCTACATAGGAAACCCTTTAAAAAAGATATATTTACTCAAGTTATATATACATTATATATCATCAAAAATCTGTATAAGTTAAGTCTAGAGTTTAAAATCTTGTAATTATGTTTAATCCTACAATATAAATATTACATATTAAAGAGATTAAAATAGTCAGACCGACAATGAAATGGTCTTGACCAAGGCATTGAATTGGGGATAAAAAATAAACTAAAGACTGTTTTTCTTTCATTTCCTTATATGTCCATTGAAAATTACAAATTCTTTACAACAAATAAATGAACTTGTGGAGAAAATTCAAAAATAATTTTTGATCCGAGAAAGAAATACTCTTGGTAACACGTTTTCCTTCGTCATAATCACTACTTACTGTTTTGTTTATCACCCCAAGTTACGTCTCCTAATAATCTGTGATAAAAATATTTTCAGATAGAGAATGTAACAAATTGTTTAGTATGTTAAATGTTAATGCTCACTAATAGAAGTAAAGTCTTGATAGAAGACCCATGGGCTTTATCGAATCATATCTACATGTGGATCTAACTAGGTGCGTCAATTAACTAATGCAGAAAAAAGTAAACATTTATATTTTATTATTTATTAATACAGTATATAAAAACTCAATAGGTAATGGGTGCTTAATTAATACCCTAATAAGTATATATATCATTGTTGTTGGGTGTTAAATTTTAGTGAATAGTAGCAAGATCAAAATCTTGACAACAGATCCAAACCTTAACGCATTATATCAATAATAATTGATCTAAATACCACATTTTGGTTTTGTTTTTAATCTGCTTCTCGGCCTGCTTTACATATAAATGACTTTAGTTATCAAAATTGTTGTAGCTTATTGAGCTCCATCGTCATTGATCAAACACAACCTCAAATGTTTATGCTCAAAGTCAGAGGTCGGGTCTATTCTTTTTTTTTAATTTTTTTTTTGGCAACCAAACATTCTATCTTGTTAACCCAAGATGTAAAAGGCGATTTTGATACATATATATTAGTATAGATTTTTCTCTTAGCAGTCAGCTCACGTTTTTTGTATGTTCATTATATATTAGTACACACTTTGTGTAGTAACAACAATTTTTACTGGAAATATTTTTGATGCCAACACATGCCAGTTTTAATCTGAGTAGAATATTATAGAACATTGAAGTAAAAGCAAATCCACTAGTATTAAATTGACTGATTTAGTAATCATAACCATGATTACATGCCAAAGAGAGTACAATAGTTCAAACCGCCATTGAAATTGTCTTCAATCGATGAATTAAAATGGAGGTAAAGTTCAGTGTTGTTTTTTTTTTTTTTTTTTTTTTTGTTCAGAAGTTCACCTATATATACTAAATACCATGTGATATATCTCTTAAAATTTTGATATATGTATTAGTATACATAACATGTTTTATTTTATTTTAGAAGTTAGACACACTTATGGTATGCATAATAGGCATTAGTATCACATTTTATGTAGTAAACGAACAGTGGCTGAATAATCTACTATACATTTTTGCAACACTTTTTGGGGTCCCTAATCGGGTTAAAATTTGACCCGGAAATCATTTATTTCGACCCGACTTGGAGACAATCGGATCTTACATTCTTTGTGATTATCTACCCGAAATTTATTCACCAAATCATTCCATTTTTGTTTCTTCCTATATTCAAGGCAAAAAACATTTAGTTTCTCATAATTGAAAGATATGGAGAATATATATAGATATAACAAATTGATTTCGTAAGGCAAATTGTTTCCTATTTTAATGCTACATTTATCATTTGTTTCCTACATATGATTCGATATTCATTTCACCTTATCGAAAAGGAAATTGCTTCATAACCAAAAGATTTTATCCTAATTTGTTTAAGCATCACCCTAGCATATTCTCTGTATTTCCCAATTTAAAGATCTCGAATTATACGAAATGCTTGGTCATCAAGATTTTTATATATTCTCTAAACCCTATAACATACTAACTATCCAAACTCTATAAATAGGCGTTCATTTCCACTCTCTAAACAACGGAGTCAAGGTTTGATCATAAACTCACCACAAAAAGCGACTGCCTTCTCCAAACCTTTGTTGTGTGGACGGTTTAGCTCTTTCTTGAACCTGATAGATCCATTGGGACCTCCGGTTTTCTTCTTGGCATCATAGGTTCCTGCATCATGCCATCTATATGCACACAATAATTTGCATTTGGAAAGATTAAGACAAGAAAGGAAAACGGAGAATGATTCTGAGAGCAAAGATCTTACGCAAGACGGAGCATAATGGGAGCACAGTTTCTGGAAGAGATGAGAGCTCAAAGGTCTCTACGAGTCTTCTCTATCTCTTTGAGGTACTCTGCATCAACGTTCACTACCATTGTCAAGATTTGAAGGAGCACGCAAAATAACTCAGATCAATGAATAAGATTGAAGAATGACTCAGAAGGATGAATATATATAAATAGGATTGAAGAAGAGTCTAAAGGAGAAGAATGTTTTGTCATATGAGTTATTGTAAACAAATTAAAATCCAAATTAATCAAATCCAAATTCAATTCGTTTTTGTAAACAAATTAAATTTACAGCCATCAATTACTGGTTCAGAAGCTACTTATTCAATCAAAAATTACAAGCGAAGAGTCAAAATTACTTACACCTTTGTTCCAGCAAGTGCTTTAGACTCTTCTGGTCTGTGCGTATCGTGAAACGTTGCCCTGAAATTAGATTCAAATCCGAGCAACTGGCGAAGCTATGAACATGTATAACCGACTATAATCGGATCATGTAATTCAAACAGAAAAGAATCACGGTTTGGTGGTAAAATCGGTGAGAGGTTGAAGAAAATCGCTTTCGAGAGGTTTTGCAGATTTTTTTTTTCGTCTGCTTTTTTTTTTATTGACGAGGAATGATTTATTTTTAGATCCAAAATTTAGTTTCATCAATTTTTTTTTTCCAAAACGTAAATACTTCTATTGGGCTTATAATGTTCGGCTTCAATATTACTTAGTGGGCTTATTTTTTTTAAGTAGATTAAGATTACAATTTCATAATAAAAAAATTTTACCAAATAAAACTAATAATACTATTACCATAAAACACAAATAATTATTATGAAAAAGAAGTAAATAGAAGACAAAATAATATTAGACTTATCAATATCATAAAGTTAAAGCGATTTTTAAACCTTACTCAACTTCTCTGAAGAATTGTCTATCAATAATACAAACAATAATATCTAGCCAAATTATTTATTAGTAAAATTAATTATTTATTCGAGTAAAATAAATTATTTATTTCATGAAATACCTTATTATATTTTGAATCAAACTGTTATGTGATTGTGTAATCTATTTAAAATAAAAAAAATTAAATTAACTTGAATTATATGTCTTTTAAATAAAAGTATTATTAAAAAGAAAAATAACAAAATGACTTTTTTATTTCACAGGACAAGGTTATATGGTGGGACAGGTTTTGGTCAATATTAATACGTGACGGTATACCACGGGTGAAACCCTAAAATTAACAATCAAAATACAATTATACAATCTTAAACACTAAATAAAACAAATAATATTAACAAAATAAATATAACTTAAAATTTATATTTTTAGTTATAAATAAAATTTACCTGCAATGTACCCAAAATCAAACATAAGTTATACCAATAAAACATAAAACATTAATACAACAATCTCATAAGTTTATAACAAAATATATACATATATTTATATATATATATATATATATATTTACCGCGGTATACCAAAAATCTATATAACAAAAAATATCATAAGTTTATAAAAAAAAAAAAATTGAAGAAAACCATATAAAAGACAAAATAACATTAGACTACATAATCTCGGAAATTTACGACTGACTACAAACCCGTAGACTATCAATCATATTTTTAGAATCAACAACAACAACAACAAAAACAACAACAACAACAAATACTATACACAAAAAAATTCATCAGTTCATAAAAATTAAATATAAAAAAAAAAAAACTTAACCCTCATATCCTAGTATGAGTAGTATATTCTAGAACATTGGTGTAAAAAGAAATTTCATTAATAAAGAAGAGTGGCTGATTTAATATACACATCAATTATTCTATATATTACCAACACTACAAGAAAACACGCGTTTTGCGAGGGAAGGATTCCTTGCTAATCCCTTGCAAAACGACATTCGCAAGGGATTTGCGAGAAACAACAGTTTTTCGCAATTCGTGTCTCGCAAATCGGTTAACGTTGCAATTCCCTCGCAAATTTTGCTAGGAACCTTTTCCCTCGCAAAACACGCGCAATTTGCGAGGAATTTTTACGGTAGCAAATGTCTTGCAACTACAATTCTTTTAAACAATTGATTTTTTAATTTAAATTATGTTATATATATGCATACTATATATATATATATTATTTTTAATTTAATTCTATTAAAATTTTTACTATTATATATAAAACTAAAATATCAAACATGATTTTCTTTTTAGATTATTAGTTGTTAATCAAAATATCAAAATTATTTGTTTATTAATTTTGATTACAATTAATCAATACAAACTTAATTAGTGAAAAAAATTAGAAAATTAAAAAGCTTCAAAGCTTGCCCTCTGCTGCACCCCTCCGCCGTACTCCTCCACCCCGTTCTCCTTCGCAGCCATTCTCCTCCGCTAACGCTCTCCTCTGTCACCGTTCCACCGCCGTTCTCCTCCGCTGCCGCTCTCCTCTGTCACCGTCTCTAGCAATATACCCTTAATCCCTAGATTCCAATTGTTTGTAGTCAATATTTACTAGATCCAAATCAGAAACACAAACAGAACCACAAAACTATCTAATATGAAATGGTGGTGGTGTTGATGGTGAACGGCGACCGAACCTTTGAAATGTGTTATGGTGAACGACGGCCGAACCTTCCAGATGTGGTGTGAGCGACGGCCGAACCTTCAAGATGTGGTGGTCGTGAACGGCGAAAGCTTTTAGATCTTGGGAAGAAGGTGAAAGAATTAAGGAGAAGCCATTGGTAGAGTTAATTGATTTGGGTTTGGAAAATGAGAAAGCTTGAAGAAACAAACGAGACCAAGAAGAAGAAGGAGAAAAAGAAGGAGAAAATTTGGTCCCTTGATCTTTTGCTATCAACGGTGGAAAAGTACAATCCTTGTCTCAATATATTAGCCAATCAGAAACTCTCAATATTTTTTCCTCTTCTTAATCATTATTTTATTGAAATAAACTGTAATTTGGATATATAAAAGGGAAATTGTTAAAAATGCCCATTTTGGTGTGTTCTTTTTCAAAAATGCCCCTTTTAGATGTCTATTTTAAAAAATGCCCTTTTTTAAATCTGAAATTTTTATAAAGTTTTATTAGGTTTATAAGGTACTTATGGATTGTAACTACTACTTGAAGACTCGATCCAAGTATTTATAAGGTTTTATAAGGTGTTTTTAAAAGTTTTACAAGTTATTTTAAAGAATTTTTAAGGTTTTTCAAAGGTTTTACAAGATATTTTAAAGGTTTTTAAAGGTATTTAAAATGCATTTATAAGGTATTTATAAAGTATTTATAAGATTTTAGATACATAGAAATGTAGTTTGTGTATGTTTTAATAATGTTACATATATATTTAGGTAAATCTTATATTTTTAAGAACATTTTTATAAGGTTTTAAAGAAGGGACATTTTTTAAAAGTGGCATTGAAAAAGGGGCATTTTCGCAAAAGCCCCTATATAAAAAGTTACAAAAATGCAAAAATATTCTCTCATGAAAAATGAAAGATTTAATTTGAATTTAATTTTTTTTGAAGTGATGGATTATACCTTTTTAGTAGAAAATAAATTCTTAGATTAGATTTTTGGTGTTTTATGTTAAAAAAATTACTAGATTTAAAACTTTTAAGGGTTAATTAAATTTTTAAAAATATCTTGATGAATTTGCAAAGTCATTAATTTGCTGATATATTTCATCACTTATTATCAACTTTGGTTTTATAGTTTGTGAGTTTAATTTTGATTTTTTTGAAAACTTTCATTTTTCTAAGTATTGGATTTTAGTTTTGAAAAAAAATAAAATAACATATATATAAAATTAATTAAGTTGTTTGTGAAGAGTTATATTTGGTTAATATATAGTTGGTGACAAATATATTGTAGTGTAGGGTTTGGGGTTAAGGTTTGAGGTATAGGGTTTGGAGTTAAGGTTTAAGATTTGGGGTTAGGGTTTGAAAAAATATTGGACCTGAAAAACTATAATGTTTTTATAAGTGTTGGATCTTAGATTTTGGGTATATTATTGTAACTAGATTTTGTTTTTAGAGTTTATGGTTTTAGGAATTGTGTTTAAAATATTTTGGAAGGCAACTTGAAAATTGTTTCTAATTTTTTTAGGACTTTTGCGAGTGAATTGCAAGAGGCCGTAGCAAATCCCTCGTAAATGGTTTAGGGTATAAGGTTTAGTGATGCATTATTGAGAATTGTGCGAAAGATTTGAGAGTAATGAGATAGATTTTTAAATCAAATCATCCCTCGCAAAGTCTTCATTAGGATTTTTAAAAAACACAATGACATGCTTAAATATTATTAAACATGTCTTATTCATTTTCATTTTCCTATTTCTAGTAAGTCCCTCAGCAAAAAAAAACATGACTAAATATCTTAAATAAATTAGGATTTAGGGTAAAGATTTGCGAGGGAAGTGCTACGAAAGCCATGCAATTCCCTTGCAAACTCTTGATTTAGGGTTTAGTTTTGCTAGGGAATTACTAGTATCCTTCGCAAAACCCTCGCAAAATAGAATCAATTTGAAAAAAACAACAACACACTACTAAAAATCATTCGGATTCATTTTTTTGAATCATTAGGAAGTTAATTATCTACATTAGAATCTACTTTCTCATCATATACTTCGAATTCGTCCGAATGTGCATTTTTCTCAAATACGTCAATGATGATCTTATGTTTTTATATAATATGAATCAATGTTTATAACATTTTCAAAATAAAATGTTAATATTGAAACCTATACAACATTTTTTTATGCATCACCATATATTCAACTTGTCTGATTATATGGTCTCCTAGATTCACATTTATAAATACAAATCAAAGATCGCAAAACACTTTTATGTATTTTAGGGTTTAGGGTAAAGATTTGCGAGGTATGTGCGGGAGAATTGCGACAGAATATATTGTTCCTCGCAAAGTACTCGTAAGTCCCTCGCAATTTTGCGAGGAAACTTTCCCTCGCAAATTTTGCGACGGAAGTGCGACGCGCGTCATTTTCGTAGCAAATTACTTGCAATTCCCTCGCAAATTTGCGAGGGATGGTTTCCCTCGCAAAACGACTGTTTTCCTGTAGTGCAAATAGAGTACGATTAGTTCAAAACCGCAATCGAAATTGGTGTTTAATCGATGGGCTGAATTGAAATTTGGGGTAAAAGTTACTTAGAATCTATATTCATTTTTTGTTCTCACCGTTTATTTTCATTAGAAATTTTATTAAAAATGAACTTTAAAAAAAACGAACCTTCATGACTCTTTCCCAAAGGCACCTCTAAATAGAAAGAACGTAACCTCTAAACTCTAAAGTGAGATTATTGCCTTAATTAACAATAGACTTAAGAGAGAAGTTGTAAGTTTGTGTTAGTGGCGTAGATGGAGAGTTAAGTACGCAACTCAACATTTTCGCTTTCTTTCAGCTATAAATAGAGGTGTTTAGAAGACGTATTACATTCCAACACAGAGAAAAATCTTTCACAGTTTATAATTTTATTATCTTTCTTTTCGTTTGAAATCTTTGTGAATAATGGCTAATGTTGGAAACACTAACCTGCATGATCGTTTTAATACACTAGTTGGTGACCTGCAGTTTGCACGAAATCAGTTTCAGTTCAAATGCGCGGAGTTAGTGAGAAATTATGAAGAGTCTCAACCGAAGAAGGTGCTGGAGGAAAAGAAAATGGATTTGGAAAAGTACTACGAGAAGCTAAAAGAAGTTATGAAGAAAATCGTTGCTTTCGCCGCAAAAATAGGTTAATTTTACTTTTCTAATAAAGATCTGTTGGTCTGTGTCTAAACTCTGATGACGAGTGATATATAGACAAGTTAATTATTTTACTTTTCTTGAACTATTTAAGTCCTGTGAGACTTTCTTGTAAATAAATAATTGCTGTCTCTAAACTCTGATGAGTTATATATAAAATACATATGCATTTGTTTTTATCTGTCCCTTTTCTCTTTTTCTTCTTTATGAGTCGAAGAGACTCACATTCTCTAAAGAGTGTCGTTCCATGGGATCCAAACAGAGAAAGATTTGAAAATCAGTCTCATTTCTTGATCATTGTCGAGTTCTTGGTAAAATCCCATTAGAGATTTTTCTCAACGAGAAGTGATATTTAGGAAAGCCTAAAAAGGACGAGAATCCATTATGATGATGATCCCATTGCCTTGTGTCCCAAGAGACGCCGAAGAAGAATAAGAGAAGCTAATATTAATTTATTAAGTTCTTTATTAAGATCAAAAGGAAAATATTCCTCAAGTTATATATAATCATCTAATCCGGATAGATTAAGTGTAGAGTTGTAATTCTTCTATTTATGTTATTTCCTGAAAAATGTATTACAAGTTGAAAAAGATTAAGATAGTTCAACCGAGTTTGAAATGGTCTTGACCTATGACTAATTTTCTTTCATCTCCATTTATTTCTTCTATAAATTATAAAACTATTTATTAAAAGATAACTTGCGGAGAAATATTTACTCTTGGCAACACGTTTTCTTTCTTCATGATTACTAAATTAGGTTCCAAAAAGAAAAAAAGAAATACCTCCAAAAAGAAAAAATAAAAAAAGGTAAGATAGACTGTTTTTGCTGGTTACATGTTTATTCTCACTAAAAAATGAAAACTCTTGATAAAGAACCCATGAACTTAGCGAATCATATCTACATTTGGATCTAATTATGTGCCTCAATTAATATGATGTCTGTATAGTACATTTTTTTTTATCTTAGTGGGTTGCACACATTTTCTGTATGTATATCCTATGAGACATTAGGACACAATTTAACATTAGTTACACAAAACATATTTGTTGCCAACCAAACTAAAGTGATTTAGGTAGAATTAAAACATTGGTGTCAAAAAACATTTGTTATTTCAAAAAGAATGGCTGATATATATTTGTCACAACCATTTTACATACCAAAGAGGGTAAAAATGCAAAACGCCATTGAAATATTCTTTTACAAGTTTAGTATTGTAGCTATTTATTTTTTATTTAAATAAGTTACACTTATATATCAAAGATAAAGTAGTTGCTTGGTATTTGAATCTGTTTCTCTGTCTACGTTACATATTAGTGGATTTAGTTGTCATTTTCTTGTCGCTTATGAACTTCATCGTCATTATTGCATCTTGTGTTCTTTTTTTTTTTGTTTTGGTTAACAAATTAAAAGTATTTATCTTGTTAAACACACGGGTAAAAAGAAAAGCCACTAATAAAATAAATATAAAATGACTAAAATAAATATAATTTATAACTATATAAAGTATAAAAAAACAAATATTTAAGTTATTATGATAAAATATATAAAAAAAATTAATAATAAAAACCATATAAATTTTTTTACATAATAATTCAAAAAACAAATTCATTGTTAAATGCTTATTAATTCATGCATTTGGTTCATAAAATAAAACGGCATCATGTCATATGACAAATTACAAAAAAAAATATGACAAACTAAATAAAAAAAATGTTTTGAATTCTTAGATCTTCTTGATTAATAATATTATTACAATACTTACGTTTGTATCTTGTCATTCTTTAATTTGGATTGACGCCATGATTTTGAATTGAAAAAAAAAATAAAGGTTTTGAGAATTAACGTTAAATATATAGGGGTTTGATAATATTTTTTTAATTTATTCGCTACTGGAAACTTTTTAAATTCAGCGATTTCGAACAGTCTAGAACGGTTTAAAGCGTTTTGTATGATTGGTTTTAAACGTTAGCAACCACAACACATCGTTTGTGGGTGGTAGAGAAAGAACCAATCAATCCCTAAAATTTGATGAGTTTTGGTTCTTATTAATAAATAAAAATGTTGGATTTACCCAATAGAATCTTGCTCTTGTTTAAATATTATATCTGTGCATTTTGTGATTCTGGTTTTTTCTACAATTTTATTACAAATTGAAAAAGATTAAGATAGTTCAACCGAGTTTGAAATGGTCTTGACCTATGCCTCGCTATTTTTTTTTCATCGCCATTTATGTCTTCTCTAAATTTTAACATTATTTATTAAAAGAAAACTATCGGAGAAATAAACACTCTTGGGAACACGTTTTCTTTCGTTATGATTACTAAATTAGGTCCATTTAGGGGACTAATGAAATCCAAATTACCTTCACCACTTAAATCTAAAGACACCAACCTACTTATAGAAAATAATGTAACAGACTCGTCATCTAGTAAGCAGTGACTAATACACACCTCTAAAGTTGAGATTTTATTATATTGATTTTTGAGAGAGAAATTTTAAGTTTATTCGCATTTTGCTATTACTGATCGAGACTTAAGAACGAGACGAACTTTTGACGAATTATATCTGTAATGATTTAAATTCAATGTGATTATTTTCAACTGTTTCTCTGCTTAGGTTACATATTAGTGAATTTAGTTGTTGCATTGTGTTTTTTTTTGTAACAAAACTATCTAGCTTGTTAAACCCGTGAGGTAAAATATGATTTTGATATATGAATTATAATTAGTACATGTTTTTGATTATAGAAGTAACTAGCACACATTTTTCTGTACGTAGAATAGACATTAGTACACATTTTATGTAGTGACGAAACAGGGGCTGAATAATATGAGTACTATACTCGAGAACATTTATGTAAGAATAAAATTCATTAATAAAAAAGAGTGGCTGATTTCGTAATCACATCCATTTATTCTATACCAAATAGAGTAAGATTAGTTCAAAACCGCTATTTAAATTGGTGTCTAATCGATGGGCTGAATTGAAATTAGGGTAAAAATTACTTAAAATCTATATTCATTTTTTTTCTCACCGTTTATTTTCATTAGAAATTTGATTAAAAATGAACTTTAAAAAAACGAACCTTCATGACTCTTTCCCAAAAGCACCTCTAAATAGAAAGAACGTAACCTCTAAACTCTAAAGTGAGATTATTGCCTTAATTAACCATAGACTTAAGAGAGAAGTTGTAAGCTTGGGTTAGTGGCGTAGATGGAGAGTTAAGTACGCAACTCAACATTTTCACCTTTTTCAGCTATAAATAGAGATGTTTAGAAGAGGTTTTACATTCCCACACATAGAAAAAATCTTTCACAGTTTTATAATTTTATTATCTTTCTTTTCGTTTGAAATCTTTGTGAAAAATGGCTAATGTTGGAAACACTAGTGGGTCTACTCGTTTTGAAGAGGTATGTCGTGAAATGACGCAGCTAAATGATGAAATTCAGAAGCTCAACGTGGATGATTTTGGTGCCAATGAAGAAGCAAGGAAGAAGATAACTGATATGACAACGAAGTTGAAAGAGCTCTATGAAGAAACTGTGATGAAAACGAAGTTGAAAGAGCTCTATGAAGAAACTGTGATGAAAGAAACTGTGAAGGAGATGAAGGAAACCCAACAGTGATATGTTACTTTTACTTTTCCAGTGAAGCTCCCTCTTATAGATAAATAAATAATTGAGATGTTGTCTTAACTCTGATGAGGAGTGTTAGATAAGTTAATTATTTTACTTTTCTTGAACTATTTAAGTCCTGTGAGACTTTCTTGTAAGTAAATAAATGGAAAACTCAGATGAGTTATATATAAATAGACATGGTTGTTTCAATGTGTGCCTTTATTTTCTTCTTCTTCTATATGAGTCACAACCTCTAAAGAGGATATTTTCATGGGATCAAAATAGATAAAGATTTTTTTTCTTTTTTTTTCAATTTTGTGTTCTTGGGAATTTCTCATAAGAGAATGTCTCAGTCAGAAATCAGCTATATATAGGAAACCCTAAAAAAAAACTATTTACTCAAGTTTATTCATTATCATCAAAAATCTGTAAAAGTTAAGTCTAGAGTCTTAAATCTTGTAGCTATATGTTAATCATACAATATATAATACAGATTAAAAGATTATAATAGGTTAACCGACAAAGAAATGGTCATGAGTCATGACCGATGCATTGAATTGGGGATAAAGAAAAACTAAGACTGTTTTTCTTTCATTTCCTTATATGTCCATTGAAAATTTCAAATTCTTTACTAAAATAAATGAACTTGTGGAGAAAATTAAAAAATTCTTTTTGATTCGAGAAAGAAATACTCTTGATAACATGTTTTCCTTCGTCATAATGAGTTTCTGTTTTGTTTATTATCCCAAATTACGTCACCTAATGAACTCATTTTATCAATAATCATTGATATAAATATTTTTCAGATAGAAAATGTAACAAAAAAATTTGTGTGTTTAAATGTTAATGCTCAAAAGCAAAAATAAAATCTTGATAAATGACCACCTTAGAGAATCATATCTACATAAATACTAGAGGACAAAAAGTAATATTTTATGTTTTTTTATTATTAATATCAGTACAAACACTCTATAGGTAATGTTGGGTACGTATGAATAGCATTGTTGCAGGGTCTTAAAGTTTAGTGATTAGTAGCAAAATAAAAATCTTGACAATAGATGCAAACCTTTAGGTATTATATCAATAATAATCTATATATATAATTAGAGAGTCTTCGAGGGTGAATAGCCATATAACTCTCTCAGGCATGTTTTTCGAGAAGGCTAAAAGTAGTCAACTCCTTTTGAAAAACCAGATCTTACCAACTTTTTATTACCAAAAATAGAAATTTCTGGTCTCCTTTGCCTCTTGAACCGGCATTCTAACCGTCTCCGGCGGTGGCCACCGGTGAGTCCGGCGTAGGAGACGCCCCTCATCTTGGTTTGGCCTCCTTTCTACCATCCCTCAAGGCTCTTGCATCACCTGTTCCAAAGAAAGACACCCAGCCTCAAAGTTCCTAAAAGCCATTGATTCTTGTACTCTTTAGTACAGATCTACCTAAAAGAAACAACTTTTCCAATGGTATTCTCTCCATATGCCTCTGCTGATGTGGTACCTGATTATATCTTCTTGAACTATCTCACTTTATGTGAAGAACTGTCTTGGAACTTTTTGCTACTCTCTCACAATAGTTATCTCCACCTCTGAATCCAACCCTGTATTCCTCTCCTCTTGAGTGTGAAAGCTACTTCTGGTTAACCTCTCCTGCACCTGATCTAAATCAAAGAAGACATGGAGGGACGAATCCCTTACCACCTAAAAGGAAAGGGGACTGCAAAAGATTTCTCTCCACCTCCCAGAAAGCGAATCCGTGCTCCAGAGTTTGACACCTCAGATCTCATCCTGGAAAATGCACTAACTCTTATGGGTAGACTCACAAACCCTAGTGTCCAAAGACTCTGGTCACTTATTCCTTTCCTGTCAAACCGCTGGAATCTTAGAGGCAAAGCCATAGGTTCTGACCTGGGAAGAGGCTGTTTTCAGTTCCGCTTTGATTTCGAAGAAGATCTCCAGAAGGTTCTAGACAACAGACCATATCACTTTGACCAGTGGATGGTGATCCTTGAGAGATGGGAACCGGTAATCTCTCCCTTGTTCCCATCAAAGATACCTTTCTGGATAGAACTACAAGGCCTCCCTCTCCACTTTTGGAAGCCATCTATGCTCCGGAACATAGCTGAAGAGGCTGGCACTTACTTGGACCAGGACCTTACTCCAACCTCTGCAAAAGTTAAAGTAATGATTGATGGCCTTAGCCCTCTGACAAAAGAGACAATAGTTGAGTTTTCTGATGGTAGTGAAGTTTTGGTGACCCTAGATTATAAAAACTTGAGGAACCACTGTCACCATTGTCTCAGATTATCGCATGAAAAAAAGGACTGCCCGAGACTTCTAACTCCAAGAGCTTCCAAAGCAAAAATAAATCCTCCTTCTTCTCAATCACCAAGAGTCTCCTCCTTCAGATCAAGCCACCTACAGAAAAGTACAAATAATCAATCAAGAGACTTCCACTCTAGACAGACAAGCTACAATACTTACTTGGAGGGACAATCTAACAAAAGATATCGGGATAAAGGGAAAACTAGGAGCAAACCTCTGAATACTCAAAGATCCCAAGAAAGAAACATCTCTAGTGGCAGAACATCTCCCACCAGGTCCCATACCCCATATAGAGGGTACCACAACTCTGATCTGCGCCACCACTTACATTCAAAAGCGAACGGTAAAGGTCAAAGTGCGCAAAACTACCAATGGAGAGAAAAAGCCCACACACAAGGCACTGGGTTGCTTGAATCTTCTGTGTCCTCCAGAACGAGAAGGCCACCTCTAGAGAGAGACTTATCACCTGGTAGACAATCTTCTCCAGGCTTTACTGCTCAGAATCCTCCTGAGGTTTCCAGGCCCTTGACTAGTGGAGTGGTGACTCCTATTCCTCCTCCTCCCCCTGTACATGTATTGGAAGATGTAATGGGTGAATTGAGAGAGGTGACTGTGCAGTATACTAGTTGTGCGGATCCAACTGAAAGTGCTGCTAGATGACAGCGAGTCTTACAGGGAGAAGCTAGGGGCTTGATGGCTGAAACTGCAGCCACCATTATTGCTGCAGCAACTCTTTGCCCTATCCAAGCGACTCAGCTTCCATCCCCCTCTCTAGCCTCTGGTTCTGGAACCACCTTAGAGGCAATTACAGAGCCCTTCAATGCCTCTTCCAATCCGGAGGTCCCTGCAAAAAAGAGACGTGGCAGACCACCAATCAGCAGGCCTATCAACAAGAGTCCCCTGAAGATATCTGGTGTCAAATCTCAGAAAAGAAACTTATGCAATACCCAGAGTGCAGCTAACAGAAGGCATGGTAATGGAAAAAATATCCCTCCTAGTGAGGAGAATCCTAGTTCCTCAAACAGAGCAGGTAGCTCTAAAAGAAAAATCCCTCTTAATGAGGAGAACATTACTACTACAAAAACAACTGGACCCAAGATAAAGCTCATACCTGCTTCAAAAAAGGGCTTGGTGGATTTTCAGAATCCATCAACTCCTCTTCCTTAAGAATAGTGAGCTGGAACTGTTGTGGGCTGAGGAATCCCATAACAGCTCGTCGTTTAAGGGATATTCATCAAAAAAATTTCCCTGATTTTCTCTTCCTCATGGAGACAAAGAATGACTCAACTTATGTTCTCCAAAAACTACAATGGATGGGCTACCACTCAAACTTCTTAGTCCCACCTCTTTCTCCAGGAGCAGGAGAGTTAGCTCTTTATTGGAAAAAAGATCTCGAAGTAGAAATACTTAGCTCCTGTCCAAATTTTATTGATACAAAAATCAAATCCAAGGGTAGAGTTTTCTTCACTACCTTCTTATATGGCGAGCCTGATAGAACTAAGAGATTACAAGTCTGGAACCAGATAAGAGACTTGGCGGCCCAAAGAAATGAACCATGGCTCTTGACTGGCGATTTTAACGATATTATCAACAATTCAGAAAAAAGAGGAGGCCCTACCAGACCAGAAGGCTCTTTTGTGGATCTAAGATCACTAATGGCTGAATGTGATTTGTATGATCTAAACTACTCAGGTAATTTTTTGTCTTGGAGAGGCCAAAGATACACCCACCTGGTTAGATGCCGGCTTGATAGAGCAATGGCCAACAGTTGCTGGGCAGAAGCATACCCCTCTGGCACAAGTGAGTATTTACGCTTTGAGGGATCTGACCACAGACCAATTGTCACCTCCTTTGACCCTGTAAAGAAAAAGCAAAAAGGCCTTTTTAGGTATGATCGCAGGCTAAGGGATAATACAGAGGTTACAAAGCTGATAATGGAAGCATGGAACTCATCAAATTCTGACTCAGTGGAGGATAGGATTAGTAGATGCAGAGTGGTAATTATCAAATGGAACAGAGATAAGCATCTTAATAGCCAGTAACAGATAGATGAACTTCGACAGAAGCTTGAAGAGGCTATGTCCAGTGATATATTGCTATCAGAGCTAATAGCAAAAATCAATAATGATCTAATCTTAGCCTACCAAGCCGAAGAAGAGTTCTGGAAACTGGATATTTTCATGCAGCTTCAAGAGGAAGAAAAGCAATTAATAATATCTCAGTCCTAGAGAATGAAGAGAGACTATCGGTCTATGAGGAGGACGAGATAGTTAAAGTAATATCTGAGTATTACCAATCTATTTTTATCTCTCAAGAAGGATCAAGAGCTGACATTGTCTCTGAAGCCTTGACTCCGTGTATATCACCAGAAGTTAATGCCTCCCTCATCCTTATCCCTTCTCCCCCAGAAATAAAGAAAGCTTGCTTCTCCATCCACGCTGATAAAGCCCCGGGCCTGATGGCTTCTCTGCAAGTTTTTTTCAAACTAATTGGGACACAGTTGGAGAGAAGATAATTTCAGAAGTTCAGTCTTTCTTCTATTCAGGAATCTTACCTCAAAACATTAATCATACTCATGTCCGCCTAATTCCCAAGATAACAAGTCCTAAGAAGGTAGCTGACTACAGACCTATCGCTCTATGCTTGGTATATTATAAGATCATCGCCAAGATCCTCTCCAAGAGGCTCCAGCCAGTCCTACAAAACATTATATCAGAGAATCAGTCAGCCTTTGTGCCTCAACGAGCCATCTCTGATAATGTACTTATTACCCATGAGGTACTTCATTACTTAAAAAAGTCAAAAGCAAAGAAGGTATGCTACATGGCAGTTAAGACGGACATGAGCAAAGCGTATGACAGACTAGAGTGGGACTTCATCAAACTCGTCCTAGAGAAACTCGGCTTTCACCAACAGTGGATTCAATGGATTATGTAGTGTATAGTCACTGTTTCCTACTCTTTCCTTTTAAATGGAACTGCCAAGGGATTGGTCATACCTGAACGTGGAATACGCCAGGTGATCCACTATCTCCATACATCTTCATACTGTGCAGCGAAGTGTTATCCGGACTATGCAACAGAGCTCAATCAAATGGAAAACCGTTGGGTATCCGAGTTGCTATAACTAGTCCGAGAGTTAATCATCTACTTTTCGCTGATGATACGATGTTTTTCTGCAAGTCAGACCAAAAGAACTGTAAGGAACTAGCAACAATCCTCCAGACGTATGAAACTGCCTCCGGTCCAAAAATCAATCAACAGAAATCAGCCATAACATTCTCAGGCAAAACGAAGACTGATACAAAGGAGAGGGCCAAGAGAATTCTCAGAATCTCAAATGAAGGAGGACAGGGCAAATATTTGGGCTTACCAGAACTTTTTGGTCGCAAGAAGAAAGATATGTTCACTATGATCATAGATAGAATCAAGCAAAAAGCGCTCAGCTGGTCTTCAAGATTCCTTTCTTCTGCTGGTAAAATGATCATGCTAAAATCTGTACTCTCAGCTATGCCCACGTACACAATGACTTGCTTTAAAATACCGGCTTCCCTTTGCAAGCGTATTCAATCAGCTCTCACCTGCTTCTGGTGGGACGCTAACACTGAAAAGACGAAGATGTCTTGGATCTCTTGGAAGAAGATGACAAGATCACTGAGAAATGGTGGACTGGGATTTCGTGACATCCAACACTTCAATGATGCCCTGCTGGCAAAAGTCAGCTGGCGAATTATCACTAAACCATCTTATGGACGTCGGATTCACACACTCGAATATTTGCTTATTTAGTGGGAAAGATTATTCTTGAGGACAAAAATATGATATGAAAAAGCTATGAATTGCAATGAAAATGATTATAGTCTATTTGCTAGAAAAATTGCCTCTCCTTTACATGGCTCCTGCCCCTATTATTTATACTAACAAACGACATTTAACTCTCAATTAAATACAATTATTCTCTCTTAAATGTGTCCATTTTGGTCTTCGAATTTAATGCTCAACGTTTGAATTTGATTTGATTCTTATCTTCATGGGCTTCGCCATTTAGCCCAAAAGTCCCAAACTGAAATGATCTTCAACTTCGACTGAGTATCCTTCTCGTGGTGAGACCACTCCGATCCCTCTTCGTGGTATAACCACCTCGACTAAACTTTTGGGCTTATACGTCTATCGGGCCTTGTCCTCTATGGGCTTCTGTCCTACCTATGTGACAATCTTTGGTTGGTCCCGAACCACCCATGCGGGATCCGACACCAATAATTAGCCCCCCAAGTCTTTCGAAGTGCTACCTCAATTCGGAAGATTTTAATGCTGAAACGACCAAAGATTGCGCTTAAGGATCTTCTGATTTCCCGCCGAAAATCTCATCACTCCTTTAATTCCAGCACTAGCCATTTTTAACCGAGTGACATCTGTCACCATTATGACCGTATATTAATTTATTACTATTAAGACGGGAAAAACCTTCCCACTTCCCACACAACTTCCGAGGCGGTTCCATCATTTAGCTTGTGAAAGGTAACTTCTTCTCGTCATCATTTTTTACTTTTACTTTTGCGCTTTAATCAAAACTTCTCTCTTTCGCCAAACCCTCTTCGCCGGACCTTTGAATTTTTTGTTTTCTCCGATGACTTCCGATTCTGAAAGATCTGAGTCTCCGTCTTATGACGAGAGACGTTCTAGCAATGACGAATGCACTCGTCCTAACGACATTGCTGGTCCACACTACAGATCCACCTGTACTCTTCAATCCCTAGAGCGATTAAAGGGGCTTTGCCAGATTCCCCCTGGAATCATAGCAGAAGCACATATAGCCGACCCTACGGAGTCCCCGAAAAACCACCGCGATGGCTACTTTTGTGTTTACGAAATCTATTTCAAGGGCTGTGGACTGACCTTCCCCCTTCCTGAAGCCCTAGTTCGATACCTGGCGGCTCTCAAAATCGCTTTACCTCAGCTAACCCCCAATCTCCTCTGAATCATCCTTGGGATCATAACCGTTGCGGCGGAAGCTGGCTACATTATTGGGGTCCCCGAGCCGAACGAACTTCTAAGTGTGAGAAGTTCGTCAAAGAAAACGGGGTACTTCTCGGCATATCCAAATGCCAACAGGAACGTCATCTCGCACCTCCCGAACAAGGATGAAAACTGGCACCATCGTTGGTTCCTGATTAAGAAAACTCCTACTTCGATTGGAAATCTTTCCGATGTACTCCCATCGAAGTGGTCTGCAAAGCCTACTAGAAACTAGGTCGTATATTCCTTTCCTGGTTGTTTTATCTTTACTGACAAAACTCGTTGTTTCACTTCGCAGCTTTCATCGCTTCGACTCTTCCGACTGAAGAATTCGTCAAATTCTTCAAAACAATCCTTGAAGGGGAAACCCTTTGGAATTCTTTCACTCTCGATCGGTTTGTTGAAGCCAATCGAAAACTCAGGATGAGTCCTCCCAATCACCTTCATCGTCTTCCGCCTCCTCCTTCAACTCAGGGAATGTCAGCTCGGGCCCTCATTGCCCAGCGTAAGAAACTCTCCAAGCCGATAACAGAGGCTTGTGATAAGAACAAGGCGCTCCTTGCGGCCGCTATTGATAAGAAAGACTACAGCTGGACCTTGCTGGTCGACGACAACAACACCGAGGGGGCCAGATCTGTCGCTGCTTTCAGATTAACACCCCATCGTGAACGTCGTGACGATCGTTCTCCTCGGAGGGACCGATCTCCTCGTCGTGATTCTCCTCGTCCTCTCTGGGATGATTTTAGCAACGAACCGCTTAAGAACTTGGTTCGCAGGAAGAGAGACAAGTCATCTCGTAGTGATTCTTCTCCGCATAGGGAGAAGTCGAGGGCCCGGACTGACCGTTCACCTTGATCGTCCCCTCCTACTAAACCAATGGGTCCTCCTGCTCCTGTTGACATGTCCTTCTTTTCCAAACATGATGGTGAGAAGACTGCTCGGAGCGTGTCTCCCCAGAAGGAAAGTTCTAGGTCTCAAGATACTTCCCCGAAGTCAAAACCTGCTCTTGTCCCCCAGGTCAAATCGCTTACAGGTGGTGATTCATGCATTCTTTAAAGGTTTTCACCCCATCCTGATTCAAAATATTACAATTCCCCTTCTTCTTCCTTCACAGCTATGGAGAAAGAAGGTAGCGTCTTCCGATGCTTTAAGACCCGGTCGGGTCTAATCCTGCCAGAATTCGACAAGTGGCGTCCGGCAATTTGCGAACGCTATTTGCTTCATGCGCACCACTCATCTCGGGTTAGTTCCACCAAGTTTTTTTTTTTTTTTTTTTTTTTTTTTAGTTTCGCTATTACCCTTCATACTGACTCTCCATCCCGAATTTATATGAAATGCCAGGCAAACAGTGAACTCAACGATATGGTTGAGCACTACGAGGGACTGCTGCTTAGCCAACTACAGGAGATTGGTTCGTTGAAAGGCAAGCTTACTACTGTTGAAGCTGACCTCCACTTATCTTCCGGCTCCAAGCAACAACTGGAGGACCAAGTCGACAGTCTCACATCTGAGCTCGGGACGATAAAGCGCGAACTGCGGGACCAGCAAGATTGGAATTACCAACTCCAGGGGGAACTTTCTGGTGTTCAGGACAGACTGACCGAGTCCGAATCAGCTGCTTATAATCTGTCCAACCAATTCGATGAGCTTGACGCTAAGTATAAGGCGATCACCAAATTACGGGACTCCGAGTTGGCGAGGTCAGCGTCGAAGGCTAGGAAAGAGGTCAAGGGACATGGGATGGACTTGATCCAGGGGGCCATCCGCTTCATGCAAACCGAGAAAGCACGATCGATTTTGGAATCGGACGTCAAAGAGTACGAGAGCAACTTACTCCTGTTGGAACAAATCCACGAAGAGGGCTTCTCCGAAGAGCAGGAAAAGGCCGAGCTAACGAATAATTTGGCTGAAAAACGAAGTCGGCTCGCAGCCATCCCTGCTTCCTCTTTCAATCCTCAGCAGTTTGAGGAGTTCTTCACCGAGTCACCCCCCTTGGGCAAATCCAGTTTAGACTGGGCTGGTAAGTCCATGTTCTTTTAACACTAACCCTTTACTTGCTTTTAATTTTTGGCTGACTGGAACCGTTCCTCCTAGGTTCACATGAAACGGGGAACGTCGCTTCATCGGAAGTCCCTGTTGCGTCGGTTGTCACCCCAGAAGATGATTGCGCAATCGGGAACGAGCAGAGAGCCTCTTCTGAGCAAGTCCCAGCTAAAGAGGCAAGTGAGACCCTAACATCTGAAGTGGAGGCCGAGGTGTCTGCTGATTCGTAGTGGCTGTGTCCACTCCGAATTGGGGCTTGTCCCATATTTTTTTTTTTGAGACTTAAATCTTTATGTTTTTGCTTTTTCCTAAAGAGGCTTTATCAACTTCTTTCGAACAAGATATTTGCCTGAGGAGGCTTTTAAACCTTTTTTTTGAATTATAATCCCTAGGGGGTTTGGTTAAAATAAAATGCGGGTTTGCAAGGTCCGCTTTTAACACTCTTTGGCCTAGTGGCTATGTTTTTTGAGATTTTTAGGCTAATCAGGCCCTTTTCTTGGAATGCGAGAACTGAGCTCGGCTTAACGCGAGGTCCCCACCTCGGGTTTAGTCAACTTTGATGAATTCGTTGGGCTTGGGCCTTAAAAACTTTTGTGCTTAATGGGCTTCTTGCCTTAAATGCGACGGTTACTCTTTCCCTTTCTTGGGAAATAGGAAAAGCCGCACGTCTTTAAGGCAATAACTGCCTTTTCTCTGTTTTCAAAAACAGTTTTAACCACTCGGGCATGCTACCATCATTAAATTTACGGTTTCAAGATAAACCCTAGACCTATTATAAATAGAGGCAAGTTTGCCTCTAACTTTTTCCAAAGAACTCCAAAATTCCTTGGTAATTTTCACAATAATGGAGAACGAAAATATGACCCCCATCGATCCTGGCATCCCACTATTCTTGTTCGGCGACGGCTTCGAGCCGGCCGGCGTTCTCTTTCCTCACGCCGTGTTCCACTTTCCTTCGAGGGAGAAGAAAGAGGCTTACGACTTCATGGACAAGGTCAGAATTCGCCTCTCTCGACAAAACTCCTATGCCTTTTTCTTTTGATTTACTTATTCTTGTGACAGGTCGTCGACAAACATCGCCGTTTATGCGACGAGAGGAAACGGCTAGGACTCAAGAGGCAAACACTCGAGGCTCGTATTGCTCGGGTGGAAAGGAAAGTGAGAGCCTTGGAAAGTGATCCCTTTCAATGGGAGTGGAGGAACTTTGATTCTATCGCAGAGATCCCGAGAATGCCCCGGATGTATCTCCGCGCTAAAGGTCAGGTTCAGGGACCAGTGAATGCCCCGACCGAAGTTGCTCCTCTTGTCAGCGAAGAGGAAGACGAGGAAGATGACGACAAACCTTGCAAACGTGTTCGGAATGAACTCGGAGTGGAAGGCAGGGACGATGCTTTCACTTCGAATTCTAAATCGGCGATGAAGGAGCCTGTTCCTGAGCCTCTTCCATAAATGTCTCAAACTTCGTTCTCTTTTCTCTTTTTTTTTTTTTTGAACTCGTAATGGGCCTCGGCCCTTTTTATTTATGGAAACACTTGCAACTCTTTTAATTCTCATATCATTCTTGGAGATACGTCTTTTAATGCAGGATCGGTTTAAGGGCATAAATCTCTCCGCGAATCACTCCATTTCCGGGTTGAATCCGCAGCTTGCTAGGGATACGACGTCCCTATAAATTACAGTTTCAAATTCCCTTCGTTCCTCACTATTCTTCTTACTTCTGCAAATATGGATTTTAACCTTCGATGTTCAGAGTCTATGCCGGACTTCTCCAGGATCGGAATGATAGATGAAGATGTTCCAAGTAGACGATCTTCTCCACTTCGCGGCTTTTTCAGATCTCAGATCCAAGCTCCATGCACTTTGATCAAAGACCTTCCAGATAGAGACCGGGAGATCACGATGGCCTTTATCAAAGCGCTCGCAATTCAACACAGGAAGCTATCGCTGGAAAATAAAAAACTTCGGAAGAAGATTCATCGAATGCAACGCAGGGTTACTGCGATATCAAGGGATCTTCACATCCTTAGTTCTCACCCCGGAGAGTGGATTAAGCTCGGAATCTCCGATTTTGCTCGTATCCCGGATTGTATGATGCCAGTTCTTGACCTCGCTGGTCAAGGAGTTCAAGTGTTCTGCTCTCCGGGAGGGTTTTCCTAACTCGAAGTGTGCGAAGATCGACACTTTGTCTTATTTGTTTGAATAAATGTTTTGCTTCCAGTTTTTGTGCATTCGCCTAGTCGAATTTTTTCTTTTTAAGAAATAAAAACAAATTTTCATTAATAGCTGAACTCGTTTTCGAGCTGCCTACGTACCCATTTCGGGATCAAGCCACACCGTAGTTCATGTACATAATAAAATGCGTATTATTTAAACATAAAACTTCTTTAGATTGATCACGTTCTAAGGTCGCTGGACTGGACTGCCTTCTAAGTCTTTCAACCTATAAACACCATTTCGAACCACTTCGGTAACAATATAAGGCCTTCCCAATTAATGCCGAGTTTGCCTGCGCCTTCCTCTTTTTTATTGTCGAAAACTCGCCTTAGCACATAGTCTCCTACAAAGAATGGCCTACTTTTGACTTTGGAATTATAGTATCGAGCTGCTGCTTGCTGGTAATTTTGTATCCGAATTAATGTTTGATCTCGTCTTTCATTAATGGTATCCAGCGAGTCGTCGAGCATTGCTGAATTCTCCTCCTTATTCAATGGTGCTTCTGTTTGGCGAAGGCCAGGCACGTTGAGTTCAGCCGGTACTATTGCTTCCATGCCATAAACTAGAGAGAACGGAGTTTCTCCAGTAGGTCGCCTAGGGGTTGTACGATAAGCCCATAGGACGGGTTGGAGTTCATCATACCACCCTCCCTTTAGGTGATTCAAACGTTTTTTGAAATTGCTCAAAATTGTTTTGTTCGCAGCTTCGGCTTGGCCATTTCCTTGTGGATACCGTGGAGTAGAATAACTGACCTTGATTCCCCATTCCGAGCAAAAAGCTTCAAACTCGTGCGAAATGAATTGTGGCCCATTATCAGTAACTATCTCGTATGGAACCCCATGTCGGCATATGATATTCTTCCAAATGAAGTATTCACCGCCGAATCTTTGATGCTAGCATATGCTTCAGCTTTAATCCACTTTGAAAAATAATCCGTCAAGACCAACAGGTATTGTACTCCTCGAGTTGATCTGTGCAATGGTCCAATGAATATCCATCGACCACCTCATAAATGGGTACAGGGCAGAGATGGAGGAGAATAACTCTGAAGGTTGATGGATCAACGGTGCATGGAGTTGACAACGTTTACACCTTTGGGCGAACTTGACACAATCCGTGATCATAGTGGGCCAATAATAGCCCATCCTTTTTATTTTTAAAGCCATGGCCCTTCCAGACGCATGACTCCCACACAGACCTTCGTGTACTTCTCTCACGACGATTTCGACTTTGGGCCCAAAAATGCACAATAGGTAGGGGTCGCTGACAGCCCGCTTATACAACGCATCCTTCGATAGACAAATTTTCGCGCTAACGATTCTCATTTTCCTGGCTTGCCACTTATTTTTCGGGATCTCACCTGTCATGATGTAGTGCTTTATTGGCTCCCTCCAATCAGCCCCCCAATCTTTAGCCGGAATTTGGTCAATCTCATGAAATACTCGTGGTTCCGGTTCGGGATGTTCATTTGGTTCAAGGTCTGGTTCGGGATGGTTGTTTTCGACTAACGGTTCCGTCTCTATAACAGTTTCTAGAAGTATATCTGGCTCCTTGTTGTGCTTTTTCGACTTCCTCCGTTTAACAGGTGGCAGCTCGACCTCGGGCTCGCCACGTTCACGCGCTGCTGCTCGAGACCTTGTAACAACGAGAACTTCTTTGTCAGTTTTAATGCTTCGTTCTGCGATACATTCAACCGGAATGATTCTTTTTAGTTCATGATCTAATGTTGACGCTAATGCGGCAAGTGCATCCGCGGTTGTGTTTTCTCCTCGAGGTATGCGAATTAGTTCGAATTTCTTGAAGTCTTTGGAAAGACCTTTCACTACTTCGAGGTATGCTTCCATTCTCAGGTCTTTCGCTTCATAATCGCCATTGAACTGATTAACTACTAACTGTGAATCACAATAAGCAACCACTTCTTCAGCTCCAACCCCTTGTGCCAGTCGAACTCCGGCAATTAGTGCCTCATACTCTGCCTCATTATTAGAAGCATTAAACAATAAACGGAATGATTGTTCAAGAATTTCCGACGTTGGGGATTCCAACTTGATTCCTACCCCAGACCCTTGTTTGATGAAGATCCGTCTACATACAGTTTCCAAGTCTGATTCTCTGGTTGCTCCGGTGTCCTCAGCACTAGTAGTTCGGTTAGGAAATCTGCCAAAACCTGAGCCTTCATGCTGACCCGGCTTTTATATTCTATATCATATTCACTCAGCTCCACTGCCCACTTTTCCAATCGTCCGGACTGATTTGGACTATGAAGTATTATTCGGAGTGGCTGGTTGGTTAACACTTGGATTGGATGAGATTGGAAGTATGGACGTAGCTTCCGGGCTGAAGTTACTACTGCATGTGCGAGTTTTTCCATCATTGTGTACCTTGTTTCTGGATCTGTCATTGACTTACTTATGTAGTAAATCGGCTTTTGCTCTCCGCGGTCCTCTCGGACCAAGACTCAACTAACTGCATGTTTTGACACTGAAACATACAAATAGAGCTTCTCGTCCACTTCGGGTTTAGACAACACTGGTGGAGTGGTGAGGTATGCTTTAAGTTGTCCGAAAGCTTCTTCACACTTCTCATCCCAAAGGAACCCTTTGTTTCCCTTAAGAATTTGATAAAAAGGTAAAGATTTGTCCGTTGATCTTGAAATAAATCGGTTTAGGGCTGCAATTCGACCAGTCAAACGCTGTACTTCCTTGAAGTTCTTCGGAGATGGCATGTTTAGAAAGGCATTGATTTGGTTTAGATTAGCTTCAACTCCTCTTTTTGTCACAATATAACAAAGGAATTCTCCGGATGGAACTCCGAAAGTGCACTTCGCCGGGTTCAGCTTCATTTGATATTGGTTGAGAATTTCGAAACACTCCTCCAAATGCTTAATGTGATCCTCTTTTTTCAAAGACTTAACCAACATATCATCTATGTAGACTTCCATTGTTTTCCGAGATGCTCATGGAACATTTTGTTGACCAACCGTTAATAAGTTGCACCTGTGTTTTTTAAAGCAAAAGGCACTACTTTATAACAATAAGTACCTCTGTCCGTGATAAATGACGTCTTTTCTTGGTTTTCAGGATCCATCATTATTTGATTATAACCCGAGAAGGCGTCCATGAAGGTTAATAATTCATTCCCAGCGGTAGATTCCACGAGCCGGTCTATATGCGGGAGCGGGAAACTATCTTTTGGACATGCTTTATTGAGATCGGTGAAGTCGATACACACCCTGTCTTTTCCATTTTTCTTTTTGACCACGACAGTGTTTGCTACCCACTCCGGGTACTGTACTTCCCTTATAGATCCTATTTTTAATAGTTTGTCCACTTCATCATTTACTGCCTTTGCTCGCTCTACTGCGAGTTTTCTTCTTTTTTGTTTTACAGGCTTGAAACTTGGATCCACGTTCAGTTTGTGGCAAATTATGCCTGGATCTATGCCGGGCATATCCGCCGCTGACCATGCAAATGACGTTTTGTTTTTCCTTAGAAGTTTGATCAAAGCTTCTTTTATTTCGCCAGTCAAAGTAGCTCCAATTCGGACTTTCCGATCTGGTTTGTCTCCTTCTAATACTACTTCGATTACTACATCATCCTCTTTCTGCCCACTAGGAAATCTTGGAATTATTCCCTTCTTCGCAGGTTTCGTTAATTGCTATTGGATCTTCAGTCGATGACTGGTCAGATAACACGTTCGTGAAGCTTCTTGACTTCCTCGAATTGTTTCCACTCCACTAGGAGTTGGAAATTTGATGCATTGATGATATGTCGAGGGGACTGCCTTCATTTGATAAATCCATGGAGTCCCAAGGATGATGTTGTAGGTTGCCGGTTTATCAAAAACAACAAAATCTACTATTTTGACATATTTTTGGCAAGAACTGGCAGCTTGATCGTCCCGAGAGACATGGCCGACTCACTTGTGAATGCCACTAAAGGAGACGGAGGTCCCACTATGTCTGCCCGACTGATTCCCATCCTTTCCAAAGTACCTAAAAAGATTAAATCGATCGAACTGCCCGTATCAATGAGAATTCTCGATACTTCAAAGTTGGCAACGTCTAGGGTAATGACTAGGGCGTTATCATGAGGTCTTTCGAGGTGATGTGTTTCTTCTTCGTCAAATGATATTGACGCGCCATGGAAGTCAATTTCTTCGCCCAAATTCGCTTTAAGTAAAACATTTCGCCTATGCTTTTTTATGGCACTGATCGTATCTCGGCAAAGTTTGGAACCTCCAAGGATCACATTGATTTTTCCCTTCGAACTTCTAGGTTCTTCTTCGTTGGATTGCCTAGGTCTTTTTAAATTCTGATCTTTGGGGGTATCCTTCGCTTCGTGATATTCCTTCACGAAATCTTCTATCTTGAATTTAGAAAGATCTCCACTGGCCCACAGCTCTGCGAGGTGTTTTTTGAGGACACTACAGTCTTTGGTTAAGTGTCCGGTTACCTTATGGATGTCACAATACAAACTTTCGTCATGGATCCAAGTGTTGACCTTCCTTTTCCTTGAAATTGCTTCCCGACGGTATTGTTAAGGGGTTGCGATCCGAACTTTTTTGGTCCTTGGTTCTCCCTAGGCTCAAACTTTTTGATAGGGAAGGTGACCGCTGGTTTTGCTTGTTTGTTCCTTTTTGCAAAACTTTCTTTTTCGTCTTCTACTTCCATCCAGTTATTTGCACGGAAAAGTGCGTCTTGAATCGTGTCTGGTTTGTGAAGTATTAGATCCTCTTTGAACCTTGAGTCATGCCACAAACCTTTTCATAGGGCAGATAAAGCTGACTGCTGCGAGATTCTTGGGAGTTTTGACAGCACCCCCTTGAATTTGGTGATGAAAGTTCTAAGTGACTCATTTGGCCCTTGTGTTAGATTCCAAAGGTCAGCATCCGAAACGCTTTTATCCATGAGGATAGAATATTGTTTCAGGAACACAGCCGATAACTCGTCGAAGTTATTGATTGAGCCTGGTTCCAGCTGGGTGAACCACATTAGTGCTTGACCGCAAAGATTTTCCGAGAAGAGTTTGCAATATCCTGCATCCTCGTCAGCTTCATCCAATTCGACTCTTCCAGCAGCAATCAGAAAAGCTGCGAGATAGCTCTTTGGGTCTTCTAATCCACTGTAAGGGTCCAGTTTGAGTTTCCGAGAATCCTTGATTCTCAAATTTGCAATTCGCGGGATGAAAGGTGTTCGCCTAGCTTCCTCGATGACTCGGTTGATGTCCGGCTCCGAACTGGTGGCCTGGTGGAACTTTGATTTCATTTCTCTTAGTTCCTGGCTAACCTTTCTCATGGTTTCGAGCTGATCGAAGCTTTCTTGATCATACTGATCTACAAGCTGGTTTTCATCTCCGAGCTGCGTCTCTTCTTCCACCGGTTGAATTACTGGGTTAGGGGTTGTTTGTTCGTTGGTTTCATTTCGCACACGTGAGTTTGGCGTACTGAACATACTTCTTCGGACTCCCACAGTATTTCCTGCACCTAGAGAACGAACACGAGATTGAATAGTATTGACGCTTTGACCAAGAGATACCTGGGTTGTTTTAAGCGTGTCCACAGCTTTTTCCACATCCGAGAACTTCTGCGACATTTCTGACATGGTTTGCTGCATGGCCTTGAGAGTTTCAGCTACTGACGAGTCAGGGATGCTTGCTCTAGACATTGCTGCTTATCTCGGAAATGTAGTGAGAGAAATCTGACAACTCAAGAATCTTCTATTCCCCACAGGCGGCGCCAAAATGTGGACGTTGGATTCACACACTCGAATATTTGCTTATTTAGTGGGAAAGATTATTCTTGAGAACAAAAATATGATATGAAAAAGCTATGAATTGCAATGAAAATGATTATAGTTTATTTGCTAGAAAAATTGCCTCTCCTTTACATGGCTCATGCCCCTATTATTTATACTAACAAACGACATTTAACTCTCAATTTAATACAATTATTCTCTCTTAAATGTGTCCGTTTTGGTCTTCGAATTTAATGCTCAACGTTTGAATTTGAATTGATTCTGATCTTCATGGGCTTCGCCCTTTAGCCCAAAAGCCCCGAACTGAAATGATCTTCAACTTCGACTGCGTATCCTTCTCGTGGTGAGACCACTCCGATCCCTCTTCGTGGTATAACTACCTCGACTAAACTTTTGGGCTTATATGTCTATCGGGCCTTGTCCTCTATGGGCTTATGTCCTGCCTATGTGACAATCTTTGGTTGGTCCCGAACCACCCATGCGGGATCCGACACCAACACATCTTGCTTACTGGCCAGAGTTCTCTTAGGAAATATACTGCAACTCTACTCCTTTTTTGGAGAGCAATATCCCAAACTCAGCCTCTCATGGCTGGAGAAGCATCTGCCTGGGCATAAATCTACTCAAACCACATCTTGGCAAACTCTTGGGCAATGGAGAAGACACATCTATTTGGTATGATCCCTGGCTATCTCTCTCCAAACCACAATTTCCCTTTGGACCTACAACGGAAGCAACACAAAATCTGCGGGTATCACATCTCCTTCACAGTGACTCTTTGAAATGGAATGAAGGCCTGATTGATGAGTTGCTACCTGATAATAAGTCAGATATCCTGAAACTACGTCCAAGCATGCTGGGAGGGACTGATCGATGGGCCTGGCTTCCGACTTCTTTGGGGATTTACTCAGCAAAATCTGGCTACTATGAAGCCCTGGCCATGGAAAACTCAGAGTCTTCTTGCAGAGAGCCTCCCTCACCTCTTGATGACTATGATTGGAAAGCAAATATTTGGAGACTTAAAAGCTCCCCCAAGATAACACTCCTCCTCTGGAAAGCGATGCAAAACGCCTTACCTGTAGGAGAGAACCTGAAACGCCGCAACATCCTCAACTCTGTGCACTGCAGCCATTGTGGAGCAGAAGAATCGATAGTCCACCTATTCTTCTCCTGCTCATTTGCTGCTCAGATCTGGAAGAATTTGCCCAGCAAGACCTTATTGAATGCTAACCACATCTCCAATTTTAAAGAAGGATATGAAGCCTCAAAGCTCCTCACGTGCCTCCCTCCAATTGGATTAGGCGAGGGTCTTCTATCCCCTTGGATCTTCTGGGCGATCTGGAATGCCAGGAACCAAAGAGTTTTCAATGACCGCCACCTCCAACTTGAAGAGGTTATCTTACAGGCAATCCTCAAAGCAAAAGATTGGTCCCAAGCCCAACTACCTACTGGCCAGATCGACAAACCTGTGAATAGCTCAGCCTGCAAACCTTTGGCGAACCATATCATTATATGTCACACAGATGCAGCTTGGAAACCAGATCAAAATGCAGGATTTGGCTGGATTTTTACGGATCATCGCAAAATAGAACTAGGCCATGGCTCTGGTTATGCTGCAAACGTTGGATCTCCTCTTTTGGCAGAGGCGATAGCAATCTTCCTCGCGGCTCAACATGCCCGTAACCTGGGTTTCACCCACATTTCTCTTGCTTCTGACTCGTCTCAACTAGTCACATCACTCAATTCGGAGCTCCGACCAAAGGAACTCCACGGGATCATCTTTGATATCCTCGATCTATCCTCTTTGTTTGATGTTTTCTCTTTCAATTTCATTTCTCGCAAACTCAATCACGCTGCTGATTCTCTGGCAAAGGAGTCGTTGACTTCTCTTGTATTGGGCCTCGCCCATGTTTAATGAGATATAAAATCAGTGTTTGCACAAAAAAAAAAAAAACTAGAGAGTCTTCTCTCCATCTAGGGTGTCCACATCAGCATCCATGTCATCATAATTTATTATTTTGTGGGCTCCACTTATTTCATTTATTAAAACAAAACAATTAAACTAAAACTAATTCACACATTAAATAAAAATAATAATTGACAAAAATTAATGAAATATTATGAAAAAACGAAAAAAATAAATATACAACTTAAAATATGAAAATTTTGAATAGAGATTGAATAAATATAAATTAGATCATTATATTTTAACATATAATGAGTAAATATTTTTAAATAGTTAGAGATACGAAAAAAGAAACTTATCATATATTTTAATGGTACAAAATTTATTTTTTAAGAGTTACAATTATTTAGTAGAGTAAAGAAAATAAGAGTTAAAAAATACCAAATTTAAAGGTTTTTACTTAAAATAGAAAGCAATTCATTTTTTAGAATAGACATTTAAAATTTGAGTACCGATTAAAAAATAAAAAGAATTTAGAACATATTATTATTTATAATTATAATATAATATAAGTAGTTAAATTAAAATATTTTATATATTATTAATTTTTTCTAAATTAAAAAGTGAATACCTAAAAAAGAAAAACTAAATATTAATTAGTGTTTAGAAAATTAACATAGATTGAAAAAAACTAAGGTGATTTGCAATAAAACAAAAAACTATCCTAAACATCACAAATAAAAATAAAATAATCTTATCGAATATGAAAACTGTGTAATAATAATATTTGAGAATGCTATTTGGAAATTAGAATAGTAATGGTAGATAGAAGAGTTTTTCATTAGAAATAAAAAGGATTTTGTTTTTTTTTTAATAAATGTATTTTAAAATTAGAATAATTTTTATGAGTTCGTAAGTGTCACATTTTAGAAAAATCAACATTAAGAATACTTTCTAGAATCATAATATACATTAAATTATATATGTAGAAAGAGATTTTTGTATTTTTCAAATGGTCAAGATAAAGTACAAAATTTCACGTTGAAATCCTATGTTTATGAATATTAATGAGTATATATATGAGATCTATTTTCTATAAAGCAATTTTAGATGCACCAAAACATGGTAAAAAAAAAGCTTTATGATAAACATTTCCTCATATTTCTGTTTTGATGTTCACTTAAATAAAAAGATCATGAAACTTAAAAAAAAAAATTGAGTATTGAATGATAGGAAGGAGAAAATAGAAATGATCTAAGGAGAAAAGAGAGTAGATGTTGAGAGACGACGAGTGAATCATAGAAGATAACGAGAAATATTGTAGTGAAAAATGTGAGAAACTTTTTACTACTTTGGAAAGATAATTCATATGGGTAAAGTAAAATCTTTTAAAATTCAATTGATTATATTTATACTCAAAGTATAAAAGTTTAAAATTAAATCCCGCGTGTTGCGCGGGTACACCATCTAGTTGATATAATCGATGACATGAAATGGAGGTAAAGTCTTAAAAAGATTAAGATAGTTCAACTGAGTTTGAAATGGTCTTGACGTACGACTATTTTTTCTTTCATCTCTATTTATGTCTTTTATTAATTTTAAAATTATTTATTAAAAGAAAACTTGCGGAGAAATAAATACTCTTGGCAACAAGTTTTCTTTCGTCATGATTACTAAATTAGGTCCCAAAATGAACTAATTTAGGGCACTAATGAAACCCAAATTAACTTCACTACTCAATTCTAAAGATACCTACCTACATATAGAAAACAATGTAACAGACTCGTGAGTGGTGACTAATACATCTAAAGTTTAGTTTATTATATTTATTTATGAGAAATATATGTTGAGTATATTCGCATTTGATATTACTTTTGTAGTTATCGGTTTCAAAAACTGGTGGCCCGACGGTGGTTCTGGATCTCTTCAAGGGGAGAAACCTCCTATTAAACATTGATTGAATTAATGTCTCAATCAGTTTGGATGGGAAAGTGGTCGAATTTCCATTTCTTAGAAATAAGTTCTTTACAAGAACATGATTTTCTGTTTTCTTTCAGTTGTCATTGTTGTTCGGTAAATCCGAATTATGTAGGTACGGTCTCTTTTTATTTCTCTTTGCAAGATGTAACTTACAGATTCTGTATGTGTTTCATATAATCTGGGAGCTCAAAGTAATAAAGGAAAGTTATTTTTTCCATCGGTTTATGTCACATGTTCTGTTCTTAAAATTTTTGGTTTACTTATGGTTTTATTATTTATCAAACCAAAGGAATCTCAGCAGTTATATGTTTGGTTTTGTTATGAAATTTCTGTTAAATAACGAAGGAGTTAGGTCCACTTTAAATATTACATGGCATATGATTGTTACATATAAGTTAAATTCGGTTTGGTTTAATGAGGTAATATACGAGGAGAAATTTTCAAATGGCTTACGTAAGGCTCTTGTATTTAAAGCTGTGTTGGGTCAAATGAAGGGTCAACACACCCTATTGAAGAACGAAGATAATATATGAAGATATTAAGTTTGAATTGTCAAGGTTTAGGGAATAAGGCAACAATTGGTTATTTACGGGATGTGTGGAAACAACATCGGCCAGATTTTTTGTTTCTTTCGGAAACAAAACAATCCTCTTTATTTATGAAAAAATTTGTTGGTCATTTTGGTTATAAGAATTTAAAAACAGTTGATCCTATCGGTTGTAGTGGTGGTTTAGCTCTTTATTACAATAATGATTTTAATGTTTCAATTATTTATGAAAGCAATAGTTTAATTGATATTGAGGCTATTTATAAAGGAAAAACAATTTATCTCACATTTGTTTACGGAGATCCGGTACCAAAAAACAGAGACCAAGTTTGGGAACGGTTAACGCGGATTGGGATATCTCAAAATTCTCCTTGGTTTTTGATCGGAGATTTTAATGAATTGACGGGAAATCATGAAAAAAGAGGTGGTAAATTGAGACATGCTTCTTCTTTTATCCCTTTTAATTCAATGATAAATGATTGCGGCCCCATGGAATTTCCATATCTTGGAGATTGGTTATCTTGGAGGGGATGGCGGAATAAAAAGCCTATTCGGTGCCGGTTGGATAGAGCGTTAGCAAATGAGGATTGGCATGAATTATTCTGCAATTCTTATGTAGAATATTTACAAATGGTAGCTTCAGATCATTCCCCGGTAGTAGCTACAATTGCTGATAAGATACCACGTGGTAAGCGCTGTTTTAGATTTGATAAAAGATGGATCGGAAAAGAGGGATTACTAGAGGCAATTTCAAGCGGGTGGAATCTCGATTCTAGTGCTGAAGATGGAAATTTTGTGGAAAAATTGACTAACTGTCGAAGGGCTATTTCACAATGGCGGAAAGATTTATCTCCATATGGACGAAAAACAATAGAGGACTTGAAATCGGAATTTAATGCAGCTCAGCGGGATGATACGAGAACACGAGAGGAAATTACGGAATTAACATTGTAGCTGAAAGAGGCTTATAGAGATGAGGAGCTATATTGGTATCAAAAACGTAGGGGCCTTTGGATGCAATTAGGGGATAATAATTCGAAATATTTTCATGCTCTTACAAAACAGAGACGTGCAAGGAATCAGATTACTGGTCTACATGATGAAAATGGGATATGGTCTGCAGAGGATAAAGATATTCAAAACATAGCGGTTTCCTATTTTAAGGATTTATTCACTACAATGTTGAACCCGAACCCCCCAGGGTTGGTAACATCATGTAAAAGATGGGACAAAGTTCTCATAAGACAAGTACAAAGATGGGTTGAATAGATCGTATAAATTTGTGGAGAAAATAATATATATTTTGTTATAGCTGGACTCGAGAGACGAGCTACCTACGTACCCGAAGCGGGATCAAGCCGTAGTTCGATTACAATAAAGAGAATGTATTTAGTCATTATTACGAATGACATTGTTTGTGTCTAGATAATGGTGAGAAATGTAGAAGATGAATCTTGTGTAGAAGAATATCCGTCCCTTTCTTGGAGTCTTCACTTCTCTTTTATAGCCTCTTCCTTCCTTCTAGGATATCTTTACTTGGCCATTAAATTCAGAATTAACTCCAAAAAATAACTCCAATTTTTGGTAATTAACTCCTAATCTTGAATGACAAACTGTATTCCTTTGACAATGGCAATTAATTCATGAATTTAATCACAAATTAATGTCAAGGTTTGACCACCCCCTTTCGCAAGATAGGGCTCCTTGGATTTTGTAAAGTGATGGTTCTCCAACATGTAAAATGGACCCCTTGCGGGATCCGGTACCAACATACAACTAATCCTCAAGCCTTTGAGGAGTCTCTAGCAGAGGTTCAGACAATGATAACGGATCCGATTAATGATTTTTTAACGGCTCCCGCGACGGAATGTGAGGTCCGAGCGGCTTTATTTATGATGCATCCGGATAAGGCACCCGGACCAGACGGGATGACAGCTTTGTTTTTCCAGAAAGCCTGGATTACCATTAAATCGGATTTGTTAACTCTCGTTAATTCTTTTTTACAAGGAGTTTTTGACAAGCGGTTAAATACGACTAATATATGTCTTATTCCAAAAACGGAGCGACCGACTCGGATGACAGAATTACGGCCTATTAGTCTCTGCAATATTGGTTACAAAGTTATATCAAAGATCCTATGTCAAAGACTTAAGAAGATCTTACCAAATCTTATTTCGGAAACCCAATCTGCTTTTGTAGAAGGGCGACTAATTTCGGTTAATATACTAATAGCACAAGAGATGTTTCATGGTCTGAGAACTAACCAGTCATGCAAAGGAAAATTTATGGCTATTAAGACGGATATGAGCAAAGCTTACGATCGGGTTGAATGGAGTTTCATAGAAGAATTATTAAGGAAGATGGGTTTTTGCGAAAAATGGATTTCGTGGATGATGTGGTGTATCACAACAGTCCAATATAGGGTCTTACTTAATGGACAACCAAAAGGGCTAATAATTCCAGAGAGGGGACTTAGACAAGGAGATCCTTTATCTCCTTACTTATTCATTCTCTGTACGGAGGTACTCATTGCGAATATTAAGAAAGCGGAACGTGAAAACTTGATTACAGGTATCAAGGTATCCACAGCTAGCCCGTTGGTATCTCATCTCTTATTTGCTGATGATAGTTTGTTCTTTTGCAAAGCCAACAAAGAACAATGCAGGGTAATTTTGGGAATTCTAAAACAATATGAAGCGGTTTCAGGGAAACAAATTAATTTTTCAAAATCATCTCTTCAGTTTGGCTACAAAGTTGATGAGTCTATTAAGGAAGAAATAAAAGCGGCTCTGGGTATCCACAATCTTGGTGGCATGGGATCTTATCTTGGTCTACCGGAAAGCCTTGGTGGATCTAAGATAAAGATTTTCTCCTTTGTTCGAGATAGACTTCAGGTTAGGATAAATGGTTGGTCGGCTAAGTTTTTATCGAAAGGCAGAAAAGAAGTTATGATTAAATCGGTAGCTGCGGCATTACCAACATATGTTATGTCATGCTTCAGACTACCAAAATCAATAACTTCTAAACTTACGAGTGCGGTCGCAAAATTTTGGTGGAGCTCAAACGGTGAATCGAGGGGAATCCATTGGATGGCTTGGGATAAACTTTGTAGTAGTAAATCGGAAGGTGGGGTAGGATTTCGGAACGTGGATGATTTTAATTCAGCGTCATTGGCTAAACAATTATGGCGTTTGATTATGGCTCCTGAGTCACTATTTGCAAGGGTATTTAAAGGACGATATTTCCGGAAATCCAATCCATTGGATAATATAAAATCGTACTCTCCTTCTTATGGTTGGAGAAGTATAATGTCAGCTAGATCTCTGGTTCTTAAAGGACTTATTAAAAGAGTTGGTTCTGGGGCGTCCATCTCAGTATGGGAGGACTCATGGATACCAGCTCAATTCCCGAGACTAGCAAAAAGTAATAGTTCAATTACTGACCCATCTTTAAAAGTTAATCAACTTATCGACAGCCGGTCAAACTTTTGGAATATGAATCTCTTGGCGGAGCTTTTTGATCCAGAGGATGTCGCGCTGATTAGTGCTTTGCCTTTGGGTGTCTCAACTAAGGAGGATACCCTTGGTTGGTATTTCACAAAATCAGGAAATTATACGGTTAAATCGGGTTACCATACCGCACGGACAGAGACTTCTGATGCCACCCTTAAATTTTTTGGCCCGGATATCAAATCTCTGAAAGCTTATGCATGGAAGGTGAAGTGTCCACCAAAGCTACGACATTTTTTGTGGCAAATATTATCAGGTTGTGTACCTGTTACGGAGAATCTGAGAAAGAGAGGTATAAATTGTGACACCGGATGTGTTAGATGTGGCGCTGTGGAGGAAACAATTAATCACACACTTTTTGAATGTCATCCTGCAAGACAAATCTGGGCTCTTTCTCCAATCCCTTCGGTTACAGGGATTTTTCCCTCGGCTTCTATTTACGCGAACTTGGATCATCTTTTCTGGAGAATTCCATCAGAGATTGATTCGTCTTTATTTCCATGGATAATTTGGTATATTTGGAAAGCGAGAAACGAGAAAATTTTTGATAATGTGGATAAAGACCCATTAGAGGTTCTACATTTAGCGGAGAAAGAGGCACAAACTTGGCAGGTTGCTCAATCTGAGCTACATATTGACAACCAAGGTTCTTCAGATACTGTATCTCGAAATCGCGTGAGAGAGATTTCATTGGATTCCAGTTACTCCGGACATCGGTGCTTCATGGATGGATCATGGAAAAGGACTGATATTTTTTCGGGAACAGAGTGGTACTGTACATCGGCAAATGGAGAGATGCCAACCATGGGAGCTGCAAACATCCGGCGAAGTCTATCCCCCCTACATACATATGTCGAAGCTCTACTCTGGGCGATGAAGTGTATGATTGGTGCTGACAACCAAGATGTAGCTTTCTTTACAGACTGTTCAGATTTGGTGAAGATGGTGTCTTCTCCAACCGAATGGCCGGCCTTCTCAGTGTATTTGGAAGACTTGAAGAGTGACAAGGAAGAATTCTCTAATTTTTCTTTATCTTTAATTCCGCGTAGCGCAAATGTAAAAGCGGATAATTTGGCACGAATAATTCGTACCGAACCGCATCATATCACTTATGTAAACAACATTACTCAGAAATGGCTCTTTTGAGAATCTATTTTATTTAAGCTGTTGACAAAAAAAAAAAATTTCATTTAAGTTTAAATCAAGTTTGGATAAACAAATGAATCAACCAGAAAAGATGTTAGGATATTACATATACACAGAAAATGTTTAGACTTTTAACACACAAAATGTTAATGAAATCAATTGGTCCAAATGAAATCATTATACGGAAGGAGACCATTAGCAAATATCTTTGTGTTGTATAAGATGGAATTGGGGAAGATAATAGTATTGGGAAAATAATTGTTTTAGCATGTCATATGTTGATCGGAAATAAAAATAAAGTCTTGATAACAACAGAGGGGGCAAATTAAGTAAGTAACACTCATACGATATTATTAATATTCTCCATGTTCCTAGAAGATTGATTTTCTAAAAAATTTACATATATATACAATTATTGTTTAATTATTTAATAATTAGTTATTTAATAAAATATTTTTATATAAAATATGAAAATAGTAATCTTAAATAGCTAATTATTTTTAATCATTACATCTTGAAATCTACTATTTATTAATATCAATTAATAAAAAAAGAACCTAAAAAATCAATTTTTGTAGAACATACATAAAGCACTAGAACATCAATCTTCTAGGAAGAGAGAGAGTATACAACAACACTATTAAGGTGTTAAATTTTGCTGATCAGTAATAAAATCAAAATGACAAGAAATTCAAAAATTTTACGAATTATATCTCTATAGATTTGAATACAATGTGATTATTTTCAATCTGTTTCTCTGCTTACATTACATAGGTCATGTTTGTTTCGTAATTGCAGGACGATTGCGACTGCGACTACGACGATTTTGAATCGCATGATGTTGTTCGTTTAGCAATCGCGCGACTATTCGCTATTTAAAAAGTCGCATCGCTAATTTTTGATATATGAATTATTAGTATACATAACATGTTTTGTTTTATTTTAGAAGTTAGACACACTTTATGTATGCATAATAGGCATTAGTAACACATTTTATGTAGTAAACGACCAGTGGCTGAATAATATGAGCAGTATATTCTAGAACATTGGTGTAAAAAGAAAATTCATTAATAAAATAGAGTGGCTTTAGTATAGGGGTGTCAAAATGAGTTAATACCCATGGGTTACCCGAACCCGCCCATGATTTTAGTGGGTTTGGGTAGAATTTTTTTACCCATATATATATATATATATATATATATATATATATGGGTTTCAGTGGGTTACCCTATTAGGGTTATGGGTTTAATGGGTAAAACCCATTAGGGTCATGGGTTACCCATGGGTTTCATAACCAAAACTAAAAAGTAAAATTTATATATATCTATATTAATATATTATGTAAAATTTATATAAATATATATAAAATATCTTCTTTTCTTTACAACTATCTTTTTTATTTGGTTTTATGGTTCTTTGGATTTGTGGTTTTAAGATTTTAGGATGTTTTTCTACTTTAATATCTAGATTTTTTAATTTATTATTTAAAAACTTTTGTTGGTTTACAATTTTATGTTATTTTTTTGGATTTTTATTATTTATATATTTTATTATACATATATATGGGTACCCATATAACCCATTAAGCCAATGGATTTTTACAATAATGGGTTTGGGTATATAAATTTAACCCATATAAATATATGGGTCGGGCCAAACCCGTCCATTAAACACTCGAACCCATGTTGGTTTGGGTCGGGTCGGGTCGGGTTACCCATTTTGACACCCTTACTTTAGTATGCATATCAATTATTCTATATAATACCAAATAGAGTAAGATTAGTTCAAAACCGCCATTGAAATTGGTGTTTAATCGATGGGCTGAATTGAAATTGGGGTAAAAGTTATTCATTTTTTTTTCTCACAATTCTCAGAAAAACGAACCTTCATGACTCTTTCCTAAAGACACCTCTAAATAGAAAGAACGTAACCTCTAAACTCTAAAGTGAGATTATTGCCTTAATTAACCATAGACTTAAGAGAGAAGTTGTAAGTTTGTGTTAGTGGAGTAGATGGAGAGTTAAGTACGCAACTCAACATTTTCACTTTCTTTCAGCTATAAATATGTTTAGAAGAGGTATTACATTCCACCACATAGAAAAACTCTTTCACAATATTGCAGTTTATTATTTTATCATCCTTTTTTATTTGTTTGAAATCTTTGTGGCAAAAATGGCAAATGTTGGAAACACTAACCTGCATGATCGTTTTAGAACACTAGTTGGTGACCTGAACTTGGCACAAAATCAGTTTCAGTTCAAATGCGCGGAGTTAGTGAGAAATTATGAAGAGTCTCAACCGAAGAAGGTGCTGGAGGAAAAGAAAATAGATTTGGAAAAGCTCTACGAGAAGCTAAAAGAAGTTATGAAGAAAATTGTTGCTTTCGCCGCAAAAATAGGTTAATTTTACTTTTCTAATGAAGATCTCTTGTACATAAATAATTGAGATGTTGGTCTGTGTCTAAACTCTGATGACGAGTGATATATAGACAAGTTAATTATTTTACTTTTCTTGAACTATTTAAGTCCTGTGAGACTTTCTTGTAAATAAATAATTGCTGTCTCTAAACTCTGATGAGTTATATATAAAATACATATGCATTTGTTTTTATCTGTCCCTTTTCTCTTTTTCTTCTTTATGAGTCGAAGAGACTCACATTCTCTAAAGAGTGTCGTTCCATGGGATCCAAACAGAGAAAGATTTGAAAATCAGTCTCATTTCTTGATCATTGTCGAGTTCTTGGTAAAATCCCATTAGAGATTTTTCTCAACGAGAAGTGATATTTAGGAAAGCCTAAAAAGGACGAGAATCCATTATGATGATGATCCCATTGCCTTGTGTCCCAAGAGACGCCGAAGAAGAATAAGAGAAGCTAATATTAATTTATTAAGTTCTTTATTAAGATCAAAAGGAAAATATTCCTCAAGTTATATATAATCATCTAATCCGGATAGATTAAGTGTAGAGTTGTAATTCTTCTATTTATGTTATTTCCTGAAAAATGTATTACAAGTTGAAAAAGATTAAGATAGTTCAACCGAGTTTGAAATGGTCTTGACCTATGACTAATTTTCTTTCATCTCCATTTATTTCTTCTATAAATTATAAAACTATTTATTAAAAGATAACTTGCGGAGAAATATTTACTCTTGGCAACACGTTTTCTTTCTTCATGATTACTAAATTAGGTTCCAAAAAGAAAAAAAGAAATACCTCCAAAAAGAAAAAATAAAAAAAGGTAAGATAGACTGTTTTTGCTGGTTACATGTTTATTCTCACTAAAAAATGAAAACTCTTGATAAAGAACCCATGAACTTAGCGAATCATATCTACATTTGGATCTAATTATGTGCCTCAATTAATATGATGTCTGTATAGTACATTTTTTTTTATCTTAGTGGGTTGCACACATTTTCTGTATGTATATCCTATGAGACATTAGGACACAATTTAACATTAGTTACACAAAACATATTTGTTGCCAACCAAACTAAAGTGATTTAGGTAGAATTAAAACATTGGTGTCAAAAAACATTTGTTATTTCAAAAAGAATGGCTGATATATATTTGTCACAACCATTTTACATACCAAAGAGGGTAAAAATGCAAAACGCCATTGAAATATTCTTTTACAAGTTTAGTATTGTAGCTATTTATTTTTTATTTAAATAAGTTACACTTATATATCAAAGATAATGTAGTTGCTTGGTATTTGAATCTGATTCTCTGTCTACGTTACATATTAGTGGATTTAGTTGTCACTTTGTTGTCGCTTATGAACTTCATCGTCATTATTGCATCTTGTGTTCTTTTTTTTTTGGTTAACAAATTAAAAGTATTTATCTTGTTAAACACACGGGTAAAAAGAAAAGCCATTAATAAAAATTAAAAAGAGAGGCTGATTTAGTTATCACATCTATTATACCAAAAGAGTACGATTAATTCGTAAATTTGAGGTGAAGTGAGTGGTGCAATGACCCGTGTGGAAAATCAAATCATGGACCTAAAGATTGAAGTAGTGCTACTTTATTACCCAGCCGATGAAATTGCTCCTGCAGCGGCCATTGCGAACCTTGAGAATGAGAAAAGAACGTTGGAAAGGCTCTCCTCGGAGATGGAAAACTCGATAGTACAAATGGCTGCTTACATATTAAAAGAACAACAGTGATAGTAATTTAAATAACTGTTAATCAAGAAGATATTTAACATTAACTAATCAATAGTTATGTGTTAAATATAGTTACGTGTGTCACAAGCTTTAAGGTTGAATAAGAGAAGAAGAGAGTAACGGTCATGTTGACCTTGTACGGACATCTTTGATCTTATCCGAGACTTAACCAAAGTGTGTGTACGGCAATATTGTCTGGTTGTGTGAGCTGTTTAGGAGCTGGAACACACGTGGCTTATCAAGGCTGGATGAGGGTGCTAATTGTGTGTGCACAACCCATCTCTGACCTAGAGTTTGTTCTATTTAAAAGCCATAAGCGCCTCTTTCATTTGTAACACATATCTTTTCCTTATCAATCAAATACTCTCTCTTTTCCCTCAATCTTAATCATGGTTTCTTCAATCTTTCCTACTTAACTCTTTAAGATTTACAATAACGTTACTTCTCTTGAACTCTCTTTATGTAAATAAATAATTGAGAAATTTCTCTGTCTCTAAACTCTTATTAGATTGGTTACGTGGAAACCCCACTATTGATACTTTTCTTTCAAAATCTCTTATGTAAGTAAATAATTTAGAAACTGCTATGTTTCTAAGAGCCTGACTGGTTTAATTAAAAAAGATTGAAAAAGATTAAGATAGTTCAACCGAGTTTGAAATGGTCTTGACCTATGACTTGCTATTTCTTTTTCATCGCCATTTATGTCTTCTATAAATTTTAACATTATTTATTAAAAGAAAACTATCGGAGAAATAAACACTCTTGGCAACACGTTTTCTTTCGCTATGATTACTAAATTTAGGGCACTAATGAAACCCAAATTACCTTCACCACTCAAATCTAAAGACACCAACCTACTTATAGAAAATAATGTAACAAACTCGTCATCTAGTAAGTAGTGACTAATACACACCTCTAAAGTTGAGATTTTATTATATTGATTTGTGAGAGAGAAATTTACGTTTATTCGCATTTTGATATTACTGATCGAGACTTAAGAACGAAGACGAACAGATGTCATTTGATTTCAAGTTTGGATAAAAAATAAATGGACAAGAAAAATATTTTACAGATATACATAGAAAACGTCTAGACTTTTCAACACACATAGTTTTAATGAACTCAATTGGTCCAAATGAAATTATCATATTCATACGTACGGAAAGAGAACATTAGCAAATATCTTTGTGTTGTATAGAATGAAATTGGGGAAGAAATACTGAAATAGTATTGGGAAAATAATTGTTTTAGCCTGTCAAGTGTTCTGATCGGCAATAAAAATAAAGTCATAACAAACCCATGACTATAGCGAATCATATATATATAATTGGAAGTAAGTAGGTGGTTTAATTAATATAGAGAAAATTAAGAAACTAACACTCATACAATATTATTAATATAAAACAACGTCATTAGGGTGTTAAAGTTTACTGATTAGAAACAAAGTTAATGGATTCGAACTTTTTACGAATTATATCTGTAATGATTTAAATCCAATGTGATTATTTTCAACTGTTTCTCTTCTTAGGTTACATATTAGGGAATTTAGTTGTTGCATTATTGCATTGTGTTTGGTTTTGTTAACAAAACTATCTAGCTTGTTAAACCCGTGAGGTAAAATATGATTTTGATATATATGAATTATAATTAGTACATGTTTTTGATTATAGAAGTAACTAGCACATTTTGACCAAAAAAAAAAAAAAGAAGTAACTAGCACACATTTTTCTGTACGTATAATAGACATTAGTACACATTTTATGTAGTGACGAAACAGGGGCTGAATAATATGAGTACTATACTGCAGAACATTGGTGTAAGAATAAAATTCATTAATAAAAAAGAGTGGCTGATTTCGTAATCACATCCATTTTCTATTCCAAAACCGCTTATAAGTTATAGTAAGATTAGTTCAAAACCGCTATTGAAATTGGTGTCTAATCGATGGGCTGAATTGAAATTAGGGTAAAAGTTACTTAAAATCTATATTCTTTTTTTTTTTTCTCACCGTTTATTTTCATTAGAAATTTAATTAAAAATGAACTTAAAAAAAAAACGAACCTTCATGACTCTTTCCCAAAGGCACCTCTAAATAGAAAGAACGTAACCTCTAAACTCTAAAGTGAGATTATTGCCTTAATTAACAATAGACTTAAGAGAGAAGTTGTAAATTTGTGTTAGTGGCGTAGATGGAGAGTTAAGTACGCAACTCAACATTTTCGCTTTCTTTCAGCTATAAATAGAGATGTTTAGAAGAGGTTTTAGATTCCAACACAGAAAAAATCTTTCACAGTTTTATAATTTTATTATCTTTCTTTTCGTTTGAAATCTTTGTGGAAAAAAATGGCTAATGTTGGAAACTCTAGTGGGTCTACTCGTTATGAAGAGCTGTGTCGTGAAATGACGCAGCTGAATGATGAACTTAAGAAGCTCGACGTGTCTGATTGTGTTGCCATTGAAGAAGCAATTAAGAAGTTAACTGATATGAACACGAAGTTGAAAGAGCTCTGTGAGAAGATGAAAGAAACTGTGAAGGAGACGAAGGAAACCCCACAGTGATAGGTTACTTTTACTTTTCCAGTGAAGCTCCCTCTTATAGATAAATAAATAATTGAAATGTTGCTATGCGTCTAAACTCTGATGAGGATTGTTAGACAAGTTAATTATTTTACTTTTCTTGAACTATTGAAGTCCTGTGAGACTTTCTTGTAAGTAAATAATTGGGAAACTCTTATGAGTTATATATAAATAGACATGGTTGTTTCAATGTGTGCCTTTATTTGATTCTTCTTCTATATGAGTCACAACCTCTAAAGAGGATATTTTCTTGGGATCAGAACAGATAAAGATTTTTTTTTTTTTTTTTTCATTTTCGTGTTCTTGGGAATTTCTCATAAGAAAATGTCTAAAAATCATGCTATAGGAAACCCTGAAAAAAAATATTCACTCAAGTTTATTCATTATCATCAAAAATCTGTATACGTTAAGTCTAGAGTCTTAAATCTTGTAGCTATATGTTTAATCATACAATATATATTACAGATTAAAAGATTACAATAGGGTAACCGACAATGAAATGGTCTTGACCGATGCATTGAATTGGGGATAAAGAAAAACTAAGACTGTTTTTCTTCCATTTCCTTATATGTCCATTGAAAATTTCAAATTCTTTACTAAAAGTAAATGAACTTGTGGTGAAAATTCAAAAATTCTTTTTTGAATCGAGAAATAAATACTCTTGGTAACACGTTTTCCTTCGTCATAATTAGTTTCTGTTCTGTTTATTACCCCCAAATTACGTCACCTAATGAACTCATATTATCAATAATCATTTATATAAATATTTTCAGATAGAAAATGTAACAAACTTTTTTTTGTGTGTGTTAAATGTTAATGCTCAATAACAAAAATAAAATCTTGATAAATGACCACCTTAGCGAATCATAAATACTAGAGGAAAAAAGTAATATTTAAATGTTTTTATTATTATTAATATATCAGTATAAACATTCTATAGGTAATGTTGAATGCTGAATACCCATGGTATGAATGGCATTGTTGCAGGGTGTTAAATTTTAGTGATTAGTAGCAAAATAAAAAACTATGTTTTTATTTTGTTTATAATCTGTTTCTCAGCCTGCATTACATATATTGAATTTAGTTGTCATATTGTTGTTGCTTTTTGATCTTCATAGTCATTGACCAAACACAACCTCAAATGTATATATATATGCTCAAAGCCATTGGTGCATGTAAAAGTAAATCCACTATTAATAAAGACCGGCTGATTTAGTAATCATAACATTATTACATGCCAAAGAGAGTAAGATAGTTCAAACCACCATTGAAATTGTCTTTAATCGATGAAATGAAATGGAGGTAAAGTTTTAAATAAAAAGATTAAGATATTTCAACTGAGTTTGAAATAGTCTTGACCTATGACTATTATTTCTTTCATCTCTATTTATGTCTTTTAGTAATTTTAAAATTATTTATTAAAAGAAAACTTGCGGAGAAATAAATAATCTTGGCAACAACTTTTCTTTTGTCATGATTACTAAATTAGGTCCCAAAATGAACTAATTTAGGGCACTAATGAAACCCAAATTAACTTCACAACTCAATTCTAAAGATACCTACCTACATATAGGAAATAATGTAACAGACTCGTCATCTAGTGAGTGGTGACTAATACACACATCTAAAGTTTAGTTTATTATATTGATTTATATATGTTGAGTTTATTCGCATTTGATATTACTGTTGTAGTGATCGAGACTTAAGAGAGAACGAAGACGAACAGATTTCATTTAATTTTAAATCAAGTTTGGATAAAAAAATGAATCAACCAGAAAAGAAGTTAGGAAATTACAGATACTCAGAAAATGATTAGACTTTTAACAGACAAAATGTTAAATGAAATCAATTGGTCCTAATGAAATCATTATACGGAAGGAGACCATTAGCAAATATCTTTGTGTTGTATAAAAAGGAATTGGGGAAGACAATAGTATTGGGAAAATAATTGTTTTAGCGTGTCATATGTTCTGATCGGAAATAAAAATAAAGTCTTGATAACAACAGACCCATGATCCTTAGCGTTCCATACCATACCTATATATGTAAGTAGAGCAAATTAAGTAAGTAACACTCGTACGATATTATTAATATTCTTTATGTTCCTAAGAGATTGATTTTCTAAAGATTTTACATATATTAAGATACAAGCATTATTTAATTCTTTGATAATTATTTATTTTATAAAATATTTTTTTAATAAAATATGAACCAATAGTAATTTGAAATAGTTAATTATTTTAATCATTACATCTTGAATTCTACTATTTATTAATATCAATTAATAAAAAATAAAATAAAAGCCGAAAAAATCAATATTTGTCGAACATACATAAAACACTAGAACATCAATCTTCCAAGAACATAGGGAGTATATAACAACACCATTAGGGGGTTAAAATTGGTGATCAGTAACAAAATCAAAATGACAAGATAATTCAAACTTTTTACGAATTATATCTCTATTGATTTAAATACCATGTGATTATTTTCAATCTATCTCTCTGCTTACGTTACATATTAATGATTTTAGTTGTTGCATATTGAGCTGCATTGTCATTATTGCATCTTGTTTTGTTTTAACCAAACTATCTATCTTACTGAAAAAACCACGAGATAAGAAAATGATTTTGATATATGTATTATTAGTACATAGCTTTGTTTTTTTTAGAAGTTAGACACATTTTTATATGTATAATTAAAAGACATTAGTACCACATTTTATGTAGTAAACGAACAGTGGCTGAATAATATGAGTAGTATATTCTAGAACATTGGTGTATAAAGAAAATTCATTAATTAAAAAAGAGTGGCTGATTTAGTATTCACATCAATTATTCTATATAATACTACTAAATAGAGTAAGATTAGTTCAAAACCGCCATTAAAATTGGTGTCCAATCGATGGGCTGAATTGAAATTGGGGTTAAAGTTACTTAAAATCTATATATTTATTTTCATTGGAATTTTTTAAAAAAACGAATTTTAAAATAACGAACCTTTATGACTCTTTCCCAAAGGCACCTCTAAATAGAAAGAACGTAACCTCTAAACTCTAAAGTGAGATTATTGCCTTAATTAACCATAGACTTAAGAGAGAAGTTGTAAGCTTGGGTTAGTGGCGTAGATGGAGAGTTAAGTACGCAACTCAACATTTTCACCTTTTTCAGCTATAAATAGAGATGTTTAGAAGAGCTTTTACATTCCCACACATAGAAAAAATCTTTCACAGTTTTATAATTTTATTATCTTTCTTTTCGTTTGAAATCTTTGTGAAAAAATGGCTAATGTTGGAAACACTAGTGGGTCTACTCGTTTTGAAGAGGTATGTCGTGAAATGACGCAGCTAAATGATGAAATTCAGAAGCTCAACGTGGATGATTTTGGTGCCAATGAAGAAGCAAGGAAGAAGATAACTGATATGACAACGAAGTTGAAAGAGCTCTATGAGAAGATGAAAGAAACTGTGAAGGAGATGAAGGAAACCCAACAGTGATATGTTACTTTTACTTTTCCAGTGAAGCTAAATAAATAATTGAAATGTTGCTATGCGTCTAAACTCTGATGAGGATTGTTAGACAAGTTAATTATTTTACTTTTCTTGAACTGTTTAAGTCCAATGAGAGACTTTCTTTTAAGTAAGTAATTGGAAAAATCTGATGACTTATATATATATACATGGTTGTTTCAATGTTCTTGGGAAATTCACATAAGACAATGTCTCAGTCAGAAATCTACAGGAAACCCAAAAAGGAAAATATTTACTCGAGTCATACATTATCATGAAATCTGTATTAGTTAAGTCGAGAGTTTAAAATCATGTAGCTATGTTTGATCCTACAATATATTACAGTTTAAAATAGTTCAACCGACAATGAAATGGTCTTGACCGATGAATTGAATTGGGGATAAAATAGTTCAACTGTTTTTCTTTCATTTCCTTATATGTCCATTGAAAATTTCGATTTCTTTACTAACAATAAATGAACTTGTGGAGAAATTTCAAGAATTCTTTGTGATCCAAGAAATAAACACTCTTCGTAACACGTTTTTTCTTCGTCATAATTTACTAGTTTCTTTTTTTTTTGTTTATCACCCTATAATGAGCTCATATAATCGATTATATAAATATCTTTAGATAGAAAACGTTACAAACTGTTATTTTGTTGTGTGTTAAAGTGTTAATGCTCACTAACAAAAATGAAGTCTTGACAAAAGACCCATGACCTTAACGAATCATATCAACATTTGGATATTAGGTGCGTCAATTAATATTAGAACAGAAAAAGTATTGAGCTTCATATACTCACCAAACACAACCTAAAATGTCTATGCTCAAAGACCAAAGTCATAGGTTGGATATCTTAGTACAGATTTTTTTTCTTATATATATAGTAGTACATACACTTTGTTTAGTAACCACAATTTTTACTGGAAATATTTTTGATTCCAACCAAGCTGCTTAATACCTAAGGTATAAAGAACTTTGGTGTAGCGTGTTAAATCTTACTTTTAATAACAAAAAATAGCTATGACAACTGATCCAGATTTTACAAATAATAGCAATACTTGATCGTTTAACAAAAATATATATTTTCTATAATTGATCTAAATACCATGTGTTTTATTCAATCTGTTTTCTCGGCATGTGTTACATATTAATGATTTTTTTTTCCTTTTTTTCAACAACTTATCTATCTTCTCAAACCAAAGAGGTTAAATTATTTAGATTAATTAATGTATATTACTAGTACAAAGAGTTTTTATACATTTTATCGGGTTACCTGTAACACCCCGACCGCCCCTACTAGTGAGCACCCACATCCTTTCTCAGGTCCATGGGCCCCACTCTTGTCCGACGGTCAGTCGGCTGCGTTCAGGAGGTTTTAAAGACTTGTTTACCGACCCTACAAATCACCACATGATCCTTTCCTGCATTTTCCCCCCACTCACACAATTCTGACAATCACTTCCCGGAATGTCATCCATCCTAAAATTGCTCCAGCTCAAGCACGCTTAACTGTGGAGTTCTCTCGGGATAGTTGACCGAAAAGATAAGTGCACTATTGTGACATAGGTGGTCAAATCAATTCTTTTAAACCTCTTCGCATGCACCGCCATAATCCTGAAAAGGGGGTATTACAATTCACCCCCACTAACAGATCGTAAGGTCCTCGTTGCTCCCAAGACCGTCACCCCTGACGGTGTGAGTCCTCTTGACTCCACACTCGACTTGGTTCGGCTCTGATACCACTTGTAACGCCCCGACCGCCATCTCTCTTATTGGACTCCACGTCCTCTCTTGGCCCGTGGGCCCACCATCTTCTGACGGTCGGTCCGCTACGTCCGGGAGGCTTTAAGACTTGTTTACCGATCATACAAATCACCACATGATATTTTCCTATGTTTTGTCCTCACTCTCACAGTTCCGACAAACACTTTCCAGAAGGTCACCTATCCTGAAATTACTCCAGCTCAAGCACCATGAACTGTGGAGTTCTCTCAAGACAGTTGACCGAAAAGATAAGTGCACTTTGGTGACATAGGTGGCCAAATCATTTCTTTTAAACCTCTCTGCATGCATCACCATATTTCTAAAACCACGGTGTTACAATTCACCCCCACTAACAGATCGCAACGTCTTCGTTGCGCACCAAGACCCTCACCCCCGGCGGTGTGAGTCCTCTTGACTCCACACTCTTCTGTGTTCGGCTTTGATACCACTTGTAACTCCCCGACCGCCCGCACTAGTGAGCACCCACGTCCTCTTCCGGGCCCATGAGCCCCACTCCTGTCCGACGGTCGGTCCGCTATGTCCAGGAGGCTTTAAAGACTTGTTTATCGATCCTACAAATCACCACATGATATTTTCCTGTGTTTTGTCCTCACTCACATAGTTCCGACAATCACTTCCCGGAAAGTCACCCTTCCTGAAATTGCTCCAGCTCAAACACACTTAATTATGGAGTTCTCTCAGGACAGTTGACCGAAAAGATAATTGTACTTTGGTGACATGAGTGGCTAAATCAATTCTTTTAAACTTCTCCGCACGCATCACCATATTCCTTAAAGCGGGATGTTACATTAACACCCATTTTCTGTAAGTACATTAGATATTAGCACATTTCATGTAGAAACGACATTTTTTACAGTATAATCAAAGCATCTTTGTTGACAACCAAACTGAGAGTATTTTGGATAGAATATTAGACCATCTCCAATGTAGGTATCTTAATGGGGTTCTAATCCTAAAACTGAATTAACGTGATTAAAATTAATGAAATGCAGCAAAAAAAAAGATAAGAATCGGCTCTTAACTAAGAGGTTTTGGAATACCTAAGAGCCCTTTACGTGTCACTCTGTGATTAGGTGAGGGAATTTTGATAAAACTAAAAAAAAAAACATCTTGTGTTCTCTCTCTCTCTCTCTATATCCATAGTCGCTGATGGGGTATCCATCTCTGATTTGGGGGTGAATCCGTTGATTGAGAGGTTAATTTGGTAAAAAATAGGGTTCGTCTGCTGTCTCAAAGGCTAAGCCAAGCTTCTTGAAGTTCAGATCTTAGCGAAATTCCAAATCATGCCAATAATTTCATCTCCAATTTCAATGTTTTTTACCTCTCTTTGTTTCCCCAGCCTTGCAATTTTGGTTGACTACTTCATTGTTTCAATTAAAATGTGTTTAATATTTTCCAGTAATCTGAAAATCTGAGAGCAGAAATCGACTTTCTGAGGTAACATTTCTCAGCTTATCAAAAATTGGAGTGTTGAAGAATCTCTGAGTAAGCAGTCACAGATGCTAAGGACTGGCTTACAACACAAACAAAGACTCGACCCCTTGTGTTGAGCTCTTTGGGTTCTCATTCAAGGGCGGACTACTCTGTTTTGGGTAGCTCTAGTATGTTGAAGAATCTCTGAGTAAGCAGTCACATATGCTAAGGACTGGCTTACAGCACAAACAAAGACTCAACCCCTTGTGTTGAGCTCTTTGGGTTCTCATTCAAGGGTGGACTACTCTGTTTTAGGTAGCTCTGGTATGTCTTGCAAATCAGATGGTGTCTGGCGAAAGGATCTTCTGGCTGCGGGTTTAGGTTAGATGTCCTCTCTTCCCCCTGGAATCATCTCACATCAGTCTGCTCTATGCAACAAGATATTGTCTTCAAAGGTATGTGTTTATCTATTTGCCTTGCACGTGATAAGTTCCTATTTTTTTATTTTGATTGAACTGTATTGATGATGTTTTTTTGTCTTTGGGATTCAGCTTCAAGCAAAGGAAGTTGAGATTGAATCACTTGAGACTCGGTTGAATGTGCTGGTATGTAACAAATAAACTTTTATTTGTTATCTTATATATTCCTGGTTGGCTACAGTTTGTTTTGTCTTTTTTTGTGCTAATTGGTTTGTGAGGCTTGACATGCAATATGAATCTCTGGACAGTCCATTTGGCAAACGATTCAAGATGTCTTGATTAAAGATAAACCAACCTTCACGATTCTTCCCTAAAACCACCTCTAAATAGAAAAAACCTTGAACTTATTTTCTCAATTAACTTTTTTAACGATCAATAAATAGTTTTTGGATGTAACATAAACCAGAAAAAGTAAAAACAACAAATCACAAGAGCATGATGATAAAAGATTAGGGAAATTGGATGTAAAAGACAATTTTTTTTCTTTCTCATTTGTCCATTTATACTTTTATTAGATAATTTTGTTGCACTAGGTTTTTAAATAATTAAAATTTTATTATACCTTTAATTAAATAAAATATAAAAATGAAAATTAGAGAATAAAAACAAATAAATATAATCTAATTTTTGACACATACACGTTGTCAAAAAGCCCAATCCCTCTAACTAAAAAAAAAGGCTATTTCTCAAAATTACTTATATACTTTTTTCTTTCTTTAACCCATGATTATTTTTTCGACACAATTAAAAGTAACCACCCAATCTCCCACTCTCGTGTTCTTTAAATCATGTATAACTGAATATCGTTTATTCCCTATTATAAATATATGATTCATAAAATATTTTCGGATCTAAGAGTTATTTTGTTGATCATGTAATTAACCCTTAATTTTTTTTTTGGTGTTTGTAAAATACTCTTTTATTTTAGTAAACTTCACATCTACGTTTTAACAATATTTTGGCAAGTTCTAATTTTAATGTTTCTTTGACTTATTGTTTTGATCAATTTAAATGGCTCCCACTCCAACACATTGTTTGATATTATTCCGCAATTAAATAATTTGAAAACTGATTAATCGTAATATAGTGTACTCACAAAATCTATAATACGAAAACAATACTATTAATTTAGTAAAACAAATCAGTTTCATCTCTTTGTTTCAATAGTTTTGCGAAAGTAGTTAATCTAGCATGCTTTTGTTCTTCAAGACCAAATCTCTACGCCTTCTCATTTAATCTCCATAAACCGCACGTTGTGTAGATATATAACATATTCATCTATTCACTAAGGAAAACATAAAAAATAAGAAAAAATTTGCTTTGATAAAGAAGAAGAAGAGAAGATGGCAAAATTTTGTTTTGAACCTAGTGTTAAGCAAGAAAATGTTTTCAATCTTTTTAACATATTCTAAATTTCAAGAATACATATTCTAATTTCATAGAACGTAATAAAAAAAAATATTCTCATATATTCGATTTTCTTAATTTGTATATTTAGTTTCCTTATTTTTCTCTACTTAGATAAGCGATGGTAGAAAACGACGAAAAACAACAATATAAACATTCTTACAAATCCAGAAACCACACAATTTAAAGATATAAATTAACTAACATACATGCATACCAATAAAACTTGAAAATTAACATACATAACAAATAAATTAAGAAATGTAGAGAAGGAGAACACAATTTGGCTAAGGCTGAATTTCAACTTAAACTTCGTCCATGATAGAGATGTAATTGACTTCACGAAGGCTATTGTCTTCACTCTCTCACGAAGGCTGTTGTCTTCACTCTCTCAATTTTATATTAAAGTGTGAGTTAATTGTATATGATTAAATGTGTTATTTTTGGTTTAATTGAACATAATTTTTTCTTAAGTTACATTACCAAGTGGACCAATAAGAAGAGAATAAAACCTAACTTTTATATATATATATATATATATATATTTATGATTTACAATGGATCATGATGTATTGATGTTTATAATAATACATAGAGATGTGTTTGTAGATACCCAAATGAGAAGATAAAAATAGGTCGAGGATTCGATAACATTATCTTCGTGCACATCCGAGAAATTTTGTTGTTTTGTTCTATGCTAACATATGAAAAATAGTATATAAGAAACTGTCATCTGTTTTTTACAACAATTAAAGGTGATTGTTTAACGATCAATTAATGGTTTGTGGATGTAAAATAAACCAGAAAAAATAAAAACAAAAAACCACATGAGCATGATTATAAAAGATTGGGGAAAATTGGAAATAAAAGAATTATTTTTCTCTCAATTGTCCATTTATATCTTTATTAGATAATTTTTTTGCACTAGATTTTAAATAATTAAAAATCTATTATACCTTTAATTAAAAAAAATATAGAAAAATGAAGATAACAAAATAAAAAATATATATATTATCTAATTTTTGACACATACACGTTGCGAAAAAGCCCAAAATATCTAACTAAATAAAAGGCTATATCTAAAAATTACTTATAAACATTTTTTTTCCTTTAATCCATGATTATTTTTTCAACAAAATCAAAAGTAACCGCCCAATCTCCTACTCTCGTTTTCTTTAAATCATGAATAATTGAATATCGTTTATTCTCTATTATAAATATGTGATTCATAAAATATTTTTAGATCTAAGAGTTATTTTATTGATCATGTAACCCTTAATTTTTTTTTTTGGTGTTTGTAAAATACTCTTTTGATTTAACAAACTTCACATCTACGTTTTAACAATATTTTGGCAAGTTCTAATTTTAATATTTTTTTACTTGTTGGTTTGATCAGTTTAAATGGCTCCTACTCCAAAACATCGTTTGACATTTTTCCACAATTAAATAATTTTAGAACCGGATTCATCATAATATAGTGTACTCACAAAATCTCTAATACCAAAAACAATACTATATTTAGTAAAAAAAATCAGTTTCATCTCTTGCTTCAATGGTTTTGCAAAAGTAGTTAATCTAGCACACCTTTGTTCGTCAACAACAAATCTCTACGCTTTCTCCTCATTTAATCTCCATATACCGCACGTTGTATAGATATATAACATATTCATCTATTCACTAAGAAAACATAAAAAGTAAGAGAAAAATTGATTTGATAAAAAGAAGAAGAGAAGATGGCAAAATTTCGTTCTGAACCTAAGTTAAGCAAATCGAAAACATTTGTCAAACTTTTGAACGTATTCTAAATTTTAAGAATACATATTCTATTTTTCGTAGAACGTAATTAAAAAAAAATATTTCCATATTCGATTTTCTTTTGTAGATTTAGTTTCCTTATTTTTCTCTACTTAGAAAAGCAATGCACTCCATCGTAGAAAAGGACGAAAAGCAACAATATAAAACATTTTTACAAATCCAGAAATCCCACAGTTTAAAGACATAAAATAACTAACACACATGCATAACAATAAAACTTAGAAATTAACACACATAACAAATAATAATGGAAATGTAGAGAAGGAGAACACAATTTGGCTAAGGACGAATTTCAACCCAAACACCGTCCATGGTAGAGATGTGATTGAATTCACAAAGGTTGTTGTTCTTCTCTCTCTCACATTCTGTTAAATGTTGTTGAGCCTTTGATGTCTAGAATTTTTGGAGTTTGTGGAGAGATTTGTAAACTTTCTTTCAGCTGTGTGAAGAAAAATTCTTGGAAATAAACATATTCTATCTGTTTTTCTTCTACAAGGTCTGAAACAGTCCAACCTTGGGTTTCAAATAAACATAACATCTATTCGGTTCAAATATTCGAACGGAAACCATGTGTGGAGCAGGGGTGGTGGACTCGACATAAGGACAAAAAAAACACTTTTTCAAGGAAATAACTGGATGACCAATAAGGTTTCCACTGCCCATTCCTCTTAGCAGTGTAGTAGATCTCTAAGTAAATAGGAGTATGACGTCCTCGTACCTTCTTGTTTCCTGCAACAAAGTTGGTGGTTATAACACAAGCATGAAAGTTTTCTTCACGAGGGTCACCTGTGATCACACCATAACGGAGCGGACATGGTAGGTTGTTGACCGTGAGAGCTGGCAGTTGGTACCGTCCGAATTGTGTATAGAGCAAAGATACCAAATCTTTTTAGGAGTCGATCATATAATAAGACTAGGATCGGACCCGCGGTCCACCGTGGGTCAATATTGGTTTACATACGTTGCGTTTAATATTGTGTGTGTTTTTTAGTAGAACGAATCGTGTAGTATACTTATAAATATTTTTAATAACGAATTGTAGAGAAAATGTAAAATTGTTTATAAATATACCCATCGTATTAATTATGATTTACAAAATAGAATTTTGTGTTTTAAAATTCTAAAATTAGACGATTCATGGGAATTAGAGCAGTCAAAATAGGTCAAAAACCGCGGGTCGAGCCCACATCATCTCACTATGGGGCAGATTTGGGAAAATAAATTAAACCCGCAAATAAGTGGGCCACATGGATTAATTCGCAGTGGGTCATAGGTTTAATCGGTTTTCATCCGCGGGTTGACGGATCAGCCTGCATATTAGTATTTATTGATAAAATTATAATTTATTCAACATGTGGTAATTTAAACAAACTTTTAATAGTATTTTTATTTATTTATTTATTTTATTATTTTTTTAAATTTTGGTTACTTTAAAATTATTTAAACAAAATCCATGGACAATCCCGCAAATCCGCATACATTCGCGGGACGGGTTTGTATTTCATATATGCTACCCGCGGGTCGTGTGGACCGACTAACTAAAAGTCAAAATATTTTTTGTCTATCGCAAAACGGACTTAACGGGACGAATCAACTCGCTTTGACAGTTCTAATTGGAATATTATTTAGTCATACAACAAAATGAAGTTTGGACATAGGAATAATAGAATATGTATCTTATTTGTTAGATGAGAGATTGAAAGATGAAGTATAATGATTGACAATTAATTATTATTTTTCATGATTCACAAAATTTAATAAATACTTATCATCTTGTTGAATAATTCTAAAATCATATTCAAGAAATCTTTATAAATTGAAAATTAAACTTCTTTGGTAAGCTATAGGTATGAAAATATCATAATTTCGATTTAATCTAATTAAATTAAAATTAGTTACATGGATTTCATATCTATTTAATTTACACGACCAAAATAAAAATATCTATTTAATTTACACGACCAAAATAAAAATATCAATTTAATTTATAAAACAGATGGGTTATTTGTGATAAATTTTCTAGAAATCTTTATAAGCAAGTAAAATATCTTTCAATTGAGCGAAATTAATGACAAAAACGTTGATTGTTATGGAATTAGTCCCAAAAATATATGAACAAATTTATTATACGTAATTAATGTATAATATTGTTCGGAATATGCTTTTATTATTAGTTACCATAAGTACAATCAGATTTTATTTGATTTCCATAAATATTTGATTTTAATTCGATTTTTCATTATTAATTTGAATTTATATTCCAAAAAAATTTCAAAAATCCGATTTCAGAATTTCGGGTCAATTTTCTGATTTTAACCCGACCCATTTTCATTTGTACTTCTCTTTAAATAGTATAGAGATTTGGATCATATATAACATTGATTCCAACAAAATAAAAATAGCATATATGGTTCCAGTTAAAGTTGATATCTGTTTTGGGTGGAAACAAAATTTTTTGAGGTTATAGAACTTAGTAACTTACAAATATGGTTGTAGTCATTTAAAAAAAAAACAAAGAGAAGAAGATCATATGTTTTAACTAGCGGTAATATGATAGTAACTAAGTAATTATTTTGTAGTTAATAAGTGGTAGTAATTTTGGATAATATTCTTTGTAATATAGGATATATTTATTTAACCATAAAAATACATCCAAAAAATAGAAAAATGTTTGTGCCAGCGACATAAAATTCTAAAATAAGGCGAAATTTAGTTTTGGATATTCGATTATTTAAAATTTTCAAGTAAGTGTCGCTTATTTATTCCCATCAACTATAAATGCGATAATTCCTCTAAATATTATCATAAGAAAATAAAAAAACATGACTTTCAAGTAATATCTCAAATATTGGCTCCGAATGGAGAAAGCGTATCGGACGGAGCGGATCATGCGGATCAGGCGTATAAAGCAAAACAAAAGCGGATCAAGCAGATCTAGCGATACAAATGCGGATCAAGCAGATCGAACGCTTTAAATTTGTGTTGAATGGTAAAAGTGGATCACGAAGTGGGGGTGAAATATTTATATTGTAAAAAACGTTATTTTTAAATAAAATTTTTTACATAAACTATATACATACTAAAAACAATTATATTAAAATACATTTGTAATACTGGTTTAACATATTATTATACATGTATTTAATATTTTATTATTTAAAAAAAAACTGTTTTGTAATTGAATGAAAATGGTGAATGGCAATATAAAATTATTTTTTGAAAAGAAAAAAGAAAAAGAAAAAAATATTTGTTATTTATGAGAATGAGAAGAAAATAAAAAATTAAGTACTTTTGGTAAATGAAGAAAGTGAATAATGTCAATGGAGAAGTATGATTTTAATTTAACTACCTATATTAATTTTAATAACTAAAAAATCTATATATACATTTTTGAATGACTTTTAGCAAATAAATCCTGGAGTTAGACCTTATTTACGGATGAATGCCATTGGCATTAATTATTTAAATTTGAAAAATATTACTTAAAGATATTACCAATACGATTTCGAGAATCATAAATTCATATCTTCCTTAATTTTCTGAGTCATTAATGTGATAATCTTTAGGAAATATTTCTCTGTAAAAAAAAAAAAATCCACATTAATGAAGGCATTAAAATCGACACTAACAATTAAATTATTTAGATGTTCAATTATTTTAAGATTCTTATATCTTATTTGATATTTTTTTTTAATATCTCATTCTTTAATTACTGCGTTTAGAATTTATTGGTTGTTACCTATTTTTTGGTGAAATTTATTGGTTGTTACTTAATAAGTAATTATGGTGCGTTTATTTTAGTTAATATCTAATTTAAAGGATTTGTTTTCTTTTATTATTAATAAATGAATAACATGTATAGAAATAAAAGATTTTTTTTGCGACTCCATAACAAAAATATTAAACTCTTATTTTCTACATTTCTTACACATAATATCCTCTTATTCAATAACAAAAAATATATATTACATATTTTTAAAAATATTTATAATATTTAAATTATATAAAAAAATTGTAATATTAATATTATTTCAACTCTATACAAATTTAATATATATGTATATATATATATCTTATGGGAACCATTTAAAAGAAATTTTTAAATTGACTTGAATTATATAGCTTTTAAATAAAAGTATTATTAAAAAGAAAAATAACTAAATAATGTTTAATTTCACGGGACGGGTAATATGATGGGACGGGTTTGGGTTGATATTTATAAAAGATCGTATACCACGGGTGAAATCCTAAAATTAACAATCAAAATAATCTATCAATCTATATATACATTTTTGAATGACTTTTAGCAAATAAATCCTGGAGTTAGACCTTATTTACGGATGAATGTCATTGGCATTAATTATTTAAATTTGAAAAATATTACTTAAAGATATTACCAATACGATTTCGAGAATCATAAATTCATATCTTCCTTAATTTTCTGAGTTATTAATGTGATAATCTTTAGGAAATATTTCTCTGTAAAAAAAAAAAATCCACATTAATGAAGGCATTAAAATCGACACTAACAATTAAATTATTTAGATGTTCAATTATTTTAAGATTCTTATATCTTATTTGATATTTTTTTTTTTAATATCTCATTCTTTAATTACTGCGTTTAGAATTTATTGGTTGTTACCTATTTTTTGGTGAAATTTATTGGTTGTTACTTAATAAGTAATTATGGTACGTTTATTTTAGTTAATATCTAATTTAAAGGATTTGTTTTCTTTTATTATTAATAAATGAATAACATGTATAGAAATAAAAGATTTTTTTTGCGACTCCATAATAAAAATATTAAACTCTTATTTTCTACATTTCTTACACATAATATCCTCTTATTCAATAACAAAAAATATATATTACATATTTTTAAAAATATTTATAATATTTAAATTATATAAAAAATTTGTAATATTAATATTATTTCAACTCTATACAAATTTAATATATATGTATATATATCTTATGGGAACCATTTAAAAGAAATTTTTAAATTGACTTGAATTATATAGCTTTTAAAGAAAAGTATTATTAAAAAGAAAAATAACTAAATAATGTTTAATTTTACGGGACGGGTAATATGATGGGACGGGTTTGGGTTGATATTTATAAAAGATCGTATACCACGGGTGAAATCCTAAAATTAACAATCAAAATAATCTATCAAACAAATTACATTTTGATTTTTTTAAGAAAATATAGCCCCGCGGTGTACCGCGGGTTAAAATCTAGTTATAATAACAAAACTAAAAAATGTTCATAGGCGGAGGAAATGCCTGGATCACCTCTTATTTGCAATGGAACATGATCCACAAAGTACAGTGTATTTTTACTCAAGTAATTGTACTGCAAGTGGTACATTAATATTATATTATTTCTTAAAATGAAACGTTTTGTAATTGTTATATAATGCTGAATGGTGACTAATGTGCGTATGATCTGCTCTACCGGAAGAACTGCTTTTTTCCCATCTCTCCATTCAAGCCCATTGTTTTCGACTGCTTGTGGATCATTATTATTTTTGTTATTTTAATTGTTAATAAAAAAATGGATCATAATTTACTGTGAAGGGAAGCATTTTAGCGGTTCAAGTAAAACTGTAGAAGGACTGCACTTGTTCTGCTTTCTATTCAAGTCCTTAACTAATTAGCTTCAATGGATAATTATCTGAGGAAAAAGCACTACTTTTTAAGAAACGCCCTGATCCACTTCAGTCGTATCTTTACAGGTCAATGAATGTGATTTCACAACTTATATTTTAGCGGAACTAGATTAGTGATATAAATAAAAATTAAAATGCTCTTGTGTATTGGTTTGTCTAGTTGTGAATTTATATTATCCATTTTCTAAGATACATTTGGATATGTGAATTTAGTTTATAAATTGCAATTGGTCTTATGTTGCAGATTAACAAAACACAATACACATCTATATAGCATTTGTGATATTTTAAAGCATCGTTAACCCTCTTGTGAGGTTTAATCTGAACTATGTATCTGTAAATGTTTGTTTTGGAGACACTCATCATGATTTGGTTCTTGACTTCTTTTTCTCTCGATCTCTCGTATGTAACAAAACAAAGCAGAGAAAAGTAAATACACTAAGAATTTTACGAGTTCAGGTTGCAATGTGGAACCCTACATCTCGTCGGGATGATTTAGTTAACATCCTGGAAATCCACTAGAATACTTAGTCAACACTCACCCGTGCATACAAATGATAAGTTCTCTTTAGAGACTTTCTTTGTTCAAGCCATGATCTTCACATATTTGTAGATTCTCTAATGAAGCCTTGACCAAAAATATCTAATGAGCTTTACAAGTGTTGTTAGTAAACGTCTTGGTCCAGAATCTTTACGTTCTTGTTCTCTGATTCTCTGTCTCCAAAAGTGAAGAAGGGCTGATGCAACATGGCAAATCTTGCGGTCTTTATGTTTTGTAAATCCCTCAAGCTTATCCATCATCCTCCTTGGTTCTTTTGGTTTTGGGGTAATATTGATTTTCATCAGTAACAAGAGAGCGTCAATGCAACGAGACACCTCTCGTTTACCAGAGAGAACGCCCTTAGTGTTGGCCACATCAACAGCTTTATTTGCAGCTACAAACTGTTTTACCATCTCATCAACTTTCTTGTTATACAGCTCCTTTTCTGTTTTAATTGTCTTCTTTATCAATGAACCGAAACTTAGTACGTAGGTAACATCTTCACGTGGCTTCTTAGTCATATCATCCTCCAAAGCAAAACGGAATTCTCTTCAAGTTGAAGGGCTTTAGATCGGTCTTCTCTTTCTTAAAATATTTCTCGCCACAAGTCTCAGATTTATGATCCTCTCTGTGTTTCAACGCCAAAAAATAGTTCCTTGTTTCTTTCTTAATCTTCTCTGTTTCACTAGTCAATGATCTCTTATCTTCTTTCGTATTCTACTCTGAAAGTTTGATTGTTTTCTTAATCTCTACCGCTTCAAGAGTCTGAGATATCTCATCTTCTTTATTCTTCAACACCAAAAGGGTGGTGACTTCACGAGCCATAGAGCTATGTTTATAATTCATGTCTGTACCAATGCTTATAACAAATAGACTAATGATGGATACGACTTGATTCAGTATTTGCAACAAGGCATCGAGAAGTAAACGAGAAATTTGTTAATTAATAAACCAGAGTAGACTCAAACTAAAAGTAAAAGTCTTTTTTTGAATCAATGAAAGATGCATATTATTCTCTTTATAATTGTTGATAACACAAGCGTTTAATCAAACACAAGCTTGCATGTCGTTGAACCTCTGGCCATATATTCTAACTCTTTCAATATCCCATGCTTCTCTCCAGATTCTGAGTAGAATGTCGCCTTCTTTAGACGACTCGCGTTTGCTAGAATGTACTTTGCAACTTCTCTCTCTTGCTCTTCACCGTTGTATTGCCTCCACTCAAAGATCTCAAGATATGATGATAAACACATGGGAACATAATCTGGTTGGTTCCATTGATCAATGGCCTCGTTGTACCGGACACAATGTTTTCGATACTACAGAACAAAGAAAATATACATTCTGTTAGTGTTATAGGTCTTGAAGAAAGTGGAAACACAATACACAAAAGGGCGACAGGGGATTCTAAGGAGGAACCACATACCAATTTGAGCTTGAGAACTCGAAGTTTCGGAGCATCATCGAGTATACAGGTCAGTAAGTTCCACCACTCCGTAGAACATAAACATAGCTCTAGATGGTCAAGATATACGAAAGAAGTCCCAGTAGGAGTAGGAGGATACGAATCCGGAGTCTGCAAATGAAGCAAAACATAGATAGTAAGAATTCAATTAGAAAATGTTAGATACTTGACAAACAACCAAAAAAGTTTGTACCTCTGAAGTGACACAACACAAAGAAAGATATTGGGTTGAGGCAAGAGATCCTAGAAACTTGTCAGGTTCATCACAAACAACGTTGACTCTCGCCTTGACCAGCTGGGGCATGTTTTCAAACTGTAAATAGTTGCTAAAGCTGTCCCTAATGCTAAAGCATCTCAAAGAAGGGGCATTTATCACAAATCCATGAACACCTTCAGGCCGCGATTTCTCAGCAAAGGCACATCGATAGTAAATATCATTACATTGGTAAGGGAGTTTCGTTTCACTACCAACTCTTCAAGAATGGGGCATATGCTTAGAAGTTTTTTCACAGATTCGTCCCCCGTGAACTTGACCGATAAAAAGTGGAGACGTTTGAGGCAAGGCAAATGAGCATTACGTGGAACATCCTTCAAACTTACTTTCTCGAGTATAACAGTTTCAAGTTGTGAAAACATGTAAAAGCTTTTGGGCAACTCGAAGGACTCACAAATCATCTCAATTCTCAGCTCTCTCAAGGATCGAGCAACTGCAATGTTAATCAAAGGTTTGATGTCTCTATGTGTACAATGAGGATTCAGCTTGAGCTGCATGGTCTCAACGCTTGATCTTTTACTAATAAATAGCAAAAACTTCCAGTAAGTTCTACCTATGGATTCACCATCATACCTGAATGTTTTCACCTCCGTCCAAAGAGATCGCCAACGTTTTGACAAGACACTCGTGGCTACCACTTCTTTACTTGGAAGCGAAGAAAGTGTATTCAACAACAGTTCATCTGGAATGTCACTGATTGAAGCCATAACTTCAAATCGGTGAAAAGTGAAAAGTTCACGAAAGATCTAACGCGTTTTGATAGGGAGAGTTTGGGATTGTCAATGTAAATCTTGTTCCCAGTTTGTTTTCTCAATCTGTTTTTTTTTTTCACTTTTATGTCCAAATTTTACTTACATAAGCTAAAAACAAGGAAATAAATCTTTTATAAGATAAAGCACAAATCACTTGACCAATAGAAATGTGAAATGTGACAAGTTCATATAATCTTCTAATTTTTTGTTTTTGTCAGAATTTAATTACTTCATATGTAAGAAAGGGGTACTCAAATATTGAATTTAATTAGAAGAATTCATAAGAACAAACAAAAATGATAGATTTTTAAGTATCTGAAAGTTTTTAATAAATTTTATCCAAGTAAATATTGACACCATAAAAGGTGGGATTTGGTTCTTCACATATTTTACAGCCAATTTTCTATTAAGGTTCTAATTAAATAACATTGTCATCAAAATTAGCCTAATATTGAATAACATGCATTAACATTTAATAAAATTTTAAAATCAATAATTGAAAAACAATAGATTTAAAAAACTATCGAATACATAACTAAATAGCACAAGATTTATATATAATTCTTAAAAAGGTTAAAATGAATAGCATTCTTACGTTCAATAACCCCAAGTGCATTTCTTTTTGTTACAAAACTTATAAAGAGAAAATCTTGGCGAAATAATTATTTTAACCAATAAGAGAATCCTTTAAAGGAAGATATCCGCTATTGTTAGCAATAGAAAATTATCTATACTGTATATGCTATAGATACAAAATGGTTATGTATTGGTTTGTCTAGCTAATTGTGTTTATATTATCCGTTTTCTAAGGGGGTGTTATTGGTTTGGGATTTAGAAAGACTTTTAGTGACTTGATAATAAAGGATTTTAAAAGATTGTTAAAAAGTTTTATATTATCTTGATGATTTATTTTCCAAAATCTTGTAAAGTCTTTAAAACTTTTTTCCATAATCTTGTATACTCTTGATGACTTTTCCAAACTTTTCCTACAAAATATTTCCAAAATCTTGTCCAAACTTTAACGAGAAGTAAGAGCAAGCTACCTGTTCCTGAAGGTATATACTTATGCATTACACAGAAAATTGTTACCTCTCTTTTGTTAATATGACTATTAATATCATTGCTATCATATATGAATTTCAGAAAAATATTATCTAGTTGATTGTGGATTTGCAAATCGACGCAATTTTTTAGCTCCGTTCAGAGGTACAAAGTATCATCTATAAGACTTTAGAGGTCAAGGTTGTGATCCTAGTAATCAAAATGAGTTATTCAACTTGCGTCATGCATCTTTGAGAAATGTGATCGAGAGAATTTTTGGTATCTTCAAATCTCGCTTTTTGATTTTCAAATCAGCACCGCCTATTCCTTTTAAGGTACAAGCAGAACTTGTATTAGCTTGTGCTGGATTACATAACTTTCTTCGTAGAGAATGTCGGTCCGATGAGTTTCTTCCCGAAGAATACAGTGACAACGACGAAAAAAACAATGAGAGCCACGAAGAAAACAATTATGAGGAAAATAGAGATACGGGACCTCTCCAATCTCAACAAAGGGAATATGCTAATAATTGGAGAGACACAATAGCTGCTAGTATGTGGGCAGAAGCTACAGGAACAGGGAGCATACCATGAAGATCATGAAGTTTTTATTTTCAAATATTTTTCTCTTCTTTGTCTGTGTTGGATTAAGGGGTGACAAAGATCTTGGTTTGTTTGGTTTCATTGTTTGTGACGAAGCTTGCTATCTTTGAGCAAACTTTTGATTTTCTTTTTATAATAAGTTTTTATTTACCAGAGAGTTGTACTAATTTGGTTCTTCGATTTTGCGGTTTTGAGTCTTGATAGTCTTGTTTTTGCTTCATCTTCTTCATTTGATATCTTCTGATTCAGACCTCGGTTTGGAGATCTAAAAGTTGTTCTGAAATCTTGAGATCAAGATATTTCCAACCGTATAAATATGAGCTTCTGATTCCTTGTGAGTCGACTTGAGAAAAAGTTTGAAGTTGGTGCACTTCATCTTCGTCGCTCTGTTCTTCGGTCTTGGTAGATTGGTCATAACTTTCAGACCGTGACAGCAAATCACGTTCCGCTTTTTCCTGTAGCTTCGTATATCTCTCTACTATTTTTCAACAAAGTTTCATATTTTTCTGGGTTGTTTTGATAACCCTTTCAGTCTTTGAACCAGAACACGTCTGTTCTGTTATCCTTCTTCTTCTTTTTTGGTTTTCTTGTTTTTTGTCTTTGTCTTTGCCATCTATTTGTCCACCGCTTCATCCTCTTGAATATTCGCAATTTGGTCCATTCATTCACCAATCAAACACAAACCCAACAAATAGAAAACTGTTTATTAAGCGAAGACAAATAGATGACCAAGACAAAGACAAAAAACACAAACAGATCATATCATCTCATAAACAGATGTCTTTGTCTCCTCCATTCCCCAATTTTGGAACTTGAAATTGCTGGAGAACAGGAGAAGCAGCGACGGAGACGATTCCGGTGTCAAAGATTGCTGACACATGCAAAATCATGGACTCTATTCACAATCTCTCTATTTTATGGGGGAGTTTTCATGACTTTTTTTATGAAGAAAATTATATAAAATCCTAAACCAATAACATAATATTTTAATTTATCAACAATCCAAGATTCTTTTGTTTTAATTGAATAACACAAAACTTTTAATGATTCTATAAAACTCTTAATCCAATAACACTAGATTTATAAAGATTTTAGATTACTTTTTATAAATCTCAAACCAATAACACCAAATTGTAATAGAGTTTTTAAAAGTCTTGATTGAATAACAACATATTCTACATAACTTTTAAACTCATTAAAAGTCTTTCTAAATCCCAAACCAATAACTCCAAACTCATTAAGATACATTTGGATAATTGGATATGTGGATTTAGTTTATAAATTGGTTTTATGACTTATGCTGTAGTTTAAGAAATACAATACACACCAAAAATCTGTGATATTTTAAAGCATCATTAACCCTCTTGTGAGGTTTAATCTGAACTATGTATCTGTGAACGTTTGTTTTGGAGACACTCATCATGATTGGTTCTTGACTTTTTTCTCTCTCGATCTCTCATGTGTAACAAAACGAAGCAGAGAAAGTAAGACACAAAGAATTTTACGAGTTCCGGCTCCATCGTGGAACCCTATATCTCGCCGGGATGATGTAATTAATTAACATCTCGGAAATCCACTAGAATACTTTCTCAACACTCAACCACGCTTACAAATGAGTTCATCTCTTCCTCACACTTATATTCTCAATACTATCATTCCGAACCTTTTAAATCCGCGAGAGACTTTCTTTGCTCAAGCCATGATCTTCACATATTTGTAGATTATCTCATGAAGCCTTGACTGCACATATCTAATGAGCTTTACGGGAGTTGTTAGGAAACGTCTTGGTCACAGATTCTTTACTTTCTTGTTCTCTGATCCTTTGTTGCCAAAGGTAAAGAAGGGCTGATGCAACATGACAATTGACAAATCTTGCGGTCGTTATCCTTCGTAAGTCCCTCAAGCCTCTCCATCATCTTTCTTGGTTTCTTAGGTTTTAGAGTAACTAGGGGTTAGCCCGGGTTACGCCCGGTACATAAGGATTGATTGTTTAAGTTAGTTAACGATAAACTAATATCAAAAGAATTATTACATTTTAAATTTGAATTGAAGTAAATAAGATTTTCCAAAAAAAAATTACTAAATTCCTGAATTTTAAAATAGAAATCATATACTTGTAATTGTATGTTAGAAAAGATTCTTAATTAATTATATGTAATAAATTTCATCTCCAAGAAGACACCAATACTCTTAATAATTTTGATTGTTTATTTAGTGAATAAAGCATATATGACATGAATTATCCTTCTAGTACCACTGCCACATACTTAGTTGCTTGTTTCCTCTAAACATAATCTTCTCCATGACTGATAATGCAAACCCGAGTATCATCCTTTACACCTTAGATCATCCTCACCATAATCATCATCTTCATTTGCTTCCATCAGCTCCTCTGCTTCTCCTTCCTAACGTTACCACCTGCAACGTAATAGCCTGAAAATAAATTGGATTAGAAGTTCAAAGAATATTGAAACACTATAAGCTCATAGTATAATCTCTTTGTCTATAAAAAAATAAAAAAAATAATAATTTGTTTGTCTAAGAATTAAATCTATTGGTAGTTTGTATATTTGAAGACAAAAATATAGCACCAAAAAAAAAAGAAATAATTTGAAAAAATGTAACGTGGCCACATTTATTTGGATCCCTAATTGCTGACGTGGTATGATTAAAAGAAAGCTTAAATAAGCTCTTGTAGATAGATTGAGAAGCCTCAATGAACTTCTTTTATTAGTAAGAGATATTCGTGACTTGTGACGGCAAAAAGTCGTTCACAAGTCGTTCATTGCTTCTTTCTTAATCTTCTCTATTTGACGAGTCAATGATCTCTGATCTTCATTTTTATTCAACTCTGAAAGTTTAATCGTTTTCTTTATCTCTACCGCTTAAGAGTCTGAGATGTCTCCTCTTCTTGATTCTTCGACACCAAAAAGGCAGTGACTTCACGAGCCATAGATCTCTGTACTTCTTTCTTCTTCAACTCCGAACACCTTGTTAGAACATGCTTCTTCATCTTCAGATGATCAGCTTTGAAAGAGTTGTCGCTTCCTTGTGCGTAGATTGTCTTCAACCATGAATGAAACAAGGCTTGAGCTTCCTTACAGATTAGAGTTCCTCCTATGCCTTCTCAAAGTCTCGAGCTTAGCTATTGATTCAGAAAATTGTATATCCTTCACGGAAAGAGACAGAGACTTCAAGTGATTCAACTTATCGATGCATCGCTCATTCGCTCGACTTCGCATGGGTTCCGTGTGTTGTAAGTAGCCTTAATTGCAGCAGTAGTCAAGTCACATAAGTCAGATTCTCCTTCGAAATCCTTACTTAGTTACTCTTATAACTTTTTCGTAGTTTCAGTGAATGTTGAAATATGAAAGATATAATGAGCAAGAGTAAATATATATATGGGGGTTTCAGAGCAATGCCTACCAAAAGGGAAACTTGAGTTGCGTAGGATCCAAGTTACATGGTTTAATTAGGATTTCTTATGGGAGATCAAGATAGAAGATCGAGGGTTGTTTCTTCCAATCTAATAAATTTCTCTAAATGTTTTTTTATTTGTTGTTCAATTAAAATACCGCATCAAAAATTGTGGGTTTCATCCAACGACCGTGATTAGATGAATACGATGGGAACAATTTTCATCCAATCGTTTCAAATCCAAAAAAAAGAAAACACATGTAAACAAAATCCTACATGAAATTAATTATTTTCCTACATAATATGTGTCATTCCAAGTAAACTATTCTATGTATCGTTTATAGAACGAAGAAAAGATTTTAATAAATTGTTATCAGTTTAATCACTTGTTCTATGGATAAAAATGGACAAATTGGTTGTTTGATCCAGGCCTGTAAACGGAGCGGATATCCAGTTTTTTTAAGATATCCGTATCCGGATCCGGAAATTCCGGATATCCGGTATCCGGATATTCGTTAAAAATCCGGATATCCGCGAATATCCGGAAATAGTGTTTTAAAATACTGAATTCATTAATATCATACATAAAAAAGCTTAAAAATTTCATAAAATAGGTAGAAGTTGATTATATATACAAAACATTACAAAAACAAAGAATTTATTAAAGTAGCAAAAAGTTTAAAAGATTCAAGTGATGTTTTTTTAAAAAAGAGACATTAAATAATTTTTTAAATTCTTCTTAGAAATTTATTTTTATTTTTGTCATATGATTTATTTATTAACATTGAAAATAAAATAAAAACAATTAAAAAAGTTGGGCTTACAAGTTTTTTTTGCCGAATATCCGTTATCCGGCCCAAATTTTAGGAGTATCCGTATCCGTATCCGGGATATCCGTCATTTTACTATCCGTATCCGTATCCGTTTGGCCGGATATCCGTTTTTTCGGATCAAAAACTGGATACGGATACGAATATCCGCGGATAACGGATATAAATCTCAGGCCTAGTTCGATCTATTATAAATTTGTTCTTAAATTTTCTTGCTTAGATTGTGTTAGTCAGCAAAATTCTTCTGCTCCAGAATAATTATTGTGTACTGATGGTTTTCCTGATTTTGTTTAGCATTGAATCCCGAATATACTTTATAATAATCAAATTATATTTGTTGACATAAAAAAACAAAGTCAAATTTTATTTTTACACTATATATCCATTATTATTATTATTATTTTTTTTTTTGACATCTTTGGATCGACAAGGCCCGATCCATAGCCAATCCTTACTACGCGGGGTAACGCGACTTACTGGAGTCGAACTCCGGTGGAGAAGACGGAGTCAAGTGGACTTAACCACTTGACTAAAGGCACATCCCCCTATATATCCATTATTAATTTCTTAGTTTATAAAAGATAAAGATACTTCAACCGACATTGAAATGGTCTCGATCGATGAACTAAATTGGGGCTGCAAGTTAAAATTATACGACTAGTTATCGCAACTGCATGGTTACTTTTGAAGAGTTTCATTGATAATTTTGGGAAGAAATAAAAGAAATCGTGGCAACTTTTGCTTGATATTGGTCGATAACGCGTATTGTTTCGTCGTTTTCAAAAAAAAAAAAAAAAAAAAAAAACACGTATTGTTTCGTGTTGATGACTAGGTCTCTTTCGTTATCACTTCCAGATAGGAAAAAAAAATGTAACAGATTGGTCATCTAGTAAGCTAGTGACTAATTAATACATAATTACACCTGTAAAGTTGCGATTCATATAATCTTGTTTAACACATAGAATAATGAGTGAGATGTATTATTTTTACATTTCCATTTGACATTTACTGATGATCTAGGCAGGACATATTCACTTGATTTTAGTTAAACCATTAGGATTTAAAAAATCGACTAGGATAATTAAGTAGAGCTATAAAAAAATGTTCAGACTACACACAGAATGTCAATGAAGTCAATTGGTCCAAGTAAAATCATTATACGGAAAGAGAAGTAAATATCTTTGATACTAGCCAACAAGGAAGCCTTTTGGGTACGTAGAATATCAAAGAAAAATAATGAGTCCAAAAAAATTGTTATGGATCGGAAAAGTTTAATTTAACATGAAAACTTCATAACCATTAATAGAGGTACGATATATAGTCCAAAGTGATATTGCAGTGGTCTTGATCGATGAACTGAGCTGAGGCTAGACTTAAATTAAGACAGCTCTCTTTCATTTATGTTTATGATAATTGTAAAATTCACATTTGTATATAAAAGATAAAAATAAAAGAAATGAATTTTTGGAGTGGAAAAAGAAAATAATATTGGGAGTTCTATAAAATATATTATAATCGTTATAGCTTGATCTGTGAATGTTATCAATGCAACATTTACCTAGGAATAATAGGTGCGCCAATTAATACTAGAGCAGAACAGTAACTTTTATATAAAACAACATTGTTAATATAAAAATGTTGAATTCTTGTAATACCAATGGTAAAGATATAATTTTTTCTGTTGGCTAATAAATAATTATATACACCTCCAAATGGAAAAAAACGTACATTGGACGTTTGGTTAATGGTTACTAACACACATCTTACTAAAGTTGAAATTCTTGTCCTTACAACTAACCATAGACCAGATATAGAAAGATAATCTTAATAAGTCTTCCCATTTGATATTAGGTGGAGATTCTTCATGCATGTGATCGTAAATAGTATTATGCTAAATAGCGTAACAAATAGAAATGTTAAGAAGAGGTTTACGTGGGTCTAAATAGGTCCCAAGTTGACAATAATGCCCTTACTAGGCCTTCGTATACTAAGTTTCTTCCCATTTGATATTAGTGATGTAGAATGGAGATTTAAGAACGTAAAATGGAGTCATTATTAACAAAACAAAACCAAAAAAAAAAAAAAGAGAGAACGTATTGTAAAGATTTTTCATGTATGATTGCTATCTGGTAAACTATTTCTCATTATTATTAAGAACTAAATGATGGATGATATCGCTTAGTTATTGAACAAATGCAAACCTTTTTGCGACTCGATTTTCAAAACACATCTCCAAATAGTAAAAGCGTAAAACAGTGGTCAATATCAAAATATTTCCCTGATAAACCATAGGCTTGAGAGAGAAAGAGCTTTAAAGTTTTTATTCCCATTTGATAATATATTTGTGATTTAGATGGAAACTAAAGTATGGATCGGAGGTGAACATTTTCATTTGATTTTTAATAGAGTTAGGTCAAATAGAGCTGTAAATATAAAGTGCCTAGACTTTCATCACTCAAGATATAAAAGGTATTAAAAAACAAAAAATTGATTGGTTCAAAATAAAATCTTTGATACAAGCCAAATCTTCCATCACTAGAGTTCTTTTCTCTGTAAGTGTATAACAATTGTTCCGGAAAAAAACCTGATGTAATTAATAAGCAAATTTCAAACTGATACTGAAACATGGTATTGAATATTGATAGATGAACTGATAGTCTTTTATCAATTATACTACAAAAAAAAAAAAAAAAAAAAGACTAAGGCCGAATTGTTTGTTTTCATGTAACGATAACTAGAACACTATACCATAACAAAATAAATGTTAACGTAACATTTATACTTAATTCTTAATATTATTAATATAAAACAAGATTGTAAAGGTAAGAAAAAAAAATGCTGAGTGCGTTCTAGCTAAGGTAATGCTTATATCCGGTAAAAGAGAAACAAAGTAATGACTAATGACAATGAATACAAAACCTTCACGAATAATATTTGATCTAAAATACGCGTTAGTTAATTAGACCCAAAGAAAAAAAAAACATTTTCAAGGTAAAATTGTGGATGCTTACATGTAGTTTGAGTGCAGAAATGGATGACCAAAGGCACTATATAAAGTTGTTCCGAGCTATCATTTCTCTCATTGAAAATATTCTGTCTTCGCTTCGTTTCTTTAGTTTACAGAGAGATTCATAAAAATTTACTATGCAAAAAATGTGTTTTGACCCGTACAACCCTCTTGGGTATGAAAATGTTGAGAACTACTTTGCTCAGGAGTGGGAATACATGGCCGATGGTGAATATTGTAGCAATCGCTATAAGAAGCGTATGAGACAAGAAGCGTTGGACGTAATCATCGAAGTAAGATCTTTTGTTTTGATGTGTCCAAATGCTTTGCTTTAAAGTAACTTTGTAATGTTGGAAGTGTTGAGGACTTTGTTATAAGAATTTTGTTTATCTATGAAATCCTTAAAATTTCATAATTAAATAAACATGTTCGTCTCATGTTCTTTTGTTTTGATGTGTCCAAATGCGTGGCTTTCAAGTAACTTTGTAATGTTGGAAGTGTTGATGAGGACTTTTGTTTTAAAAATTATGTTTATCTATGAAATCCTTAAAATTTACAATTAAATAAACATGTTTCGTCTTATGTTTTGCAGACCATTAGGAAAGGCGATGAGAAAGTGAAACCATTCGTGCCATATCTTGCGATGAACTACTTTGATTGCTACCTTTCAAGGAATGGCGGCTTATTGGTACTTCAAAAGATTCTTATCTTTTTTCCTCAACTATATATATATATATATATGAATTATCGCAGTGACTAATGTTGACTGTGATTTATTTTCCTTTTTCTTTTGGGATTAATTATTTGTTAATTAATGATTTGAAATTGAATGCAGAAAAAGAAAGACAAGATGATAGAAGATAATGAGCTGTTGGCAATTTGTTGCCTCTCGCTTGCATACAAGACAACGCTATCAGTTGATACCAAGACATTAAACTTAAACATGTTTAAGAAAAGCAGAAGCTTGGAGGAAAAGATACACCAATTTCTGGTATAAGGCTTGTTTTTTTACATCTTTGAAATTTTGTTTTGTCTATATCTATTGAATTCCTTTGTTGATGCCGATCGATGCAGTTAAAACGCTCCAAAAACGGTAAATACATCCAAGGCAGGGAGGTACATGATGTTGAAAAAGTGATTGAAAATGGACTCAAGGGACGGATGAAATCCATCACCCCTATGTGCTTTATAGGATACTTTCTAAAAGCGTGTGAACCACAAGATGAGGCCTTGGAAGTAAGACAGAGCATCACCCATATTATTCTGGAAACACAATCCGGTATGCTTAATTCCCGGTTTAGAAACTAAGAAATGAATAGCTACACTAGGTAGAGCTTCTCATGACTAACTTTTTCCTTCTTGTTTTTGTTTTTGTAGATATAAGGTTTTGCTCTTATAAACCCTCCCTCATAGCGGCATCAGCAGTAGTTGTGTTTCTGTCCAACCAAGATCCAGAACACTCTGAGACGTATGAGGAGAAGATTATGCGCCTTAGATGTCTCGACAAGGTAAACTATATAACATGGAGTCATGGCCAGTTTATTTAGCGTCACTTTGTTTAAAAAAATAAATAAATAACACAGTCCCATTTTTTCTTGTGTTGAAGAACTGTGTAGAACTCGTGAAAGAGGCATGTGCCAAAAATGCCAAAAGGAATCTTAAAGCAGATTATGAGCTTGATTCTCATATGAAGAAGATGACTCTCCATGGTACCACAGACTACGAACTGCAATGGATGACCTCTGCTGAAATCGCAGAGTTGCATGCTAAATATTTTGATCCATACGACCCTAGTGGGCTTGAAAGCATTGATGATTATTTGAAGAAGGAGCCGGAGTTTATGGCCGATGGGGGATATTCAGAAAATCCTAATAACAAGCGTTTAAGACAAGTCGCTCTGCACGTAATCAGCGACGTAATTAAGTTTCCACAACTTTTGTATATATATATTTCCTAGTGAGCTCTTGTTAATTTAGTTCTTTAATGTCGCAGCTGTTTTAATCTTTTGGTGTTGAGGTCTTCTTCTATTAAGATTTTTTTTAGCTTTTAGCAACCAATCTCTGATATTTTGTGCTAAATTAAAACACTGTGCGTTTCCGTGTTTATCAGACTATTAGGATCAGCGGGAAAGTCGATCCGTTTGTGCCATATCTCGCGGTGACATACGTGGATTACTATATTTCAAGGAACGGCTCATTGGTACTTAGAAAATTATATTATGTTTCTTGTCTATATATATAGCTTCCTTCCATTATATATTTCTGATTTAATTCTTGTGATTTTTTGTTAACAAAAAATGGAATTTAGGCTTATAGGGACACGGTGCTGGAAAATATGGAGTTGTTAGCCATTTCTTGCATTTACCATGCATTTGAGACGACTTTTACTTGTGATTTTTGGGGAGAAGACGAGGCCAGTAAGAAAATACGTGAATATATGGTAAGCTGCTTTAATCTTTATCTCTCTGATAATTTCATTTGTTATTGACTCGTTTGATAATATTGGGACAGAGTCAACGCCCCAAAAGCAGGAAGTACTTGTATGGCTCAAATGGTTCATTTGGAGACGGGTGTCTGATTAATCATATCATTCCAACATCGGAGAAGCCAGTTACAGCATTGTCATTTATAAACTATTTCTTGAACGAGTGTAAGCCTCGGTGTGAGGCCCCTAAAGAAAGGCAAACCATCACGAAGATCATCCTGGAACTACAATCTGGTAAGATTCATTAACAGTTTTCAAAAAATGAGGAATGAGTGGTTACTAAGTAGAGCTTCTCATGACTAACATTTTATTTTTAAATGGTTTGTTGAAGACATAAGACTCTGTGCTTTCAAACCGTCGATCATATCGGCGGCAGCAGTTACAGCATTTAAATGCCATCAAGCTCCTGAGTATTGTTACGAGGATAAGATCATGCGCCTTAGCTGTATCGACAAGGTAGAAATATAACATGTTTATAGTTTAGTATAAAATTTATTGATTTTTTTGTATGAATTTTTATTTTTTAATTGTGTTGTGCAGAATGATTTTAAGACTTGTTTAGCATTGGTGAAAAAAATGTATGCCAAAATGAAGATTGGAGCGGACACTGAGACGGAAATTCTGAGTCTCCAAGATGATGGAAAAGGATTTCTTGTCACCATAGACTACAAACCTGAATGGATGACCGCTCCTGAAATCATAAGCTTATACGATGTGTATTTTGATCCATACGACCCTCGAGGGCTTGAAGACATTGATATATATTTGGCCATGGAGAGGCGCTATATGGCCCATGATGGATATTCAGATAATGTCTATAACGAACGTATGCGACAAATTGCTCTGAATGCAATCATCGAAGTAACTTTTCGTAACCTTGTCCTTGTGTATGTGTGTGTTTACAAAAACGCTGCTTTATTACTTTTACGGCGTCTTTTAAGACTGAAATTTTGTGGTAAAACCCGTGTTTTGTAGACCATTAGGATGGGCGGAAAAGTTGATGCGTTTGTGCCATATCTGGCAATGAACTACTACGATCGTTACGTTTCGAGGAGAGGCATATGGGTAACATAAAATGATATTCTCTTGCTGCTTATGGTTTCAATTATTTTACATTTCTTTCTCATAATTGTAAAATTTGTTTCATATGGAATTAATGTAGGATAAAATGGCTAGGATGACAGAAAATATAGAGCTGTTGGCCGTCCATTGCCTTTCACTGTCATTCGAGACGACGCTTTCATATGGTTGCTCGAGAGAAAACCAGTACAGCGACAAGATACGTGAATATCTGGTAAAATTAAACCCTTTGATCTAATTACATAATTGAGGATATTTTTTCTTGTCTTTGAATTGGTTTGTTGATGTTGAGACAGTTAAAGCGCCCAAGAAACGTCAACTATTTGCAAAGTTTAGTTTCACGTGGAGCTGAAGATATGATTAAAGATTGGTTAATACTGCCAGAACCGATCACTGGTCTATGTTTCATAGGATATGTTCTAAAAGAGTGCGAGGCCACGGAAGAAAAAGAACAAATCACTCGAGTCATTCTCGAGACTCAAGATGGTAACCAGATTCTTTCACAGTTTTCAAATTAAGCAGAGAATTAGATACAAGTAGAGCTTCTCAAAAAAAAAAAAAAAGTAGAGCTTCTCATGACTAACAGAGTTAGTCTTTTTTTTTTTTTTCTTTTTGTGTTTGTTCTAGACATAAGGTTCTCTTGCTATAAGCCTTCCATCATTGCGGGGTCTGCCGTAATTGCATTCTTCTCTGATCGGTCTCCGGAATATTCTCAGATATATGAGGAGAAAGTTGAGCGCCTTCTTGGATATATCGATAAGGTGAGTTGCTAATCAACATGGAAAATTTATCGTTTGTTTTTTTGTTTTGGTTGAAATATTAAAACAATTCGATCATCTGTTTTATGTTTTGAGGTGCAGAATAAGTTGAAGAATTGTTTAGTACTCATGAAAGAAACATATGATAAAAAGAACCTCAGAGCCGATATTGGGATGAGAAAGTTGAGTGTCCAAGGTGGAGAAAACGGATTACATGTTTCTATAGACTACCAACTTCAATGGAAAGTCTCTGATGAGATCGAAGAAATCCTTAAAACCTTAGGTGCTGGTACTAGGGTTTCTATTCAACTTGCAAAGGTTTATAAGAGAATGATGGGCGAAGCAGAGGAGATTGCAATATTCTTGTCGGAAATTGAAAATGCTGGAGATGTTGATCAGTACGCTATCGAGGATTTGACTGGTATGCTAGAAAACTTCGGGAGGCTATCTAAGAGGATGGAAGAAGTAATAATCAAATCGACCCACTACCGGGAAGATCCACAGTGATGGACTAGAGGACTCGTCATCAGTTTTACTTTCTAGTAAGCCCGATGGTATAAATAAATAACACAACTTGTGAAGATTGCTTTTATATTTCAAAGCTGTAAGACTTGCCAATGAGCAATTTGGTTATATGACTATTAATGTTTTCTGGTTGGTTCAGTATTTGTCTCAATATATATTTCCTTGGTTATCTTTTGTTCTTACTTTCATATACGAGTTTATAGGAAAACTGAGAGGATCTTCTCTTGTTCACATTTTTTATTTTTCTTGTTTATATTCGTTGGAGTTTTATAAAAGAATTTGCCGAGTATGAAGAATCTTTTGAGTTATATAAATTAAATTCAAAGAAATTTTCACAAAACACTTTTTCACTTTTTCTTTCATGGTTTTGCAAAGTCAAATCCACTTTACATAAAATAGCCACTTCTCACTTTTCAGATAAAAATACACTTCTGATTGCACTGTGTTCATTTAGTTTCCTCCATCTGTTTCATCAAAACCACGTGTTTATCAAACCAAAAAGTAGTTTCTATTCATTTAATTATGCTATCAATAAAATTCACAATTTTGAGAGAAGTGTCGAATTAAGAGGAAGTCGAAAAAAGAGAGACTTGTTGTCAGAGAAAAAGTACCGACTATCATGAGAAACTTTAAAAGGATGAATATATGATCTTATTGTTTCACAAACCCTTAGGTTTAGTATTTATACAACCTAGACTTTCCTGATTCTAAGGAGATATGAACTTATCTAGAATGGAAAATATACAATTCAGAAGATATCGAATATACATCTAATATTCGTCTAATACCCCCCTTCACGTTGGAGCGTGTAAGTTTTGAACGCCCAACTTGAGTAGAAATGCATCGAACTCTGCTTTGCCCAATGCTTTAGTAAGTATATCAGCTAGTTGAATTGTCGTGGAGACGTGAGACGCGTTAATGTTACCCTTAACAATCTCGTCACGAACAAGATGACAATCTTTTTCGATATGCTTGGTTCTTTCATGGAAGACTGGATTTGAACTTATGTGTAATGCCGCTTGATTGTCGCAGAACACTGTCATTGGTTTGTCATGAACAATGCCGAAATCCGAGAGAAGTGCTTTAAGCCATTTGAGTTCCCTTGCGAGTTCTGACATAGAACGATATTCTGCCTCGGCGGAGGAGTTTGAAACAACGTCCTGTTTCTGGGTCTTCCACGAGATGAGAGAGTCGCCGAATTGAACAATCCGGCCTGAAAGAGATCGTCGCGTTAATGGACAAGCTGCATGATCACTGTCGCACCAACCAGTGAAATGCATAAGAGAGTCAGCTTTTAAAAGGATTCCTTGACCAAGAGTCCCTTTCAAATAACGAACCACTTTGAGGGCTGCGAGCCAATGGTCTGCACGCGGTTCCCGCATGAACTGAGAGAGAATGTGTATGGAGTAGGTGAGATCAGGCCGAGTATTGCCAAGATACACAAGACGACCTATTAAGCGACGATAGGTTTCTGGATCTTCAAGAAAAGGACCATTAGCACGAGCCAAGCTGTGTTTCTGGTCAATTGGTGAACCAGCCGGTTTGCATCCAAGGAGACCAGCTTCTGTGACAATTTCGGTTGCATATTTTCGTTGGCAGAGATAAAAACCAAGCGGACTGCGAGCCACTTCAATTCCGAGAAAATACTTAAGAAAACCGAGGTCCTTCATGTGAAAGCAAGTACTAAGATAATCTTTAAAGGATTGGATGGCCGTGGGAGAGTTGCCGGAAATAATGAGATCATCGACATAAACCAAAATTCGAAGATTGATGCCGTTTTTCATGTAAATGAAGAGAGAATAGTCTGACCGAGTTTGTTTAAATCCATACTTTTCAAGCGCATCGGCCAGTTTAGCGAACCAACACCGAGGTGCTTGTTTGAGACCATATAAAGATTTCTTCAATTTACAAACTCGTGTATCTCCTGGAGTAGAGAATCCCGGTGGTAGTTTCATGTAAACTTCTTCATGAAGATCACCGTGAAGAAAAGCGTTGTGAACATCCATTTGATGCACTTCGTAATTCTGTTTGGCAGCAATATCAAGAAATAACCGGACAGTGGACATCTTGGCTACCGGAGCAAACGTTTCTTTATAATCCAAACCCTCCTTTTGATGATTACCTAGCACGACGAGACGAGCTTTATAGCGTTCGATAGTCCCATCAGAGTTAAGCTTGATACGGTAGACCCATTTGCAACCTAATGCTTTCTTATTAGGAGGAAGATCAACTAAGTCCCATGTCTTGTTAAGTTCAAGTGCAGTAACTTCAGAACCCATAGCTTTCTTCCATACAAAATGTTTCATAGCTTCCATAAAACTTGTTGGCTCAATATTAGTAGTTAACGTGACTAAATAGCCACGATGAGTAGAGGAAAATCTGTCACATGAAACATAATTAGAGATGGGATAAGGTGTACCTGAGGACGACTGATCATAGGACGTGTTAGTAGCGGGGAGAGGGGGCGTGGAGAGAGATGATGTTTGAACAACGTAGTCACGAAGCTTAACAGAAGGAAACTTTTGACGTTTTCCCTTGCCAAGTGAATCATGTGGAATATCAAGGTCAGCAGTGGATGTGTCATTAGTATCAACCACGGCCCGTGTTGGTTGTGTAATCGGAGAAGATGATGGAGAAACAGAGTCCTCAACGGTTTCTTCGTGTGCTGTTTCGCGAGCTAGAGCCGGTGCAACCACAGCGGGAGTCTGTGACTCGTCTGGTGTTGGAGTTGGTTCTGTATGACACCGGTTGTAACATTTCTGGTGGTGTATTAGGGACTGGTGCAGAAGGTGAAACGATGTCTATATCATCAGTGGAGCTCGTGGTTGCGGTGGAGATAGGAGATTCAATGCAAGAGGGAAGATTATCTTTGATGGTAAAAGGAAACGTTTCTTCACAGAACACAACATCACGTGATATGAATGTGACTTCTTCATCAAGGTCGTATAGTTTCCATCCTTTCTTTCCAGAAGGATATCCAAGAAAAATGCATCTCCTACTCCGAGAAGCGAATTTATCACCTTTGTGATTCGTGTTATGAGCATAAGCTAAGCATCCAAAAATTCGAAGATGATTGAGGGATGGGGAACGACCATATAGTCGCTCATATGGTGTGTGACCCTTCAAGATCTGTGAAGGAGTACGGTTAAGGAGATAGACGGCTGTGAGAACGCATTCAGCCCAATATTCAATCGGAAGAGCAGCTTGAAAACGGAGAGCACGAGCAATATTGAGGATATGGCGATGTTTACGTTCCACCCGTCCATTTTGTTGTGGTGTGTAAACGCAAGATGTCTCATGAATAATTCCCTTAGTGCGAAAAAAATTCGATAAGCACATGAACTCCGTTCCGTTATCGCTGCGAATTGTTTTGATTTTCTTGGAGAATTGTCTTTCAACAAGAGCCACAAAATCTGTAAGATGTCGTGCAACGTTGGCTTTGTCAGGAAGAAGATAGACCCAAACCGCTCGAGAGTAGTCATCAACGATAGTTAGAAAATAGCGTGAGCCACATAAAGCGGTAGTGCGGTACGGACCCCATAGATCACAGTGTATCAAATCGAAAATGGATTTTGCATTATTCAAACTGATAGGAAAACTTTGACGTGTTTGTTTAGCTCTAAGGCAAACATCACAATTCTGAAACAAAAGCTCACTACTACTACTAACACCATGAAGTCCAGGAACCATGCCAACAACACGAGAAGATGGATGACCCAATCGTCGATGCCACAAAACAGATTCATCACGAACACTTGTTTGCAAAGATGTCACGGTTGCGATCTCTTGAAATTGATACAGCCCCTCTCCCACTCGCTCACTAACTCCAATCAGCGTCCTCGAAGTGCGGTCCTGCAAAATCAAGAGCTTATCAATGATTTGCCCAACCAAAAAATTTTTAGTGACCAGCTGTCCCACAGAAATAAGATTAGTATCAAATCCATCAACGAGGTAAACATTTTGTAAAGTAAGTCTCTGTGAGAGACGAATGTTGCCTTGTTTGGAGGCAAGAGAGTCGCGTCCGTTTGGTAATTTGACCCAAACCGGAATAATGTTACGAACTTCTTCAAGAATGTCACTCCGACCAGTCATGTGGTGGGTGGCACCAGTATCTAGAATCCAAGATATCGAATTGTTCTTACCACTTAACTGATCTGATTTGGACTTTTCATTGACGACTCGTTTGATGATATTCCATTGATCATCGGTAATGCCACTTAGACCTTGACGATCTTTGTCGGAGATAGGTGATATGTCTGGGAGACAAACTGAGTTAGCACCAATGACTTGTGTGCTATTAACTTGAGGAGATGAGCCATGACCACGACTGAAAGAAGAATTTCGATTGTCACTGCGAGAGTTCTTGCGTTCTTCCCACCAATCGGGATATCCTACTATCTTGAAACAGCCGCTGACTTCATGACCCATCTTACCACAGCCAGTACATTTACGTGAGGGATCACGATTCGGAGGATGTGATGTTCCTCCAATGGATTGACGGGACACGTCTTGTGTCCGAATAGAATCGGGCCGAGACATAGAGTTTGATGATGGTATGCGAGAAGCAAAGCTCATCACCGTAGTTTCTTGAGATATACTTGAACGAATTGTTTCGTTCTGAACAACAGTTTGATAAACACTATCAAGATCTGGAAGAGGTGAGATGGCGCAAATTTGGGATCGGATAATACCATGTGTAGCATCATCGAGGCCAGAGAGGAAGTCGTGAATTCGCAGTGTCTCACGTTCCTTGTCATGAGCAGTATTTAAATCACATTCACACTTACCACAGTTGCAGCGTTTTGAGTTCATACACTCAGAGATAGCATCCCAAATTTTGGTTAGTCTTCCAAAATAATCATCGATGCTGGATCCGTTCTGTTTGCAAGTTGCCAATGAATTGCGTAATTGTTGTAGTCTTGCTCCACTCTTGATTGAAAATCGTTTCTTAATGATGTCCCAAAGTTCTTTAGCAATTTCACGAGTAGATATAGATGAGCGTATCTTGGGGTCGATTGTTTGTTTAATCCAACCCACCAATAGATGATTGTTGGCGATCCAATCTTCGAGGTCAGGAGAATTAGCTGCTGGTTTTGGAATGCTTCCGTCAAGGAAGCCAAACTTCTTGCGCGAGCTGAGTGCCATACGGAAATTGATGGCCCATTCGTCATAGTTTGTACCAGTGAGCAGTGGTTGAGAGATTATAGCGCCAGGATTGTCGTTTGATGAGAGGTCATAAGGAGAGATGGTTTTGCGTTTTGGTTCTGTGGGGACGTTTGCAAGAGCCATGGTTCACAGATGAGCAATACGGAGATGATAATGAAGTCGATGAAGATGATGATGAAGGATGCTTCTGTTTTTCGTTTAGAAGAAAAAAACAGAGAGAGTAGGTCAAGATTTTGTGAATAAAATCGAGACTGGATGCCAAAGTAATCCTCTGTTTTCGTGAATGAGAACAGAGTTTTGATAATGATAAGAGGAATCAAGCTTAGAAGAGATCAAGCTTGATTTAGGTCAAAAGAAAAACAAAGGAAAAAAAAATTAGATCGTTTCTTGCTCTGATACCATGAGAAACTTTAAAAGGATGAATATATGATCTTATTGTTTCACAAACCCTTAGGTTTAGTATTTATACAACCTAGACTTTCCTGATTCTAAGGAGATATGAACTTATCTAGAATGGAAAATATACAATTCAGAAGATATCGAATATACATCTAATATTCGTCTAATATATCATCTTCTTAATAAATTTTTTAAAAGAGATTTGGATTTTCGTTTTGTTATCGATTTGTTGTGGGAAAATTTGAGATCATTCATCTTTGGTTGAGAGATATTAAGAGGAGTTGGACCGGACGAGAGATCTCCGGCCAATAAAGTTTGTCGGATTTTGGAGTAGAGAACTTCGACAAGTTGCGGTTGTGGAGAAATAATTTATAAACCCTGTTGTGTATTTTTCCTTTGAATTTCTTTCGTGTATATGGTTTATACGATACACCAAATATTGATTTTGTTGCGGTGTACGTATGTTAGACTTTGTACCATTTGCGAAGCGGTGTACGCCATATTTACAGATTTGTATATTAGAAACATGACATAGTTTTACACAATGTACTCTCTAGGAATTTGAAACATGGATCTGATAGTAGAAGATTGTGTTGTTGTATTATGTGAAGAGTCACCGATTACGTTGTTTATTTAAGGCTTTTGACGTAATGATCTTAAGTGAGTAAAAAGAACGCAAGCAGCTAGACAAAGAGAATAAGGACTTAGCAAAATTCCATATAAAGAGATTTGTTTCAAGATAACAATATGGAAATAATTATATGTATGTATATTTACTGGTGTACGCAAATTTTGAAACATAAAACAAGATAACAATATATGTAGTTACATAATTCAAATTGATGTAGCTTAGCTACGATAACACAACGATCTTGTTTAGTCTGAGAATGCCCAAGAGTCGAAGTCTTCTTATTCCGTTGAAAACACTCTTGTTCTTGCCGTAATAAGGATTAAGAGAAGATATATCTTCAATAAATTCAATAATAAAAGTTGTGTCTTACAATGAAGGAATCGAGTTCCTTATATAGAGAAAACCAACACCAATGAATTGTTAAGTTTCCATTAGCTAGAACCTAAATTAAGAGGAAAACTTCAACTCTTATTGCTAAAAGAAAAGGAAAAACAGAGCAAGAGAAAAGAAAGGAAAAACAGAAACCGACTTTATCACCCTGCATCAGTCACCCGGGGTAGAAAAAGATTCGACCTCGAATCGTCAACTTCATCATGAGCAACATATGGAAAGAGGTGCTTGACATTGAAGACATCCGGCGAACGTACATCCAGAGGAAGCTTGACTCTATAAGCATTAGCATTGATCTTCTCGATAATCTCTAAAGGACCTATCTTACGAGCTTTGAGTTTGTTGTATGTGCGAGCAGGAAATCTGTCCTTTGTTAAAACTGCCCAAACTAAATCTCCAACAAGAAAATGGACATCGCGACGATGACGATCGGCATCAACTTTATACTTAGCAGAAGATACTTGCAGATTATCATGAACTTCAGCGTGGAGTGAAGACAAGTCAGCCACAAACTCGAGAGCTTGCCCGTGATCACGTGTAATATCAGGTGCCACACCAAGATACAGGCCCGCGTGGAACAACACCATAAATCACGCGAAAGGGACTAAATTGCGTGCTTCGATTAACGGCATGGTTATGCGCAAACTCTGCTTTGCACAAGATTGAATCCCAAGACTTGATGTTCTTTCCCACCAAACAACGCAACATATCCCCTAAAGATCGATTAGCAACTTCAGTTTGACCATCCGATTGCGGATGATATGCGGAACTCATGTCAAGACTCGTACTAAGCAGTCTCCAAAGAGAACGCCAAAAATGACTCAAGAACCGTGAATCTCGATCCGAGACGATAGACAAAGGTAATCCATGGAGACGATGATCTCTCAAAAAAACAACACCGCCACTTGAACCGCATCCGTTGTCTTCTTACATGGAATGAAGTGAGCCATTTTCGAAAAACGATCTACGACAACAAAGATAGAATCATGACCACGTTGTGTACGAGGTAATCCCAAGACAAAATCCATGCTAATGTCGGTCCACGGTTGAGTTGGAATTGGTAGAGGCATGTAGAGACCACTATTAGAAGCATGACCTTTAGAACGCTGACATACAACACATCTTTCAACAAAGCGAGCTACGTCACGACGAATAGACGGCCAAAAATACGACTCCGTTAACAGTTGAAGCGTACGATCACGACCAACATGTCCTTCCTCATGAAGTTCTTTAATGAGCTGTTGCCGCCAACTACAATCAGGAACACACAACCGCCCTTCACGAAAGATAAACTCCTCGTGTAAAATGAAATCAGAACGAACTCCATTCTTCAAATCTGACCAAACACGACCAAAATATGGATCCCGTGGGTACAAATCGGCAAAAACAGAGAACCCGGGTACCGTAACATGTAAAGTAGCAAGGAGAGAATGACGACGGCTCAACGCATCAGCCACCTTATTAGTACGACCAGATTGATGTTTAATAACTGATTGCTCGAGTAATTAACTCAATACACTTAACCGTTAGGCAGTATATTCGAGGTCGATCCACAAGGACCAAAGATACTCTAAGGATTTTCGAGACTTGTTCTTAGCTAAAACTAAAAAGTTGTTTTGTTTGAGTTTTCCGAATTGTAAAATAAAAATGCAATTAAATTAAACGATTTAAGTTTCAAGATTTAAAGACATTAGGCATTAGGGTATTTCAGAGATCAATAAACAATGGAAACATGAGACAAGGAATTCAACAATTACGAACCGTTCTTGAACATGAACACAACTTAGACTAATTCTCTTTCAAGACATTAATCACTAAATTTGACTACTCGATTACTAAACTTTCGCATGTAATTTCCTAGTCAAATTCGCATTATCAAACAAGTTCATTTAGTTCACAATGCGTCCTAACTTCAACTTTCGTTGGCTAGAAATACATTGCTCAATTCACATTCTTTCAGGCATTCTATCGAACACTTTTGACGCATAGAAAAACCTAGGTTCTACAACAGGGTGATCAATCCTATTCTAGCATTAAGAACATGTGAATCAAGGAACCTAGAGAATGAGAATTCCAAACAACAATTAATCCATTAATCTATCGAATCTCCTAATTAGAACCCTAACACCTAATTAAAAGACTACTCACACATAGCGATTGAAACAAGACAAATAGATGTAAAAGAAAACATGCTTGAATTGATAAATAAAGAACAAGGGTTTAGAAATCTTCTCCAAAGTGTCAAAAAGGATGAATCTCTAGAATCCCCAAAAAGCTTACAAATAGAAGTCTCCAAAGTTGCAGAAAAGAAAGCGTAAAAGAAAAATTAGGTCTCTGGGGTTTTTATACCCAAGTACAAAAAAAAGAAGACAAAACCCGGTTTAGGAAAACCGTCTCGGGACGTCGAGGCTCGGATCGATCGATCCCATGGGTGGATCGATCGATCCAGATATGCTGAATCAATTGGTCTTGGACGGATGATGCTGGATCGATCTATCCCCCCTGGGATCGATCGATCCCGAAGCTCCTGGAGTCAAGCTCTGCACCTGCTTCAAATGCTCGCCAGATTGACCTGTCTTCACTAATTTGTGTATAACTCTTGAATGCACCGTTAGATTTCCTTCAAACTACTTGGAAAATCAAGCTAACATCTTAATCCAGCTTGTGTCAAAAATTCAGAAAGATCTAACTGTGGGAAGTCTTCTATCTGAGGCCAAACGTTTGATACTTCTAACCGAACTGCATCTCCAAATGTGTGTTTATATCCCAAAACAGCTCGTTTTCCTCCGAAGCAACCTAAAACCTGTTAAGACTCGATAAAAGACTAAAAGACTCTAAAAACACACTTTGACTCTTTAAAATATATGATCTAGGAAAGAAAACAAAGACTCAAAACCTATAAAAACACAACATATCAATAACAAAAGTAAATTGCTGAAGGTAGGCAATCCAAGATGCATGTCGCGCCGAAATTTTATCCTGACTTCCCAAATGCTTCAACGCATCATGATCCGTGTAAAGAATAAATTCTTGATGAAAAAGATAATGACGCCAATGCTTTATAGCTTGTATGATAGCATAAAATTCTACGTCGTAAGTACTATAACGAGCACGCGATCCCGCTATCTTCTCACTATAAAAGGCCACGGGACGTCCTTGCTGACTCAAAACGGCACCAATACCCAACTTGCACGCGTCACAATGTAGCTCAAAAACTAGAGAAAAGTCGGGCAAAGCAAGGATCTATGTTGAAGTAAGTTTCTGTTTGATCACTTTAAAGGCTGCCTCAGCTTCAGGAGTCCACACAAACGAAGAACCTTTCATGCAATCAGTGAGTGGAGCCGTGATGTTGCTAAAATGGTGAACAAAACGACAGTAAAACGAAGCAAGCCCATGAAAACTCCGAACATCACTAATTGTTTTAGGAACAGGCCAAGATTTAATAGCTTCCACCTTACTAGGATCCACCTGTAATCCTCGGCTGGAAACAATGTAACCAAGGAAGAGAACTTGATCGGAACCAAAGACACACTTATGCCGAGCGGCAAACAGTTGTTCCTTTCGTAGAACGTTAAGGACATCCTCCAAATGTGCTAAATGACTCGCCAAGTCTGCACTAAAGATGAGTATATCGTCAAAATACACAACGACGAACTTACCAATGAAAGGACGTAATGCTTGGTTCATAACACGCATGAATGTACTTGGCGCGTTGGAGAGACCAAAAGGCATAACCATCCATTCAAAGAGACCCTCTCTTGTCTTAAAAGTTGTTTTCCATTCGTCTCCGGGACGGTTACGGATTTGGTGGTAACCACTCTTAAGATCCAACTTAGTGAATATAGATGCACGTCCAATTTGATCCAAAAGGTCATCAAGGCGAGGAATAGGAAAACGATAACGAACCGTAATCTTATTTATCGCACGACTATCAACGCACATTCTCCATGAACCATCCTTTTTAGGGATAAGTAACGCCGGTACCGCTGTAGGACTCAAACTTTCCCGAACGTGACCTTTGATAAGAAGATCTTCAACTTGACGTCGCAACTCATCGTGTTCTTGGGGACTCATGCGGTAGTGAGGACGATTAGGTAACATTGCATTAGGCACTAGATCAATATGATGTTGGATGTCGCGAAGTGGTGGTAATCCTGTGGGTAAATCATCCGGAAACACATCACCAAAACGAGATAGCAAACTAGTGAAAGCAGGTGGAACCGTCGAATGGGAAGACACTGTTGCAGGTAGTGACACTAATGCCCATAATGCATCAGAATCGGTTAATTGACTTTCAAAGGCTGCCTTAGGGAGAATTAACAAAGATTTCGGAGCAGCGGGTTTTGACAATACTGATGTAGTAGTTGGAGAAGGAAGAGACGCCTCAGTCTGTTCTTTAGTCGGAACAAGTGTAATAGTACGATCTCCAAACAGAAAACTATAGGTATTAGCCTTACCTCTATGTGTTGTATCACGATCAAACTGCCACGGTCGCCCTAAAATAATGTGACATGCGTCCATAGGGACAATATCACAACACACTTCCTCTGTATATGTTCCTATGGAGAACGAAATTAAAGCTTGCTTGACAACACGAACTTCTGTTTTTGCATTGAGCCAAGCCAATGGATACGGAGATGGATGAGCGGTCGTCTTGATTCCCAATCGACGAATAGCATCGTCTGAAACAGCGTTTGTACAGCTACCTGAATCTATGATTAGCTTACAGATTTTCCCATTAATAGTGCAAGTGGTGCGAAACAGAGAAGTACAAAGCCATGACTCTGTTGGAGCGCGAGGAGTAAAACAGCTTCGCCGCAAAACAAGGATTGACGATGAATGACCTGTATCTCCCTCAATGAAATCAATGGCCGGCTCATTCTGATCAGACCCGTAATCGTCAAAGCGAGGTTCATCTTCAAAATCCACCTCTTGAGTCAATAAACCTCTGCGGGTTTGATTAGGACAAGCAGTTTGTCTATGTCCGTTTTCGCCATAACTAAAATAACGCAGAGCTCCTGTTCGCTGTGGTCTAGAAGCTGAAATTGAATCTGGTGGAGCTCCTTGTCTTGTTGGAATATTACGCGGAGCCGTTGTATCAGGAACTTGAGACGAACCAGACTCATTTGTTAGCTGTGTGGTGTAGCGAGTGCGTGATGATGAAGTGTTCCAGCTGTTCTTGTATTGAAGCTCCATCCCGAGGGCCCGTTGGTGTGCTTCCGAGACAGATGTTGGGTTGAATTGCTGCAAAGGAATTTGTAGTTGAGAACGGAGGCCACCAATAAAGCGAGAAACAAGTTGTTCGTCTGTTTCTGTAAGCGTGGTACGTGCCGCCATCTCAAAGAAATCTGAAGCATATTCATCCACAATACGTGAACCTTGTCGCAAGTTTTGAAGCTTAGTATACAAGGTCCTCTCATAATTGTAGGGTAGAAAACCCCGACGCATATACTTCTTCAATTTCTCCCACGATTCAATTTTAGCTTTACCTGAACGTCGACGAGATTCTTTAAGTTGAGTCCACCATGCCATAGCTCTACCTTTAAATCTCGTAGCCACAAGTGAGACACGAAACTCATCAGGAACTTTCTTAAAATCCAAAACTTCTTCCACCACATTAAGCCAGTCAAGAAACTCTTCAGCTTTAATGCCACCTGCAAACTCTGGAATTTCCAATCTGAATCCTGATTCCCAACGAGGAGTGTTGTTATTGTTGATGTTGTTGTCGCGTAGACGGAGCTGCTGGTCACGTGCTTGACGGATTGGAATTGCAAACAGATTGTCAACTACTTCCTCATCATCTTCTTCGTCAAACTCAACGCGTCGTTCCCGTCTGTTACCTTGCTGGGTTTGTAACACCGTTGTTAACGCATTCTCCACAGCGATTTGTAGTGCTTCTTGCAGTCCCTGGGTGAAATTCATCAAAGTTTGACGAAATTCTTCATGTTGTTCGTCATTAGTCTTTCGAGGAGCCATTGAACGTCGTCGAAAGCAAAGGATCGGGCTTTAATTGAGAAATTAAAGCGCTAGAATCTGATACCAACTGATGTAGCTTAGCTACGATAACACAACGATCTTGTTTAGTCTGAGAATGCCCAAGAGTCGAAGTCTTCTTATTCCGTTGAGAACACTCTTGTTCTTGCCGTAATAAGGATTAAGAGAAGAAATATCTTCAATAAATTCAATAATAAAAGTTGTGTCTTACAATGAAGGAATCGAGTTCCTTATATAGAGAAAACCAACACCTATGAATTGTTAAGTTTCCATTAGCTAGAACCTAAATTAAGAGGAAAACTTCAACTCTTATTGCTAAAAGAAAAGGAAAAACAGAGCAAGAGAAAAGAAAGGAAAAACAGAGACCGACTTTATCACCCTGCATCACAAATGCACGCAAGTTTACGCTTTTTTTTCGACATCACCCAAGTTTATGCCACTGTGGGTTGCTTTGTATTGTTCTGGAAAGTCTCAATATGGAAATATAAGAACCTAATAAAGAAACAAATCATTCCTTAAAGAGTTTCCTCAAGGTACGGTCAATGAACTTTCTTATAGCTAACGGTTGCAAGTCAAGTTGTAACATCCTCACTGTTTGCTATGAACTAAACTACTACAGCCGGATAGTGATTTCGGATGGCGGTGCAGGTGGGATTGGAACCGGTTGTGGATTTTCTGCTGCAACCAAAGGCTGTGTGATTCTTGGGGCATGCTTATTGAAATCATCAAGTATACTCTGCTGAGTGGCTTTCGTAAGACCCTGCAACATCAAATATGTTACACCTTTCTCTAAGGACCTAGTACATTAAGATACCTGTTTTGGCTGAATATAAGAGAGGATTTTCCAGACAGTGAAGAGAATGTTACTGGAGGAGGATGTTAGTGTGAGAGTAATCAAGTATGAAAATGGATTCAGAATGCCAAAATTGCCTTAAGGTCTAAGATGCGCTGAAGCTTCATGTGTGTTCCTTTTGGAAACAGTGCACTATATGTGTTTGCCACTGAATCGATTGGGGAGAGTATGACCTACAGTAAGATGATATTAGTTTTCAGAGAGCATAGAGACTAGAGAGAGGTAGGAAAATAAAAGTTGTCTCGATGGTGCTCAGGCGAAAACCTTTAGGACTGCTTCAGCTCTGCTCATTTGACGCTTCACGAATTCCGAATAGCTTGCAGCACTTACAGTCTGCAATGCCATTTCCAAAACAAAACAAAAAGTGACCAGCTTCGGAATCATAGAGTATCATAAATGCTTTATAACTTTGGCCAAGAATACCCAATGCTTCATGGTTAACAACGATAGATACAGAGTCCCCAACAGAGGCACTGATACATAAACTGGAACTGATGAGCTAACCTGTCTGTCAAGAGATGGAATATTTAGAAGAATCATCTCCATGGCTTGCGTATCTAGCAACATCTGTGAAAAAGACGGAGAAACATAAGGGCTCAGAAACATAACATGGGACACGGATCTCAGGCATCTACACTGTTTGCATGCAAAGGATTATCCTACCATGTAAACCCAAACATAGTCATTTTAACAATAACAAAAGCAGAAAAGCTGAAAGAGAAGGATTTGATTCCCAACAGTAACTAGAACCACCGCATAGATGTTTGAGTAGCTCTAGTCTTTGCATATACCTAGGTCCTTTTTTCATATGGAACATGATTTCAGCCAAGTCTTTGCATATACCTTATAAACTAGCTAGATCACAACAGAAACTACAAATGGAGAGAATGAAGCCCATGCAAATTGGGGAACATAAAGCACAAAGGCTAACCTGCTGAGCTCCAGTTTCTGATATTTTCTTGCATCTGAAAATATTAGCATAGAACCGTAGCCCAAGGGATGATGCCAACTGTACACAAAATTTCGGAAAAAGGTGGTCATCTGTGAAGTTTGCCAATGCATAACCCCGTTAACGGTTAATGGCAATAGCTTTGGGCTATAGCAGTTCAATTCTTGGTAGAGTAATCAAGTAGAATAAGCATCTATCACACATTTTATTTAGTTATAAGCAAGGAGTTGGTCCAGGCTCAACCCCTGTATGATATATAATAATGCTGATACTAATCGGCTATACGGCAGCAAATAGCAATCATCGGATTTTATAAAGGCATTTAAATCTTACTATAAATTTACCTTTTCCAGGAAGAATTGGAAGTAAACTGGTGTTAGAAGTTCCCCGAGGACAGGAACGCTGTTTTTAAGGATTGTATATATTCCATTTACGTACCTACAGATTTCAAATTGTTGGTTGTATATTGGTCATACTGGTTGTCTATAGAAGCTTTTAACCCCAGTTAGATCTTACTGAGAATGGTCACCAACACTCTCAAGTGTGCCCCATGAAACACGTGCCATCTCTTGCATTTCTGTGTCAAATTTAGTTTCCAGTCCACGGACTAGTGTCATCAATGCTTTCGTTATGACGCACGAAAATTTATCCTGCACATTACCATAGTTTAAGAAAAAATCCAAAATACATATTTGGGAAAAATTACAAGTCCTTCATGTCAATAGTACCTGGACCTCTGACATGTCTACACCATCTGCGTAATGCGGGTCAATAATTGTTGAGACTTCTTCTGCCAAGTCACCAGACTGCAAAAACAATAAAAAATCCTTGTGAAGTGCCAAGTTGTTGTTCAATTAAGCAGTAGATAATATCTTTGCCAATGTACAGTATGAGTATTATATATATATAAAAGAAAGTTGCAAATAAACTGTTAACAACCTGCAGGCCTTGAATGGGAAGATCATTACTTAAAAGGCGGTGGAGTAAGATCACATGACAACAGCATAGAAAAAGTAACTAGACCCATGAAACTTGATGTGACAATCATCAATATCATAACTGGTCTTTCTACAACATACTGGCTTAAAATAATATTAGAACCATATGATACAACCCCAATTAACAACAAGCAAGGCCACACACATATACATATATGTGTAAAAAGTCAAACAAGCTTACTGTTTTGCAGCAATACTCAGCAGAATTAACTATGTAACATATCACCCTTTCATCTATCCCCGAGACCTGCATAGGGGAATTAAGAAAAAAAAGCTTAACAACATCGAAAAGCACACATGGTAAACAGAAAGCAGGAAGCTATGCACATCACCTTTATCTGTTTATGAGTGCCTCCTGTGGAGAGCTTAAAAAATAGCTTTGTAGCATAGGCTTGTAGAACTCGTTGAAAGACCTGTAAAGAGGAAAGCCTTTCATTAGAAGAAACTCAAAATCTCCATCTATCTATACTATGGGACCGTGAGTTAGTATATGCATATCACTATATTGGTACCTTGAATAACTTGAATAAAGTCAGGTTCTTAGTCAGAGCTTTACACTTGTCATAGCTTTTCTTTATAGCCAAAAACAACTGCAAACAAGCATATATCAGAACAATCACACAACTCTATTTAAAGAAGCTTGCCTGGTTACTCACCTCTCTACTGCTAGATAAAATATTATTTAGATTTTCCTCGTCAATATCCCATGTTTCCTCCTGACAGAAAGAAAAATGAATATTAGGTAAACTTGATAAGCTTCGGTTTCTTTAAGCAAATATATCAAATTACCTGAACAACTTTTTCCAGGCATTGCATAAGTTCCTCCTCAATATAAGGGATTAAATGAGGCTCGAAGCAAGAAGAGATAATTCCACGGAAGTTAAACTGCCAGGTCAAGTAACTAGTGAGCAATCATTCAAGTGGATAACATGTCACTGATTTTCCAGGTATGGAAACTCCAACAAGTTGCAAGTCTCATAAGATTGTGCCTATAAACTAATAAAAGTTGAGCCACTTTCAATTGTTCTCTAAAGAATTCCAAAATTGCAATAGGAATTGTACAAAAGAAATGACTGGTGGTGCACACAACATCTGAGATTAGAGAGGGGAAAATTACTAGAAGTAAGAGATATACCCTGCCTCCAGAATCAGATAAATCTTTGATTCCCGTTTTTTGCTGTTGAAGCAGAGGCAGCAAAAAAATTTAGAATGAAGTCTTCAAAAAATTACTAGCGTTTTTCAAAATATAAAAATAAGTACACAGAACATACAGTTTCCACCAAGTCGTGATTAGCAGCAAACTTCATTTCATACATCATGTGAATTTCGGATACATTCGGACTATAATTTTCCCCGTCAACAGTTTCCTCAATGTCATCTCCGATATTCTTAGTAGGAACACCACCACCAAATTTCATTTCAAGTTCCAGTTCAAAATTTAGCGTCCTTTTCAGTTCCTAATCATTCAATGACATCAAAATTTACTAGAGGCCCGAGACATTCCACTATTGCTAGTAGAGAGAATTTGATAACATAATGAAAAGAAACAAGATTTGATGAAAGAGAAAAGGAGGGACACGATAGAAGAATTTATAACCATCATTTAGAAAACGCTCATATAGAAACACAATCCAACTGGTAAATATAACGAAATTTTCATGTTAGGGCAAGCATGCCTGACCTGAAGCAATCTCGCTACAGTTGGCTTCTCTTTCATGTTAACCATAATAGATTCTACTTGGTCCCTGAAAATAAATAATGGAAAGGCAGGCGGTTAATCATTATCTACATATAGTTAGATAATGATTAAAAGTTAATACCGAGGCTCAATTTTCACAGAAAAATGACCAAAATCAGTAAAAGAATAGAGATACAAACCAAAGAAAGGTACACAGAACATGTCAAATTTTCTGAAGACTCCAAGAGAAAAGAATATGAATTTACGAGAGGCCAGTTCAACAAAACTCAGAAGTTGCTACCTTGTTATCTTGCACATCTTGATGCACAGTCCATAAGGCACATGCCACGAAGCAGGAAAAATCTTCCAAATTTCTTGATTTGTTCGGATATGACAATTTATCTGATTGTATATCCGCTGTATTTCATCCAACTTTGTCAATTCTGCCAACAATTAAGCACTTCAAATTACAACAAAGAAAAAAAATATAAAAATTCCAACTTTCAGTGCAACTTATATAGGGACGTTAAGTCTAACATACCAGCTCCTAAAAACTTTTGTTCATATGAGGTAAGCTCCCTGCTGCAAAAGTTGGTTACCAACTCTTCCCTCACAGATGGCTCCAACGCATCGACAACCAAGCAGGAATGGGATAACTTCTTTAGAAAATTTGTTTCCTCTGTCTCTTTCCCAGTACCTAGACTGATATCACAACAGTAGACATTATTGGAACAAGGAGGGCCGTAGAGGATGCGAGAGGGGAAATTGAGAGATTAGTGAAACATCTTAAGACAATTTGTGGTTTACTACAACATGAAGCAGAAAACAGCCTATATGATTATGCAAGTACTATTTTAACAAAAAGAGAGCAGCCAATAAAAAAGCCCTCCATTTATACACCAAGAGTGCAAAATCATCACCTTAGTACCAACAGTTAAAACATACAAAAAAATCCTCTTGAGGTTGAAGAAAAAGAAACTAAGAAAGAGAAGTATCGTCAAACACTAACATTACAGTGAATCTCTTTTTACCACCTCTGTGGACTTACTTAAGTATGTAAAATATGGTAGACTCAGTAAAGGCTGTACCTGGAAAAATCAGAAAATACATGAGACTTAAGAAGTTGCTTTATATTCTCAAGCTTTTCTCTGACATCCGTTATGATAGGAACATCCCAATTCCTTTCGAAATGATTCAATAGTTGGTTTACGGCCTGAAAACAAAGATCATAGGGTCAGAAAATGTGCTAGAAAATCCACCTAGGTAACCTAAAATCAAAAATTGATTTTCGAAATGGCAAAGAACTGCCTTGGGCTCCCATGGTGAACATAAAGCTAAAGCAAGTGAACTACGACCAACTTAAACGTAACCAACAAATGCCAAAGATTGTTTAACTAAAAAAAGGTACCTCGAGCTGGGCAGCTGCCTCCTTGTATTGCCTATTTGACGCCATCCCCTGAAGCTGTACAACGGCAGAGACTGCCATAGTGTGGTTGTGAGTGTCATTAATGAGCTTCTAGTACATTAAGTTACTACATAAACAACAGCATACATTCACTAATAGGTTAACAAGAAACTTCATGTTGCCTAACTTGGAACCCCTAATTATATAGGGTTTGTTTTGTAATACAGTTCAATACTCTTGGCTATCATTCAGATTTCAGGATACCATGACCCGATATGGTGAAGATAGTACTGAACTAGTCGAATGGAGTGATTACTGATAACTTACCTAGCATTGTGAGGCGATGGATGGGAGTGATTACCGTGGTTATGTTCTTCTTTGCAAAATCTAACTTCTTGATGTCACGGCATATTTCTTGGACCGTTGCTTCACTTTTCTCATCATTAGAATTTATCTCTTGAATATTATGAGAGAGTTCCTGGGTTAAAAAGACAAGAGTGATAAGAGAATGAAAGAAGGAAACGATATCTTGAGAGTAGGCATACATACAATATATATCAACCTATGAGAAACTAACCCGTGCAGCAAGTGTAGCATTAGCAAGATCTTCTTTAGCTTTATTTACCGAGTTACGCTGGAGTAATGATAGCCAGACCCAAGGAAAAGATTCAGAAGCACATAGAAGCAAAATTATACAATACAATGATTTACATAAGGTACACATCAACAACAAGAATCAGAATAAGTGATAAGACTACTCAAAAAAATGGTCCAGTATAAAGAAACAAAACAAAAATGAGGAGTTAAAAACTTTCGTAAAGTTAAAACATATCTATAACCTCACATAATAAGCGACCAGGAAGAAAAAGTAAAACAGAGCTTACCTGTTGACGAATAGCAGCAAATAGAGTAGCATCCACCCGCCGAAGTTCACTGTTAATCTTATGAAAAAGTTCCTGTGTTATAAAGAATATACAAATTGTTACACTTTACGAATGAAATGAAAAAAACAGATTGATAAGAGAAACAAAACAAGGAAATGATATCTTGACAATACCAATACAACACATATCAAGCTTATGAGAAACTAACCTCGGAAGCACATGTAGCATCCGCAAGATCCTCAATTGTTCCCAAGTCACTCTGGGAGACCAAAAAATAAGTTTCAGATGTATACATTATTCTTTCAACATATAATTCTTGTACAGTAAAAACATTTACATAAATTCAAGAAAGAAAGAAAAAAAAAAGATTCATCACCTGTGGACGAACAGTAGCTAGTATGGTAGCATCAATCTGGTGCATCTCATGATGAATCCGTTGCATAAGTGGCTTAAGGCCAAGTAGATATGCTTCTGTAAAAGAAAACACTAGACTCACATTCCCGCGACAATCATAGTTAAAATCACGATATCAACAAAGAATCACCTGCTGGGAACATACTCGAAATTGGCGATCTGCAAACAAAGGAGCAAAAGATCAAAAACGAGTTCACAAAATCTTTAAAAAATTCAAAATTCTCGGAAAAACACAAGAACCTATAAGAAAGCGAGGTACGAACTTGTCCACTAATCGACGCCGATAAACAACCGAAGCTCGATATATGCGTATCCCAGTCGTCAAAAGTACTTTTCAAGTCTTTTTTTTTCTTCTGTTTTTTTTTGGTAAACACAAAAGCCAAAAAAATTAATACAGTAAAATCTCTATAAATTAATGATATTTATACTTATTATTTTGTTTCATTGTTAAATTCCTAGAAATATATAAATAAAATTAATGTTTCTATGTTATAAACTAGAAAATTTAATATTTACAGATAAGATAAAATAAAAATCTTTTTTGATAGATAAAATAAAACAAAGACTTACTTAATTATGGAACGTGGAACTAAAGTCAATTCTTTAAAGATTAGACTGGTTTTTGGTATTCTTAAAATAATTCACAATCTCTTGTTATTCAATCAACAATTTGTAAAATTCATAGCAAATCTACTATTATTAAAAAAAATCATAATTTTTCTAGAATAGGCTACTAAAAGTGATTCCATAAGACTTTTTACCTTTTTAGTTGAAAAATATGACTGGAAAAATCACACCCCTAATGGTGAAACAATTTTTCTTTTGTTAGTCCATGTATATAATATTAGAATAAATATATTTTTCTTATTTATGTTAACAACCACAAAATGAGATTGCATATATTTCGGTTCATAAATGAGCCGTATCTAAAATGTATATTATTTGAGTTAAGTAAGGATTAGCTATTATTTTGAGTTAATTTAGAGGTGGTGTCGATCGACACTTGCACGAATTTTGGTCTCCGGATTGCTCGCGCAACATAACTTCTCGGTTTTGCTTCCGAATGATCCATAATCTCCAAATTGGTCCCGAACGTGTATAAACCTGAAAAGACTCAAAAAGACACTAGAAACAACAAAAAAGACTCTAAAAACTACATATATCATGGCTAAAAACGGTAAAATTCATGATATATCATAGAACACAATTTGGCTAAGGATGAATTTTAACCCAAACACCGTCCATGGTAGAAATGTGATTGACTTCACAAAGGCTGATGTTTTTCACTCTCTCACGTTCTGTTGACTGTTGTTGAGCATTTGATGTCCAGAATTGTTGGAGTTTGTGGATAGATTTTTAGCCTTTCTTTCAGCTGTGTGAAGAAGAATTTTTTGAAAGAAACTTACATTATCTGCTTTTCTTCTACAAGGTCTGAAACAGTCCAACCTTGGGTTTCAAAGGTATAGCCATAACATTTATTCGGCTTAAAGATTCGAACGGAAACTTTCTGTGGAAGGATTGATGGACTGGACATAAGGACAATAAAACACTTTTTCAATGAAATAACTGGATGACCAATAATGTTTCCACTGCTCATTCCTCTTAGCAGTATAGTAGATCTCTAAGTAAATAGGAGTATGACGTCCTCGTACTTTTCTGTTTCCTGGAACAAAGTTAGTAGCTATAACACACGCATGAAGGTTTTCTTCACGAGGGTCACATGTGATCACACCATAACGGAGCAGACATAGTAGGTTGTTGACCGTGAGAGCTGGTAGTTGGTACTATCCGAATTGTGTACAGAGCAAAGATACCAAATCCTTTTAGGAGTCGATCATTGACTCCAATAAAAGAATTGGCATATATGGTTCCACTTGAAGTTGATATTTTTTGGGTGGATGCAAAAAATGTTGAGGTTATAGAACTTAGTAACTTACAACTATTAGTCATTTAAAACAAGGAGAAGAAGATCAGATGTTTTAACTAGCGGTAATATGATAGTAATGATTATTTTGTAGTAAATAAGTGGTAGTAATTTTGGATAATATTCTCTCTAATGTAGGATATATTTATTTAACCATGAAATCACACCAAAAAAATAAGAAAATGTTTGTGCCAGCGACATATAATTCTAAAATAAGGCGGAATTTAGTTTTGGATATTCGAGTATTTAAAATTTTCAAGTAAGTGTCGGTTATTTATTCCCATCAACTATAAATGCGATTATTCCTCAAAATATTATCATAAAAAAATAAAAAAATCTGGCCAAGTTTATTTGAGTGTTGTGGTTTGGGTATACCGCGGCCTCTACCTCGATTACGACCAAAGTCGGGTCGGCGGCCTTAACCATATGAATGATTTCCTTGATCATATAAATTATAATTGCCACTTCTACCATGTCCATTCCATTTACCATGACTGTGGCCATGATACTTATCTCTTTGGACGTGGTTAGACTCTTTAGTCTCTTTAGGCTCTTCAGCCCAACGGGCTTCTGATAATAGGGTAGGACCAGGAGGTCTCATTTTACTATTTATAACTCATTGTTTTGCTCAGCAAGTAGCAAAACAAGAGTTTAGACTTGCATATGTGGTAAAAACCTTTTTCACGATATTGTTGCTGAGGCAATATATTGTTTGTGTGAAAGGTCGAGAATGCTTTCTCTAGCAAGTCATTCTCAGTAACTTCCTCACCACGGAATCTCAGTATTGACATTATTTTAAATAGTGCTAAATTATACTCATTCATGGATTTGAATTCCTGGAATCTGAGATTCTTCCGATCGAATCGGGCTTTTGGGTAATAGCACCGTTCTTTGGTGGTTATATTGATTTTTTTTTTTCAACTCTGTCCTGAGGTCCAGAAGATTCTTAATAGTGAGGTACTGATTTTGAGACTCTCATTGAGGTGATGGCGTATGTTAGTAATCGCCTTATATCTTTCTCTTCTGGTGACATTGTTTCCTTCCACAATAGATTCACCAAGCCCTTTTTCCTTTAGGACAATCTCAGTGTCCAAAGCCCATTGTAAATAATTGTCACCAGAGACATTAAGTGCCGTGTATTCATAATAGTTGATTTCTGATATCTATAATATATAGAGTTAAATGAGAACTCATGTAATCGGTTAGACCAAGTCATGCGGTATTTAAGACCGAGCCATGCTTGTCTTCAGCAAGTGTTTTCTAAACAATCATGTTATATATATATGGATGAAATCAACCCTAGAAGATTGATCTAGTATGCAACAACCAAACAATCGGATCATACTAGATTAGGATATTAGGATTTCGCGGTTAAGTTTTAGGGTTTTAGCATCTATGATTTATAGTACTAGGGTTTTGCTAGGGTTTCGGTTTTATGTATGGAACTTTCTATTTATGGAAAGTTTCCTTATATGGAAACTTTCTATTTCTCATCTAGAAAGAAATCCTAAACAAACGTGTACTTTAGAGTTTTGGAATATTTCCTTATGAAGGGGTTTCCTATTTTGGTAACTTTCCATTTTGGGAAACTTGCTATTTTAGGAAACCTTTTATTTTGGGAAACTTGCTATTTTACGAAACTTTCTATTTCTGGAAACTTTCCTTATATGGAACTTTCTATTTATGGAGATTTTCTATTTATGTAAACTTTCTATTTCTGGAAACTTTCCTTATATGGGAAACTTGATCTTAAACCGTGACTTAGGGTTTATTAAACCGGATTAACCTTGGATTTAGGGTTTCGGTTTACTTTCGGTTTAACCTAGGGTTTATATTAAAACATTCAATCTATCATGCCATGCATTAAACATCTTTCCATTCACTAACTTCTCAATTAATTCTCCAATCATAAATCAAATCACATATGCCAATTTTCATGCAAATTTTATCTTATCAAACTTTAATTGGATCATGTATATAAAGCATAATAAATAAATAGCACTTATCTTAATTGGAGAACTGAAACAGAGACCCGAGATCTGATACGGAAATTGGAAACAGTTATGTCTCTTAGCTGGTTGGGACCTGCTACAAAATCTCAATATATATAATCCTGATTCCTGAGAAACTCAAAATTTTGCTCATGGAAACATGGCTAAAGCAATAATCAATGATAAAACATTAAAAGATCAGAGATCAAACAATTGTCGAAACAATAAACAAACAGGTTTCGGTAAGATGTTAAAGCAATAATCAATGATAAACCAATATATGAACATGAGTAAAATCTATGATTCAACCATGATGAAGCATCAAAGTAAATTTAAATTTCAGGACTCAAATCATCGATTAACTAAAGTAACGATTAAATATTTACTAATGTTGCTTGAAAGCCCAGATTCCAAAAAATAAACATAATAATTCAAATTGATCAAAAGAACAATGACCATATATACGCATGTATGATTTTATAATATAATAAACAATAAAATAATAATTATGTCTTTGAGAATTAACATTCTAATGTAACGAACTTGTGTTTAAGAACATGCCATTCTAATGCCTTATTATATCAAACCATAAAGCAATAGAATTTGAAGCAATAAGATTAAGAAAATAAAGCCCATGTAACGAACATGTGTTCTCTATCATATGTGTCGATCGCTAGTTACTATAGATGAAGCAAAAAGATTTCCATTTAAATAAGATTAAGTAATGCATGTGTAGATCTATATAAAGTTCCGTCAACAACAATTATGTACTATGTAATATATTAAACATGAATCAATCGAATCTAAGTAATATGGTGGACAATGACTTAGCTCGATGATTATGGTTTCGGAGAATAAAGAAGGAGACGTTATCGGAAACGCAAACTGGACGGAGACGGTGTTGGAAAGATCGGAGAACTTTTAGTTCTAAGTGATTAGGATTTTCTTAGCTCAGACGGTTAAGGCTTTTGGTTTTTGTGAGAGAGATTTAGGGTTTCGGGATTTTTAACTTTTAGGGTGAGAGGCTATCGTGCTGATAACGTGTTGTGAACTGTGTCTTTCATTAATAGAATAAGGGATATATATACAAGGATAATAGCAGGATACAGAGAATAAAGTAAAACCCTAATGGGCCATGGGCCGGTTATGGAATCCATCCATATGGTTTATAACAACTTTCAAGTAATATCTCAAATATTGTTAAAGATTTAAGTCATCTAGATTAGTGTTGGAAAAAAAACCATGATTTGCAAGGAATATTGTTAAAGATGATTAGTCATCTAAAGATTTCAGTTAACTACACAACCACAATAAACGATTCCAAATTTTCAATCTTTTCTATCAGTCTATATATAGAGGATGAACTAGCCTTTCAACTACTATAACCTATAGCTACTTTTATGGAACTGTCATGTATGAGTCATCTCCAATGTAAATATCTATTTTTTATTTCAAAATAGAGTAATTCTAAAATAGAGCATAGTTTCTCTTCAATGTATCATATCAGATAAGAGAGAATCAGAAAGTTGTTATTTCTCATTAAGCGTAAAAGTGTTTACATGTACAGTATATATAGTGAATAAAATTACATGTGAGTAAAAAACTATTTACATGTATTACTATACTCTAATACCCCTCCCTCAAGTCGAATTCTTCAGGAAGAAAGAGACTTGAAAAAGCATATCTTGACATGAGCATCTTGAATGTCTTGGGAGGTAGAGCTTTAGTAAACAGATCAGCCAGTTGATTATCCGTAGTAACATGCAACAAATTCAGAAAACCAGCTTTGTACCTATCACGAACAATGTGACAATCTATCTCTATGTGTTTGGTGCGTTCGTGAAAGACTGAATTTGAAGCAATCTGAATGGCTGCAGTGCTATCACAGTAGAGATTTGCTGGGCCAGTAACTTGAACATGAAGATCCTTTAGCAATTGACTCAGCCAAAGTAATTCACACGTTGTATCAGCTAAGGCTCTGTATTCTGATTCAGCACTACTACGTGAGGCAGTTTGTTGCTTTCTGGATTTCCATGAGATCAAAGAAGAACCAAAGAAAACACAGAAGCCAGTAGTAGAACGGCGTGAATCTTGACAAGTTGCCCAATCTGCGTCTGAAAAAGCTTGTAGTCTGAATTCAGAGTTTGCAGCATAGAACAGACCACGCCCTGGATCTCCTTTTAAGTATCTGATAATACGATGAGCTGCTTGTAAATGTTGAGTCCTTGGTTGAGAGAGATATTGACTCAGTTTGTGGACAGCAAAAGTAATGTCAGCTCTTGTAATAGTAAGATACAGCAGCTTGCCAATGAGAGCTCTGTATACTGTGGCATCAGGTAATAAGTCACCACTTTCAGCATGTAAATGTATATCAGAGTCCATTGGTGTTGCCACTGGCTTGCAACCTAGAAGACCAACACTTTCCAACAAATCCAAAGTGTATTTCCGTTGACAAACGGAGATTCCATTCTTGTTTCTAGCAATTTCAAGTCCAAGAAAGTACTTAACTGGACCAAGATCCTTGAGTTTAAAAGCAGTGGACAAAATATTCTTCAAATCTGAGACGGCTTGATCACTGTTACTGGCAATAAGGATATCATCCACATACACTAGTAAAGCAAGAAAAGTGTTACCCACTTGCCGTACAAAAAGTGTGTGATCTGACTGAGATTGAGTAAAACCATTCACCAATAACACATCTGAAAATTTCTTGTTCCACTGTCTTGAAGCTTGTTTTAACCCATAGAGTGATTTGTGGAGTTTCCAAACTGCTTTTGGAGGCAAGCTTTCACCAGGAGGTGGTGTGTAACCTGGTGGCAACTCCATGTAAATCTCTTCATCAAGATCACCATGCAAAAAAGCATTTGTAACATCCATTTGAGTTAGAGACCAGTTGTGTTTGGCAGCCAAATCCAGTAATAATTTGACTGTAACAAGCTTTGCTACTGGAGAGAATGTATCAATATAATCCACTCCTTCTTGTTGAGTATATCCCTTAGCAACCAATCTAGCTCTGTATCTGTCAATAGTCCCATCAGCATGATGCTTTATCCTGTAAACCCATCTGCAGCCAATGGGCTTCTTTCCCTCAGGCAATGTGACCACAGAGAATGTACCAGTGTTAACACACGTTTGTAGTTCTTCATTCATAGGTCCATGCCACTTTTCAGACTTGATAGCCTCAGCAAAAATTTTTGGTTCTGACTCCGCAGAAATGTTGAAAATGAATTGTTGATAGTGATCATTCAGCTGAGAGTAATCAAGTACCGTTTGCAAGGGATGGGAAGTATTACCACTGTCATTAGGGATGTGTCGTACAAGATTGCAGTGATAATCAGCCAAATAAGTTGGCTTACGAGTGTTTCCTCTTAGGCCTGTTTCCATCAACAAGAATAGTAGAATCTGATTCTACTGAGACATTACTGTTATCAGATAAAACTTCAGGAATAGGATGAGGAATGGAAGAAGAAGATGATGATGAATCAGGAATAGGAAGAGGAAGTATAGTAGAAGAGAAAATATCAATGGTGGAAGAAGAGAGATTAGAAGACTGAAAAGGAAAGATATCCTCATGAAATAAAACATTTCTTGAGATTGAAATGGAATGAGTTTCAAGATCAAGGACTTTATAACCTTTGTATCCAGAAGGGTAACCAAGAAAAACTGAGGGTGTTGCTCTAGGAGAGAATTTGTGTCTATCTTTTGGATAGGTAGACACATAACAAAGACAACCAAAACTTTTAAGATTTGAATAATTTGGTTTCTTTTGGAGTAAGAGTTCATAAGGAGTTTTATTTTGGAGAAGAGTTGAAGGAGTTCGGTTTATGAGAAAGACAGAAGTGCGAACGCAATCTGACCAATATTGTAATGGCACATTAGATTGAAAAAGAAGAGCCCTGGCCACATTTAGAATGTGTTGATGTTTTCTCTCCACAACCGAATTTTGTTGTGGTGTATCAACACAAGAAAAGTAATGAAATATTCCTTTGGATTGAAGAAGAGAAGTAAAAGAAAGTTCAGGGGCATTGTCTGAACGAATGGCTTTGATTTTACTAGAAAATTGTGTTTCAACAGTTTGTATAAAAGTGGGAAAGACTTTTAAAACATCACTTTTTGATTTCAAGAGATAAACCCAAGTTACTCTAGTGCAATCATCCACTATAGTAAGAAAATAACGAAAGCCTTCAACTGAAACAACAGAGAAAGGACCCCAAACATCCAAATGTATAAGATCAAAAGGTTTCTGAGACAGATTATTAAGAAAAGGAAAAGCTAAACGTTTCTGTTTTGCAAGATGACATGTCTGACAATGTGACCAATCTTTAAGTTTTGTTTTTGAAAGAGAAAGATCTTCAGAAAGAGCTTGAATCTTGGGAAAAGATGGATGACCCAGTCTTGAATGCCAAAGAGAACTAGAATCAGAAACAGTGAGATTGCAAATGGAAGAAGATGGAGCTTGAGATGATGAAGATGAAGTTGCAGTATCCAGAAAATAAAGTTTATTCTCAAGATGACCTTTACCAATCATCAAGCCCCGAGTAAGCTCCTGAATTGTGTAAAAGGAAGGGAAAAAATTAACTGAGTATGCACAATGTTGAAGAAGTGAACTGACACTGATGAGATTAAGATGAAAAGATGGAATGAAAAGGACATTTTTAAGAAGAAGTTTATCTGATAACAAAACAGTGCCAGATTGGTTGATAACAATCTGAGAACTATTAGGCAATTTCACAGTAGTATCAGGAATACTATTAATGTCAGCAAACAAGTTTAAGTTGCAACACACGTGAGTAGTGGCACCAGAGTCAATAATCCATGCATTGAAATTAAGGCATGGTTCTGAGAGGGTTGTGCAAATGATGTTACCTGCAGAAGTAGAGGGATATGTGACACCAGGAGTCTCAGAAATGCTTGGCATAGAACAGGTGGATTTGGTAGTCAATTGAGAAGCTAACTGTGCAATCTGCTCAGATGATAGCTGAGCCAAAGCATTAGACACTTGGTGAAAATGATCGTGTACCGCAGGAGATGTTGTAATAACATTGCCAACCATATTATCTCTTGATTCTTTCTGACTCTGCATTCGTGCCTGATGAGGGATGAATTGCTGACCATGTTGTTGGTGCTGCTGTTATTGAGGAGCAAAAATAGGTCGAGACTGAAACTGCTTTGGAGCAAAAGTAGGAGCAACATTCTGATTACCATAGGATTGAGAACCATAAGACTGAGCTGGAGACTTGTAACCAAGTGGATAACCATGAAGTTTGTAACACTTGGTAACAATATGTCCCTGTAACCCACAGTAAGTACAAATGGGACGTTGCTTAGGTCGATAACCACCTGAAACAGCGCCAACAACTTCAGAAGAACCAGAGCAATCATTAAGGACTGGATTGTGCTGGAAATTTTGATCATAAGAAGATGGAGCCTGCTGAGAACTCATCTGAAAAACTACACCACCAGCCTGAGGAGTTTGCTTGATTTCCTGTTGATGTTCATGTTGAATCACCAGATTCAATGTTTTTTCCAAATCAGGCAAAGGATCACGCATGATGATAGATTCTCTGACATTTTCATATGATTCATTGAGACCAAATAGAAACTTAATCACAAAGTTTCTCTCAAAAAGTTCCATCCATTTGCTATTCAGATCACAATCACAGCCACCACATTGACAAATAGGAAAATCTTGAGCACTTTTCACTTCTTCCCAAATCGTAACCAGTTTTGTGTAAAAAGTATTAACATCCAAAGAACCTTGACGAAGTCCAGCAAGTTTTTGTTCAATTCGATAGAGTCTAGGAACATTGTTTTGCTGGTAGATCTTCAATAATTTTTGCCAAATACCATGTGCAGTCTTCACATATAATACGCTTTGGCCTATAGTTTTGGAAACAGAGTTCATGAGCCAAGAGCGTACCACATCATTAACTCTGGACCAAGTCGCTGCATCTTTATGGCCATCATCGGGTTTAGGAAGACTACCATCAACAAAACAAAGCTTATTACGACCGTTTAACGCCATAAGCATCGATTGATGCCATGATCCAAAATCGCTAGCGCCAGTAAGACGATCTGACACCAACACCAAACCAGAATGATCATTATTAGTGAGAAAATAAGGATTGTCATAGGAATCGCGAGTCGTATTCGCCATTGAAACGAAGCCGAGATAACGCGAAGCTTAACAAACGAAAAAAGATGAAAAAGAGCAATCGGAGCTCAAAAAAGTTGAAACAAAGCTCGATCCGAAACAATCGGAGGTCGATTCAAAGAAAAACAAGCTCAAATCATGAAGATCGAAGCTCGAAAAAGAAGCAAGGAATAAGAAATCGAGTTGCGGAAGGAGAGCGAATATGCTCTGATACCATATCAGATAAGAGAGAATCAGAAAGTTGTTATTTCTCATTAAGCGTAAAAGTGTTTACATGTACAGTATATATAGTGAATAAAATTACATGTGAGTAAAAAACTATTTACATGTATTACTATACTCTAATATATCACTCAATAGTTTACTCTAAAATAGAGCTAGTGGAAGAAAAAATAGAGTTGCTCTATATATAGAGCAATCCTATCATTTACTCTATTTTAGAGTAAAATATAGAATGAGGTCGGAGAAAATGTTGCTCTATAACAACGTTTAGAGGAAAAAATTGAGTGAGGTTGGAGATGATCTAAGGCTAACATTTAAATATTTTATAGTCAAGGATAAACTATGCATATTGATATACTTTGTCATTTCCTTAGTTTTTGCTAATCGTTTTTTTTTTCTTTTTGTCGCAATAGATTCATATTTTCCAAAACTTATGAATATACAACAAAGGATTGTCATGGTGCCAAATTTGTAAAAATTTCTTCATTTTTGTCTTTGTGTATTAGTTTTTGTTTTTATTTTGTTTTGATAAAGGTCTCTGTCTCTGTGTACTATAATAATTAATAGTCGTATCTTTACATCAATGAATGTGTTGTAAACTGTGTTGTTCTATTGATTAATGAATGAGATTTCGATACATATATATACATGATGAGGGGAGACAAATCCCCATTGGGCTAGTAAACCCTAAAGCCCAAAAGCCCACTAAGTACAATATAGGCCGTCATAAGGAGAATCTTCAAGAACATGGGCATGGGCCTTCTAGGACATGGACATGGGCCTTCTAGAATATGCATAAGGTCCACGGTTATGGAGTCCATCCAACATGTGGTTTATAACACTCCCCCTTGGATGACATAACCGTGTAGATGCCAAAGGATCTCAGTAATACGCTTGGGGATGCTGCCTCATTAAAACCTTACCAGGAAAACCCATTGGGACAAAACCATGGTTAAGGAAAAAGAGTACAGCACGTATTACTCCCCCTGTTTTGGTCATCCCTGCAAGTCCTTAAGTCTCCGCATTCCAATTTGATGCGTGAGCTTCCTCAATGTCGATGTTGGTAATGCCTTGGTAAAGAGATCGGCTGAGTTGTCGCTGGATCGAACTTGTACCACTCGAACTTCTCCATCCCTTTGCAAGTCATGCGTGAAGAAGAACTTTGTTAGAATGTGCTTCGTCCGATCTCCCTTGATGTAGCCGTCCTTGAGCTGAGCGATACAGGCTGTGTTGTCTCCTCATATGATGGTCTTTGATGTTGTAGTAGCTGCGCCTTGAAGAAGGCTGCCTACGTACCCTTGGAAGGGATCAAGCCACACGTAGTTCCTATCTATTGACCATGCCATAATCTGATTTTACCTGCATCAGCAAAACAAACTAAACCAAAGCAAACTAGACCTTCTTTGGTTAGATCAATATAGAATAAAACCCAAATAAACAAACATAGGAAGAATAGAATTTAAAATTTAACCAAACCTTCCTTCAAACCTTTCTAGTGCCTTTGGGTTGATCATGAACTAAATTTAGACAAAGGAGGTTCACGGCAAAACATATGTCTGGTCTAGTGTGGCTAGCCAAGTACATTAACGCTCCTATGGCACTAAGGTATGACACTTCAGGATCGAGAACTTCTTCCTCATCCTTCTTTGGACCGAATGGATCACTATCCAATCCGAGGCTTCTCACCACCATTGGGCTGCTCAATGGGTGGGCCTGGTCCATATTGAATCTCTTGAGTACTTTTTCAGTATATGCCTTTTGATGCACAAGGATTCCATTATTCACGTACTCAAGTTGCAATCCCAAACAGAATTTTGTCTTGCCTAGGTCTTTCATCTCGAATTCTTTCTTTAGATATTTGACTGTTTGGGCGATTTCCCCAGAGGTTCCAAGGATGTTCAAATCATCCACATATACTGCTATTATCACAAACCCTTCGTTTGCAAATTTCTTTATGAAGATACATGGACTGATGGGATCATTCTTATAACCTTCTCTGACTAGGTACTCGCTTAATCTATTGTACCACATGCGTCCACTTTGTTTCAGTCCATAAAGTGATTTGTTCAGCCTTATGCAGTATTGGTCTCGAGACCCTTTCTTATCTTTATCTTTGAGCTCAATACCCTCTGGTAATCTCATATATATCATCCAGTGGACTTATATAAATATGCAGGCATTACATCCATTAGCCGCAAATCAAGTCTTTTTCTTTATATAGCCAGACTTAGCAAAATTTAAATGTCTTAGCATCCACCACAGGGGAGTATGTTTCTTCATAATCTATCCCCGGTCTTTGTGAGAATCCTTGTGCTACAAGCCGTGCCTTATATCTCACGATTTCATTATTCTCATTTCTCTTCTTCACAAAGACCCATTTGTGTCCTACTGGTTTTTACATCGAATGGTGTCCTTAAGGTCGGACCAAACTCATTCCTTTTCTTAATGATTCTTAGCTCCACGTTTTATGGTCTTGTACCATTTAATCAATCAAGTCTTTGAGTGCACTCTAGTATAGACGTGGGCTCCTGATCCTCATTTATATTCATAAATTCAAGTGCTACCTTGCATGCAAAATCATCTTATGTCGACATTTCTTATATGTTCTATTATGTTCCAGACATGATATAATCGATTTGAGATTTATTATGGTCAGGACCTTTAATACTTTGCAGCTTGGCGTCCCAAGCTACATTATATGGTACCTGTACCTTAGAGCCGGCCGGCCTTATCTCCATGTCTGGGATGGTTTCCTTAGTAACCTCGGATTCCTATTGCACCTTTCTTTGATTTTCGAGGATTTTTATCTTTGGAACCTATTGGTCTACCACGTTTCTTTCGTGTGTTAGACTCGGTAGCAATTTCATTGATTCGCTTTTGGATATCAATACGTACTGGTGCATTACAAGCTGGTATGTACGTTTTTGTAACTTTCTTTGGGTCAGCAAAGGAATCTGGCAATTGATTAGCTAGCTTTTCAAATGTATAATCTTATGGACCTCTGATTCTCATGCCAGAGTCCGAGGATCTTGCCAATTTAAGGATGTTTGATTTCATTATATTTCTTTTATTGCTTTACCCAGCTTGTTCGTCTCTCCACCTATAGTAGGAAACTCGGATTCATTAAAATGACAATCCGCGTATCTAGCCTTAAATAGATCACCCGTAGTTGGCTCTAGATACTTAATAATGGTGGGAGAATCAAATCCAACATATATTCCCATCCTCCTTTGAGGTCCCATCTTTGTTTCTATGTGGTGGAGCAATCGGTACATATATGGCACACCCGAAAGTCTTTAGATGGGATATGTCTGGCTCATGACCCATAAGTAATTGGGATGGTGAATATCTATGTTCACTAGATGGCCTTATGCGTATAAGTTCTGATGCATGTAAAACAGCGTGTCCCCAAGCGGCTACTGGGAGCTTCGACCTCATGAGTAATGGTCGAGCTATCAATTGAATTCGTTTAATGAAGGATTCCGCTAATCCATTCTGTGTATGTACATGTGCTACGGGATGTTCCACACTTACCCCCATGGACATACAGTAGTCATTAAACGCTTGGGACGTGAATTCACCGGCATTGTCTAGACGTATAGTCTTAAGCGGAAAATCTGGAAAGTGGGCTCGCAGTCTTATTATCTGGGCCAATAACCTAGCAAACACTTGGTTTCTAGTAGATAGGAGACAAACATGCGACCATCTTGTCGATGCATCAATGAGGACCATACATATGTCTCCTTGTATCCTTTCCAGAAATTTTAAGGTCTCTTTATTTACCTTAGCCGGTGATGGCCTTATAATGAGTTTCCCTTGTGAACATGCTTCACACGTGAGATTCTTAGGGATAACTCTTTTCTCTCTTAGGGTGTGCCCCTTTGAATTAGTTATTAGTTTACGCATCATACTATGACCCGGATGGCCAAGCCGGTCATGCCATAAAGTGAATTTCTTGATGAACTCTTTGTTCATTGCCATATTAGCTTCGATCATATCGATTTTAGCATAGTAGAGACCAGTGGATAATGCGGGTATAGTCTCTTAGGACTTTCTTATGTCCTTGGGTGATCTCAATTATATTTAGGAATTCTTTGTTCCCTTCACCCTTTGTTTCAATATGGAAACCATTCAATCTTATATATTTTGAAACTTGACAAGCTCCTCTTCGAGCTGGGTGAATATAGGGCATCGCTTATTTCAAGATGCGTGCCCTTTGATAAAAGTATATGGGCATGACCATGGCCCTCAATAAGACTAGCTATACCCGCTATGGTGCTAATATTGGCATTTTTCATTATGAGATTTAGGAAAATATCTCTTATCTTTTGTGTGGCTCCACTATCCACCACAATTATGTTCTTGTCCTCGGCCATTTCTTATATGGACAAGAATCATGTTCTAAACATAAAATAATATAAAATAAATTCAAGCAAATAACAATCAATGAACACATAAAATGCAAAGAAAAACATAGAGGTTTTGATGTCGAAGTAAGATTTATCAACTTGATTCTTTTATGCAATCAGAAGTTTCATACTCTATTAGATCATCTTGATCATGTTCACCATCTTTATATACCAAATGGGCTTTAGGATTCTTCCCTTTTACACTCTCTTGATAGAGGTCACAACGATGTTTGGAAGTCCTACATATCTTAGCCCAATGGTTTCCCATTCCATATCTATGGTATACTCATTTGGTCGAGTGTTGTGGTTTGGAAATACCACATCGTCCTCGCCCTCGACCACGGCCGGAATTGGGTCTACATCCACGGTTATAGTGGTTCCCATGGCCGGATGAGTTATAGTGGCCACAACCACGTCCTTTCAATACCACATCTATGGCATACTCATTTGGTCGAGTGTTGTGGTTTGGAAATACCACATCGTCCTCGCCCTCGACCACGGCCGGAATTGGGTCTACATCCACGGTTATAGTGGTTCCCATGGCCGGATGAGTTATAGTGGCCACAACCACGTCCTTTCCATCCACCACGGTCACGGCCGTGTGGTCTATCACTTTAGACGTGGTTAGATTCTTTGGATTCTTTCTTATCCTCTGCGGCCTTATTGGCATTAGGTAATGGGGTTAATCTATGAGGTCGTAACTCACTGTTTTTATCTGTAAGTCATTATTTTTTTTTTTTTTTTCATCTAGCAATAGACTCATCCACGGACTTATAGTCCTGGATTATGAGACTCTCAATAAGATGGTGGCTAATATTGTCTTGTATCTATCTTTCTCTCTTGGCATTCTTGCCTTATTAGATACATTCACCAAGTCCTTTTGACTTTAGGATAATCTTAGTATCCATTGCCCATTTTAAATAATTATCTCCTAAGAGATTTAGGGCAGTAAAATACAAGTTGTAATTCAACATCTAGAAGGAAAAGTTTTGAGTCAAAATCATGTAATCGTTAGTGTCATGCGGTATTTGAGACCAAACCATGAATCGATTTACTTAGGGATTTGACTTTCCTCTTTTGCTTAGGATTAGATTTCCTCTTTTGCTTAGGATTAGATTTCCTCTTTTAATTAGGATTAATTTTTCCTTTTCCTTTTAGGATTTACTTTCCTCTTTACTCTAGGATTAATTTTCCTATTTCACTTATGATTTTAGATTTTTAAGATTTCCTATTTTATTTAGGATTTGGAAATTTTCTATTTCTTAAAGTTTTCCTATCTTGAATAGGATTTATGAATTTCCTAATTTAATTAGGATTTAGGGTATTTTAAAATTTCCTATTTACAATAGGATTTAGGATTTTATTTAGGTTTTCCTGCTTTCTTTAGGATTTTGCTTTTCATATTTAGAATAGGATTCTTCCTTTTCTAGGTTTCTATTTCTAGGTTTCTAGGGTTTGAGGGTTCATGCGATTTTAGGTTTTGATTTCTATCAATTTATGCATGCAACCAATCATAGAAACAATCAATCTAAACAACTTAAGCAACCTCAATCAATCGATTTTATACTTTAGGGTTTTTAGGTTTCGGATGTAGCTTTTAAAGGTTTCCGATTCTTGATTTAAGTTTCTTTTAGATATGCGAGTTAGGGGTTTTAGTTTTCTTAAAAGTTTCAGCCATATCTTAAGTGTTTTCGATTTGCGATTTAGGTTTAAGCAATAAGAACTTTCTAGCAACCTTTCACCTTATGGGGTTGTATGGTAATGAACTGGGAGCTAAAGACCTCAGTTTTCAACTTGTCACGAGCGTATGGTCCTTGGAAGGAATCGCCGAGCAAAGGGGAAAGCAAACGGACGGACGAGCTAGGGTTTTCAAAACAAATCGGCGCACACTGTATCTGTGCGTGAGGGCGCGTCGGTGGTTAGATCGACAAGCCGTTTGCACTGATGGATTCGTCTCGGCGAGGGCTTCGATTTGATATCTTGCTCGTTTTCTGGGTCCTCACGATTTGAGAGAACGACCTCTTTGAAGTTCTGAGGCAGATTTCTTTGCGTTTTAGGGGTTTGATGGAGATAGAGAAATCGTGAGATTAGGGTTTATGTGTCAGATCTTTAGCTAAGGGATTTAGAGGCTATCGTGCTGATAACGTGTTGTAAACTGTGTTGTTCTATTGATTAATGAATGAGATTTCGATACATATATATACATGATGAGGGGAGACAAATCCCCATTGGGCTAGTAAACCCTAAAGCCCAAAAGCCCACTAAGTACAATATAGGCCGTCATAAGGAGAATCTTCAAGAACATGGGCATGGGCCTTCTAGGACATGGACATGGGCCTTCTAGAATATGCATAAGGTCCACGGTTATGGAGTCCATCCAACATGTGGTTTATAACAGAATGTGATTTCACAACTTATATTTTAGCGGAACTGGATTAGTGATATAGATACAAATTAAAATGCTCTTGTGTATCGGTTGTCTAGTTGTGTTTATATTATCCATTTTCTAAGATTCATTTGGATATGTGAATTTAGTTTATAAATTGCAATTGGTCTTATGCAGGGCCGGCCCGCAGGACAGGCCACCCAAGCGGTGGCTTGGGGCACCACACATTTTTTTTTTTTAAGGTTTTTTTTTTTTTTTGGTAAAAAGGCTCATAAAATGAAAATATTTAGTAAAAACTAAAGTTTTTTTCGAAAAAAATAAATAAAATAGGACCCAAACAATTAAATTTGAATGTAATAATATTCAAAATATCATTATTTTTGTATAATTTACTAAAAATAGGTCAAAAAAAAAAATTTAGCCCTAAAACTTATAAATATATTGGACATTATTTTATTTTTCGTGTAGGGCCTCACAAATGCTCGGACCGGCACTGGTCTTATGTTGCCGATTAACAAAACACAATATTAATACACATCTATATAACATTTGTGATATTTTAAAGCATCGTTAACCCTCTTGTGAGGTTTAATCTGAAGTTCTGAACTATGTATCTGTGAATATTTGTTTTGGAGACACTCATCATGGTTTGGTTCTTGACTTCTTTTTCTCTCGATCTCTCGTGTGTAACAAAACAAAGCAGAGAAAAGTAAAGACACTAAGAATTTTACAAGTTCAGGTTCCAATGTGGAACCCTATATCTCGTCGGGATGATTTAGTTAACATTCTGGAAATCCACTAGAATACTTGCTTAACACTCAACCGTGCATAGAAATGATCAATTTTTCTTTAGAGACTTTCTTTGTTCAAGCCATGATCTTCACATATTTGTAGATTCTCTAATGAAGCCTTGACCAAAAATATATAATGAGCTTTACAAGAGTTGTTAGTAAACGTCTTGGTCACAGACTCTTTACGTTCTTGTGTCTCTGATTCTCTGTCTCCAAAAGTGAAGAAGGGCTGATGTAACATGGCAAAACTTGCGGTCTTTATGTTTTGTAAGTCCCTCAAGCTTATCCATCATCCTCCTTGGTTCTTTTGGTTTTGGAGTAATATTGATTTTCATCAGTAACAAGAGAGCGTCAACGCAACGAGACGCCTCTCGTTTACCAGAGAGAACGCCCTTTGTGTTGGCCACATCAACAGATTTATTTGTTTCTTTCTTAATCTTCTCTGTTTCATCTTTCGTATCCAACTCTGAAAGTTTGATTGTTTTCTTAATCTCTACTGCTTCAAGAGTCTGAGATATCTCATCTTCTTTATTCTTCAACACCAAAAGGGTGGTGACTTCACGAGCCATAGAGCTATGTTTATGATTCATGTCTGTACCAATGCTTATAAAAAATGGACTACTGCTAGATACGACTTGATTCAGTATTTGCCACAAGGCATGGAGAAGTAAACGAGAAATTTGTTAATTAATAAACCAGAGTAGACTCAAACTAAAAATAAAAGTCTTTTTTGAATCAATGAAAGATGCATATTATTCTCTTTATAATTGTTGATAACACAAGCGTTTAATCAAACACAAGCTTGCATGTCGTTGAACCTCTGGCCATATATTCTAACTCTTTCAATATCCCATCCTTCTCTCCAGATTCTGAGTAGAATGTCGCCTTCTTTAGACGACTCGCGTTTGCTAGAATGTACTTTGCAACTTCTCTCTCTTTCTCTTTACCGTTGTATTGCCTCCACTCAAAGATCTCAAGATATGATGATAAACACATGGGAACATAGTCTGGTTGGTTCCATTGATCCATCACATCGTTGTACCGGACACAATGTTTTCGATACTACAGAACAAAGAAAATATACATTCTGTCAGTGTTAATAGGTCTTGAAGAAAGTGGAAACACGATACACAAAAAGGCAACAGAGGATTCTAAGGAGGAACCACATACCAATTTGAGCTTGAGAACTCGAAGTTTCGGAGCATCAACGAGTATACAGGTCAGTAAGTTCCACCACTCCGTAGAACATAAACATAGCTCTAGATGGTCAAGAAATACGAAGGAAGTCCCAGTAGGAAGATACGAATCCGGAGTCTGCAAATGAAGCAAAACATAGAGAGTAAGAATTCAATTAGAAAAGGTTAGATACTTGACAAACAACCAAAAAAGTTTGTACCTCTGAAGTGACACAACAAGAAAGATATTGGGTTGAGGCAAGAGATCCTAGAAACTTGTCAGGTTCATCACAAACAACGTTGACTCTCGCCTTGACAGCTGGGGCATGTTTTCAAACTGTAAATAGTTGCTGAAGCTGTCCCTAATGCTAAAGCATCTCAAAGAAGGGGCATTTATCACAAATCCATGAACACCTTCAGGCCGAGATTTGCCAGAAGTATTATCGATAGATAAGATCCTCAGCAGAGGCGCATCGATCGTATATATCATTACATTGGTAAGAGAGCTTCGTTTCACTACCAACTCTTCAAGAATGGGGCATAGGCTTAGAAGTTTTTTCACAGATTCGTCCCCCGTGAACTTGACCGATAAAAGGTGGAGACGTTTGAGGCAAGGAAAATGAGCATTACGTGGAACATCCTCCAAACTTACTTTCTCAAGTATAACAGTTTCAAGTTGTGAAAACATGTAAAAGCTTTTGGGCAACTCGAAGGACTCACAAATCATCTCAATTCTCAGCTCTCTCAAGGATCGAGCAACTGCAATGTTAATCAAAGGTTTGATGTCTCTATGTGTACAATGAGGATTCAGCTTGAGCTGCATGGTCTCAACGCTTGATCTTTTACTAATAAATAGCACAAACTTCCAGTAAGTTCTACCTATGGATTCACCATCATACCTGAATGTTTTTACCTCCTTCCAAAGAGATCGCCAACGTTTTGACAAGACGCTCGTGGCTACCACATCTTTACTTGGAAGCGAAGAAAGTATATTCAACAACAATTCATCTGGAAAGTCACTGATTGAAGTCATAACTTCAAATCGGTGAAAAGTGAAAAGTTTATGAAAGATCCAACGCGTTTTTATAGGGAGAGTTTGGGATTGTCAATGTAAATCTTGTTCCCAATTTGTTTTCTCAATCTGCTTTTTTTTTCACTTTTATGTCCAAATTTTACTTACATAAACTAAAAACAAGGAATGAAATCTTTTATAAGAGAAAACACAAATCACTTGACCAATAGAAATGTGAAATTTGACAAGTTCATATAATCTTTTTTTTTAATTATTTTTTGTCAGAAGTTAATTACTTCACATGTAAGGAAGGCGTATTCAAATATTGAATTTAGAAGAATACATAAGAAAAATAAATGATAGATTTTAAAGTATCTGAAAGTTTTTATCGATTATATCTCCACTACGAACGCGATCAAAGTTCTCTCCACCGTGATTGTCCTCCGGTCGCTGATCTCCTCCGTCACTATCCCACTATGTCTCCACCGATTGGTTCTGTCTCTAAACAACACCTTCGTGGCTATGGCAATTTGTTGGTTGACAATGACGGTTTCTTTCTCTCCACTTTTGGAGAGCGTTGTCTTGGCAAGTAGATTGATCCTCATCGATATTACCATCTTCTCTGAGATCTATGGTAAGGATTACTCAAGTCCGAGTGTTTTCTTCACCATTCCTTCAATGGATTGGTGCTTTTTTGTAAACATTTTGGAGGTTCCACCCAAAATTGTTTGGCGTTGTCCCTATCGAGTTTTCATCTTCCTTTTAGTTATGGAAGAAAATTTGATTGAGATATTGCTTGATATTTATCTCGGATTTGTTGAAGATTTGAGAAACACTCTAGTTGAGGATTGTGTGGCTCTAAAAAACAAGACACATAGCGGTAGGAGTTATATGATCCAGATGGATTTATTGGAAGAAAGACACCGAAGTTGGCGATATATGCTATCAATGGTTGCTATGGAGAAACATGGGATACGTATAACTCTCGCCACAAGATGGTTCGTACCACACCGACAAGTAATAAGTCATTATTGGGATCGAATGGAAAGAAATACAAAGCCAAAGATAGTTAAAATGACTATGATATGGAAGTTTTGGTATCATAATGTCTACAAATCTGAACTGTTATCGGAAGCATCGGGTTTTATAATGCGGTGTGTAATACGGAGGTTCAGCCAAGAGATGCTACCCACGCACATAATTCGCATAAGAGCAAGATTGGATATGAAGGAAAATAATGGATTTAATAATCCTTTAGCGAGTAAGGCTTATCTGCGGAAAGCATCGTCAATTCACTTCAGTTTGTGTATCTTTCTCAATTTATGGTGCATAAATATGCTTATGTAATAATTTGTTTTCCGAAGTTCTGTATTCTGACTTTGTATTTTGATTTGATATCAATGAATTTAGAAGGAAAAAAAATATATATATTGACACCATAAAAGGTGGGATTTGGTTCTTCACATATTTTACATCCAATTTTCTATTAAGGTTCTAATTAAATAACATTGTCATCAAAATTATCCTAATATTGAAAAACATTAACATTTAATAGAATTTTAAAATCACTAATTGAAAAACAATAGAATTAAAAAACTATGGATCCATAACTAAATAACACTAGATTTATATATAATTTTTAAAAAATTAAAATGAATAACATTCTTGTTGTGAACTGTGTCTTTCATTAATAGTATAAAGGATATATATACAAGGATAATAGCAGGATACAGAGAATAAGGTAAAACCCTAATGGGCCATGGGCCGGTTATGGAGTCCATCCATATGGTTTATAACACTCCCCCTTGGAAGACATAACCGTGCCCGATACTAAACCGGGATCTCTATAATGCCCTGGGGAATGTTGCCTCATTAAAACCTTACCAGGAAAACCCAGTGGGACAAAACCATGGTGAAGGAAAAAGAGTACAACACACATTACTTCCCCTGATTTGAGCATCACTGTAGATCCTTAAGTCCGCACATCCCGATCTGATGAATGAGCTTCCGGAACGTTGAAGTCGGCAATGATTTGGTGAATAGGTCGGCTGAATTCTCACTTGACCGGATCTGTTGAACTTTGACCTGACCGTCCTTCTGTAATTCATGAGTGAAGAAGAACTTGGGCAGAATATGCTTCGTTCGATCCCTCTTAGTGTAGCCATCCTTGAGTTGAGCAATACAGGATGCGTTGTCTTCAAATATGATGGTCTTTGATGTAGTAGTAGATGCGCCTTAAGGAAGGCTGCCTACGTACCCTTGGAAGGGATCAAGCCACACATAGATCCTATTCATTGACCATACCATAATCTGATCTTATGAATATCCTGCATTAGTAAATCAAACTAAACCAAAGCAAATTGGACCTTCTTTGGTTAGATCAGTATAGAATAAAACCCAAGTAAACAACGCAGGAAGAATGAACTTTAAATTTTAACCAAACCTTCCTTTAAACCTTTCCAGTGCCTTTGGGTTGATCATGAACTAAATTTAGACAGGAGACTCACGGCAAAACAAATGTTTGGTCTAGTGTGTCTAGCCAAATTCATTAGAACTCCTATGGCACTGAGGTATGGCATTTCCGGACTGAATGGATCACTATCCAATCTAAGGCTTCTCACCACCATTGGGCCTGGTCAATGGGCGGGCCTGGTCCTTATTAAATTTCCTTGAGTACTCTTTCAGTGTATGCCATTTGATGCACAAGGATTCCATTATTCACGTACTCAGGTTGTAATCCCAAACAGAACTTAATTATTGCCTAGGTCTTTCATTTGAGATTCTTTCTTTAGATATACTCAACTGTTTGGGCGATTATCCAGAGGTTTAAATCATTCATATACACTGCTATGATTACAAATCCTTTGTTTGCAAACCTCTTGATAAAAATACATGGACTGATCGGATCGTTTTAATAGCCTTCTCTGATGAGATATTCGCTTAACCAGTTATACCACATACGTCCGCTTTGTTTCAGTCTATATAAGGATTTGTCCAGCCTTATGCAGTGCTGTTCTCGAGAATCTTTCTTATATTTGAGCTCAATACCCTCTGGTAATCTCATATATTATCCAGTGGACTTATATAAATATGCAGGCATTACATCCATTAGCCGCAAATCTTTCTCTTTTATATAGCCAGACTTAGCAAAAATTTAAATGTTTTAGCATCCACCACAGGGGAGTATATCTCCTCTATTTCTGGTCTTTGTGTGAATCCTTGTGCGACAAGCCGTGTCTGATATATCACGCTTTCACTATGTTTATTTCACATAATCACAAAGACTCATTTGTCCTACTGGCTTTACATTGAATGGTGTCCTTCGTATTGGACCAAACACATTCTTCTTCTTAATGATTCTTAGCTCCACGTTTTATGGTCTTGTACCATTTTAATCAATCAGGTCTTTGAGTGCACTCTAGTATAGACGTGGGCTCCTGATCCTCATTCATTTCAGTTGCTACCTTGTGCGCAAATATATTATCATTTATGTCGACATCTTTTCGGTTCCATTGTATTCAAGACATGATATAGTTTATAGAGATCTCTTTACACCTTCAGGACCTTGAGGTTTGGCGTCCCAAATCTCATTGATTGGTACCTTAGGGTTATGTCTATTAGCCGGCCATGTCTATGGTTCCTTGAACCTTCTCGGTTTCCCTTGCACCTTTCTTTGATTTCCGAGGGTTCTTGTCTTTGGAACCTTTTGGGTCTACCACGTTTCTTACGTGTTGTAGCCTCTGTAGCAACTTGATTGTGTTCCTTGTGAACATCAATACGTACTGGTGCATTACAAGCTGGTATGTACGATTTTGTTACTCTCTTTGGGTCATTATAGGAATCTTGGCAACTGTTTTAGCTAGCTTTTGCAGATATATAGTCTTTTGGATCTCTGATGGAGTCCGAGGATCTTACCATGTGAAGGATGTTTGATTCCATATAAGTTCTTTGACCAGCTTGTTAGTCTCTCCACCCAGTGTTGGGAAAACAGATTCATTGAGATGACAATCCTTGTATCTGGCCTTTGGCTCGAGATACTTAATGATGGTGGGAGAATCATTTTTAACGTATATTCCCATCCCCTTTTGAGGTCCCATCATTTGCTCTCTGTGGTGGTGCTATGGGTAAATAGGTGACACACCCAAATGTCTTTAGATGGGAAACGTCTGGCTCATGACCCGTTAGCAATTGGGATGGGGAATATCTATGCTCACTAGATGGCCGAATGCGTATTAGTTCAGCAGCGTGTAAAACTGCATGTCCCCAAGCTGAGACCGGAAGCTGCGACCTCATGAGTAATGGTCGAGCAATTAGTTGAATTCGTTTAATGAGGGATTCAGCTAATCCGTTCTGTGTATGGACATGTGCCACAGGATGTTCCACACTTACCCCCATGGCCATACAATAGTCATTAAATGCTTGGGAAGTGAATTCACCAGCATTATCTAAACGTATGGTCTTAAGAGGAAAATCTGGAAAATAGGCTCGCAATCTGATGATTTGGGCCAATAACCTAACAAACGCTTGGTTCCTAGAAGACAAACATGCGACCAGCGGGTCGATGCATCGATTAAAACCATGAAGTACCGAAATGTTCCACAAGGTGGATGGATCGGACCACATATGTCTCCTTGAATTCGTTCCAGAAAATGTAAGGTCTCTTTAGACACTTTGACTGGTGAAGGTCGAGTGATAAGCTTCCCTTGTGAACAGGCTATGCACATGTGGTGCTTAGGGAAAACTCAGTTTTCTTTAAGGGTGTGCCCATTAAAACTTTGAATTAATTTACGCATCATATTCGAACCGGGCTGGCCAAGCCGGTCATGCCATTAGTGAATTTCTCAGTAAACCCTTTTGTTTACTTTATTAGCCTTTATCATATTGACCTTGGCATAGTAAAGATATATGACGCGGGTATAGTCTGTAAGACCTTCTCATGGTCTTGGATGTTCTTAGTAATATATGGGAATCCTTTGTTCCCTTCACCCTTAGTTTCAATGTGGAAACTATTCAAACACATTTCTTTGAAACTCAACAAGCCCCTTTGAGCTGGGTGAATATGAAGCATCTGAGGATGCGTGCCCTTGGGAATATGGGCCTGCCATGGGCCTACCCTTAGCCTTCACTAAATTTAGCTATACCCGCAATTTGGCTAATGAACCATGTCTTTAGATATTTCGTTTATTGAATTCTCATAATCATCTATCTCATGGTCGAAATCTTCTTCACCATCGTGATGAACTAAATGAGCTTCTTGATTCTTTTCAAACTCTCTTGATAGAGATCAACGAGATGCTTAGGTGTCATGCACGTCTTAGTCCAATGGTTTCCCCATTCCTCATCAGTGGCAAACAAGTTTATTTGAGTGTTGTGGTTTGGGTATACCGTGGCCTACCTCGATTACGACCAAAGTCGGGTCGGTGGCCTAAACCATATGAATGGTTTCCTTGATCATATAAATTATAATTTCCACTTCTACCACGTCCATTCCATTTACCATGACTGTGGCCATGATACTTATCTCTTTGGACGTGGTTAGACTCTTTAGTCTCTTTAGGCTCTTCAGCCCAACGGGCTTCTGATAATAGGGTAGGACCAGGAGGTCTCATTTCACTATTTATAACTCATTGTTTTGCTCAGCAAGTAGCATATCAGAATCAATGTTCTCATCACGGTTTCTCCAAAGCCTCACTCCTTAGCACTCTCTACAGAGGAGTCCTCCCCAAAAACAAGAGTTTAGACTTGCATATGTGGTAAAAACCTTTTTCACGATATTGTTGCTGAGGAAATATATTGTTTGTGTGAAAGGTCGAGAATGCTTTCTCTAGCAAGTCATTCTCAGTAACTTCCTCACCACGGAATCTCAGTATTGACACTATTTTAAATAGTGCTGAGTTATACTTATTCATGGATTTGAATTCTTGGAATCTGAGATTCTTTCGATCGAATCGGGCTTTTGGGTAATAGCACCGTTTTTTTTTTTTTTTTTTTTTCAACTCTGTCCTGAGGTCCAGAGGATTCTTAATAGTGAGGTACTGATTTTGAGACTCTCATTGAGGTGATGGCGTATGTTAGTAATCGCCTAATATCTTTCTCTTCTGGTGACATTGTTTCCTTCTACAATAGATTCACCAAGCCCTTTTTCCTTTAGGACAATCTCAGTGTCCAAAGCCCATTTTAAATAATTGTCACCAGAGGCATTGAGTGCCATGTATTCATAATAGTTGATTTCTGATATCTATAATATATAGAGTTAAATGAGTTAAATCGGTTAGACCAAGTCATGCGGTATTTAAGACCGAGCCATGCTTGTCTTCAGCAAGTGTTTTCTAAACAATCATGTTATATATATATGGATGAAATCAACCCTAGAAGATTGATCTAGTATGCAACAACCAAACAATGGGATCATACTAGATTAGGATATTAGGATTTCGCGGTTAAGTTTTAGGGTTTTAGCATCCGCGATTTATAGTACTAGGGTTTTTGCTAGGATTTCGGTTTTATGTATGGAACTTTCTATTTATGGAAACTTTCCTTATATGGAACTTTCCTTTTATGGAAAATTTCTATTTCTCATCTAGAAAGAAATCCTAAATAATTATGTATTTTAGGGTTTTGGAATATTTCCTTATGAAGGGGTTTCCTATTTTGGTAACTTTCCATTTTGGGAAACTTGCTATTTTAGGAAACCTTTTATTTTGGGAAACTTGCTATTTTAGGAAACCTTCTGTTTCTGTAAACTTTCTTTATATGGAACTTTCTATTTCTGGAAACTTTCCATTTATAGGAAGCTTGATCTTAAACCGTGACTTAGGGTTTATTAAACCGGTTTAACCTAGGATTTAGGGTTTCGGTTTACTTTCGGTTTAACCTACGGTTTATATTAAATTAATAAAATATCAAAATGTCTGATAACGTGTTGTGAACTGTGTCTTTCATTAATAGTATAAAGGATATATATACAAGGATAATAGCAGGATACAGAGACTAAGGTAAAACCCTAATGGGCCATGGGCCGGTTATGGAGTCCATCCATATGGTTTATAACAATTCTTACGTTCAATAACCCCCAGTGCATTTCTTTTTGTTACAAAACTTATACAGAGAAAATCTTGGCGAAATAATTATTTTAGCCAATCAGAGAATCCTTTAAAGGAAGATATCCGATATTGTTGGAAGCAATAGAAAATTATCTATACTGTATATGCTATAGATACAAAGGGTCTGACTGGTTTAAACGCAGCGGTTGCGGTTGCGGTTGCGGGAGTTTGCGGAAGCGGGCGGTTGCGGTTTCAAGCGTTACCAAGCGTTTTGAACGACTGGTTTAGCGTTTGAAAATGGATGCGTTTGCGGAAGTTTTATGACTGGTAAACCAGCGGGTGCGGTAGCAGTTAAATAAAAAATGACTAAAAAAATAAAAAATATTACAAAAAAAAAAAGAAATAAAAACACCAATATATTATTATGATAATATTAGAAAAATTGAACATGCTTAATAATTAAAACCATAAATAAAGTACTAAATAATTATTCAAAAATAAAAAATTTTTATAATAAGATAGTACTTTATGCTGGGTCGTTAACACCAAAAATTGTATCAAGTAATGGGACAAACTGTAAATAACGTTGAATTCAATCAAAAAGCAAGTAATTTTCTATTCGAGAAAACAAATCGAAACATATATTCAATCAAAAAGAAAAGCAATATATAATGAAAGAAAAAAATATTCAAATTGATTTTCATCAGTTTGGGTGGAAGACATTGAGAAAATAAGGTTTTAGAATATTGATTAGGGTTTCTGATGAGAACGTGATACAAAGATGAAAGATATATATAAGATTAATATATTTTATAATAATTATAAGTAAACGTTTGATTTTTTTTTTTTTTTTTTTTTTTTTTAAATCCAACCGCTACCGCCCGCAACCGCAAACGCTTGCGGAAATGAGCTTTTGAAATTCAGCGATTTCGAGCGGTTTGAAGCGGTACGGAGCGGTTTCTATGATTGGTACCAACCGCTAACAACCGCAACCGACCGCTAGTAACCGCTAGGAGGGTGCTAGCGGGAGAACCAATCAAGCCCAAAATGGTTATGTATATGCACATATCTAATGAGCTATACGAGAGTTGTTAGGAAACGTCTTGGTCACAGATTCTTTTTTTTTTTTTTTTTTTTTTTTTTGGTAAAAACCACAGATTCTTTACTTTCTTGTTCTCTGATCCTTTCTCGCTAAAGGTGAAGAAGGGCTTATGCAACATGACAAATCTTGCGGTCTTTATGCTTCTTAAGTCCCTCAAGCCTTTCCATCTTCCTTGGTTCTTTAGGTTTTGGAGTATTCATTTTTCATGAGTAACGAGAGAGCGTCTACACAGGGAGACGCCTCTAGTTTACCGGAGAGAATGCCCTTAGTATTGGCCACATCAGCAGATTTTTTTTCTTCTTCGTCGAAGGTCGAACAGCTTCACCATCTCATCAACTTTCTTGTACTTCACCTCCTTTCCGTATGTCAATTTGACTGCGCAAACTGATGCAATCAAGTTTTAACTCAATATGCTAGTCAGTAAGTGCACGATAATATCCAGTGGTATCGAACTCACAAGAATCATCAGGGTCACAATTTTAGTATTCTAAGAACTAAGTTTAACCAAGACGTACCCATTTTTCGTGTCTTTTGTATTGATTACACTAATGAAATCAGATAGCAACAGAAGGAAATTAAAGAAGCAAGGCAACTGAAGAGATCGTAAATAGAATTAAAAATATTGGGCATTAGGATTGTTCGCACTTCGCAGGGGTTAATTGTCATAGAAAAAAAAAAATCAAAATTGTTATAGCTAGGACTCATACTATTACTAATATTGATTATCAAAATGGTTTTAGCTAGGACGTCGTAATTATCAGAGAATTATTTCTTAGGTTTAAATTATAACAATTAAAAGTTTTGATTATTACACAGTTTTTTTTTTTCTTTTTCTGATAAATCCTATCGGCTGATCCGGTCGGCTTCGGTAAGAACGCATCGAGGTACTACAGAGTGGACTATTCATGTGGTTCAACAGTTCAACGATTCAACGGACACCATGAGCTCCGAGCGGACTCGGGTCAAACAACGGGTCATGAGATTCGTGAGATCCATGTAATCCAAAATTGGGATACCACACTGCTTGTTTCGAGTTTGGAGTACCTTTCGACCAATGCCAAGGGTAGTCAAACCCGCCTGCATTTCTGACTACCACGTAAACCAATTGGACCAACGCCCAACTGACAGACTTTCCACACAAATGTGTTTTTATTTCCAGAGAGGATCGAATTCGGATATGGGAGTTTCACCTTCACCAAAGCTTTCCATACTACTAAAGCACATATGCACGGGCATTATTACACAGTTACACCTTGGCTTGGAGCTTTTGTTGAATACGTGTCCATGGTATCAATTGTAAAACGTTGAAAGATTTTTGCGATGATATACTTAGCAAGAGTATAATTCAAAAACAATACAAACTTCAAATACATTTTTATTTATTAATGAACTGGCCCCGAAATGAGATCCGATTATCACAACATTATTAACAACATACAATACACTTAAGGTTTAGGTAGTCTTAAAAAATAATAATACATACAGTACCATTGTTATTACGTTCGAGGTTTGGATTTATATCAAGGGCCGGCTTCCACTTATTTTGCGAGGAACCTAGAGAACCATTTTCCAGAAGCTTTTTCTTTTCGATCAGCAGGATTAGTGAAGTTGACCCAATTCATACCAAACCGGAGAGTGTAACCATTTCCGAATTCGTAATTGTCCATCAGTGACCATGCAAAATATCCTGCTACGTTGCATCCATCCCTATAAAATATTTTTCGAAAAGTATTTTTGGTATATTAACATTTATAATTGTCCAAAGAAAGTATATCAAATAAATAAAACAGGAATCATAACTCACTTTATGGCGCATTTGAGACAAGAGAGATGGCTGCAATGGTTTTGAATTCGTCCATTATCGGCAAGAGCAGTTGCAAGCGTTACGTTTCCAAGATCAAGATCAGCAACTCCTGAAATTTTAACACAAGCTAGATTTGTAATAAACACATATCTAGATCGATTTTTCATTGGTTAAACATATTCAAATGCAACATAAAATGATATGTACATACCGTTTTCGGTGATGTAGGTAAGTGGATTTTTGTAGTTGTCTTTGATGTAGTTTAGAATCTGACGGAATCCTGGAGGATAGTAGACGAAGCTAGGAGCCTGTAGAAGAAAGAAAAAATAGAGTTGAATTAGTAATCTTTTAACTGTGAAAATGATTTTTTTGAAATTTAAGTCGATACTTGCCACAACACCAATAGGAACTCCATTGCGGTAAACTGAAACCAAATAAATGAATAATGAGTATGGATACTTAAAATATAAATAAAAATATACACAAAAAAATACGGAAAAACAAATTTTACTTACATCCAAGAGTAACTCGTGGATCCGTTATTGCACTAGGTTGTGTTGGAGCAGGTGCGTCGGTTGCATATTGTGTAACGTAATAGTTCAACCCTAAAAAATCAAGTGATCCTTTTACTAAAGCTGATTCCTCCGATGTGAATTCTGGCAATCTATCTCCTACCATCTCTCTCATTATCTTTGGATATTTTCCATACACCAATGGATCCAAGAACCTTAATTCATGTAATAAAAGATTCATAAATTAGTGTTGCAAATTAAAGTGTGCTTTTAACAAAATCTTTCCAACTAAAACTTTATATATATGTGCATGTATTTTAAGAATCATTTAATTGAACATAATATATATACCATCCAACGAAAAAATCGAATGCTCGTTTTGCAGCAGCCTTGTCGAGATTGTTAGATTCGTTTAGTGGGGCGAACCATCTCCCAATCAAAGTTGTTCCAATCTTACCACCTTGAAATTTCTGCATAAATATTTTTAGATTATATACTACAAATATGTAAAAATTGACGCACAAATGAAATTCTCAGAGATGTTACACTTTATATACCTGATATCTTTTTCTGTATAAAGATACAGCTTTGGCATGAGCTAGAAGTTGGTTATGTGCAACTGTATAAGGTTCCACTCCGGAATCTCCTCCAAATTCACAGCCGGTGCACCGTCCTGGTGGATACGATCCATCTCCATAACCTTTGGTTGCAAGAGAGAAAGGCTGATTTAAAGTGATCCAAAATTTGACCCTGTCTCCAAATCTTTGGAATAGAAGCTCAGCGTAGTTTGTGTAGTCCTCCCTATTCACGTATCGCACATATTAGGCATACATAGATTTGATAGCGATGTTACATAACCTAAAGCAAAGAAAGAAAAAAAGAAGAAGTTATGAATCAAAATCGTTAATGCACTTACACTATACGTGAGCTTAAGAAGCCTCCATATTCGTCTTCTAAAGTCTGGGGAACATCCCAATGAAAAATAGTCACATATGGTTCTATGCCTGTATTCACGTATAAGTTAAATGTTTATACGACAAATTCAATAACATTATTTAAAATGTATTAGCATTAAGTACTTGAATTTCGAATTTACCATTTGCTTTCAACTCGTTAATGAGATTGTTGTAGTATGTTATCCCATTCTCGTCCACTCCCCCAATCAGTCTTCCCTCTAAGATTAGTATATAAAAATCACAAAATTATCGGTCATTTTTCTTTTGTTAATTAGATGAAATCATGCATGAAGAATAGGAGAAGTGTTTTTGTATTTACTTGGTAAGACCCTTGACCATGCTATCGAGAGTCGGTATGCTTGAACATTCATTCTTTTTAGTAGTTTGACATCATCCTGTTCAAGGTTAAATGAAAATTGTAAAATTAAATTGAAATTACAAAACTGAAAAAATATCATATCTACACATTCATCAATAGTGATAGCCTCTTCTTACCTTATAAAGATCATACGAATCACACGCTGTTGGTGTTTTTGCTCTTGTATAATTGTAGAAGCCATTGCTTCAAATACAGAGCATGGTAGAGAAAACAAAGAATTGAAAAGTGGAAAAACTTCTTTATTATTCTCGACAGTTTTTACATAAGACAACATACACACTTATATAGATGTGTACATAACTAACTACTCTAAGTAACCGTTGGTAAGAGTTGTAACTTTTCCGACAAGTTACGTGTCTTACTCACACCCTTTCGTAGTAAGTAACATGTAGCACATGACATCCGTTGACTTTACATACAAACTATAACATATATGATATTACAAGATTTAATCATGGACACAAATTCTAACACTCCCTCTTGAGTCCATTGATTAAATCCCCAATTTCAATCTAGGGATTTCATCATTTATCCCATCGATTCTTCTTCACCATGGTGATTTACCTCTTCTCTAGGTTGAATCCCTTTGACGACATTGGTAAGCTTCCCTTCTCTATCTCCCTCTTGACCTTCTTTACTTCTTCTTCACTGGCAAGTAAAGCACTTGTGTCTGACTTTCTCCATCTCAATGGAAAACTCTTCTGCTTCATCTTAATATCCAATATCCTTCTTCCTTGAGGTTTATTGATGATACATTTATTGTCTTCAAATAAGACTCCGTGTCCATTGGATATCATTTGAGAAACACTCAACTCGCTAAACCCGGCACTAGAAATACCTCTTTGATGATCTTCTCTCCTTGGCTTGTCATCACTTGGATATTTCCTTTTCCTGCCGTCATTACATGTTGACCATTCCCCAGAAAGTCTTCTCCAAGTCACTTTCAAGTTTACCCGTGATCTCTCTCACGTTTTTCTTGAAGTCTCCATGAACTTTCCTCACGTCTTCTCCGTGATCTTTATCATGTTTTCGTCGGCTGTTCTTGCAACCTTCTTCCACTCCCTTTCTCTTAAGTGAGCTTTCTTCTCTTTCCCTTTTGGTGTCCTCTTGATCACCAAATATGTGATCCTTTGATCATCATCACGTCTCTGTGACGTCTTGTACGTGAATCTTCTCCACGTCTTCTTCGGTTGTCTATACAACCAGCCAATGCTTCCTTTCACTCTTAGGTAAGCATCTCAACTTTTTGCTTGGTGTCTTCCTTTGATCATCATCACGTCTCTGTGACGTCTTGTGCGTGAACATCTTCACGTCTTCTTCGGTTATCTTTGCAACCGGCCTCTGCTCCCTTTCTCTTAGGTAAGCAGCCTTAACACCCGTAGGCAAGCTAACATCGTTGTGTTGCTTTCTCCAACAATCACTCCCATTGTGATTGTCACACGTACAAAAGTCACACCATTTCTCGGCTTTATTTTGACTTTTGTCGCTACGTTTGTTTCTTACTTTTTAAAACAAACTTTCTCCACGTCTCGTTGACGACATCGGTTCCCTTGAACCTTTTTGCTGAGTAGCCTTGCACTGTTCTCCCAACAGAAGCTTACTCCGTGTTGCAGTGTTCTTCACAACTCAACAACACCTTTTGACACTAAGCCTTGCCCTGTTTCTTACAACAGGCGGCTTCCCCGTGTGAACATCATTCTCAACGACTCCACACCACTTTTTGCTAACAAGCCTTGCTCTGTTTCTTAAAACAGGTAGCTTCCTCCGTGAGATTGTGTTTTTAACACCTCACACCACTTTTATTGATTTTCTGGTTTAAAACCAGAATCCCTTCTTCTTGGTCGAGCACCGAACACACCTTCATACGTGTTCTAATTCTGTGAAAAGACATGATCTTCATGTGCTTCACAGTGTCCTTAATTCCTCCATTGACGCTTCCTTCCTTTGATTTCTTAATTGCACCCCTTCGGATGTCTCTTCGGATTGCGTCAGTTTGTTAGGAACACCTTTCACCACCAGCCACAGTTATGTCGATAGTAAGATGGTCTTCATCTTGTTACACACCAGATTCCATCGTTTCTCCATCAAACATGTGAATCACTTGCTGCAACGTCTTGCCATGATCTCTGTTTTGACTTGAACCTTTTTGCAGATTCTTTTTATGCTTCTCTTAATGCTTCGATTGGTCCTTGAATCATTAAAGCTCTGATACCATGTTGGTGTTTTTGCTCTTGTATAATTGTAGAAGCCATTGCTTCAAATACAGAGCATGGTAGAGAAAACAAAGAATTGAAAAGTGGAAAAACTTCTTTATTATTCTCGACAGTTTTTACATAAGACAACATACACACTTATATAGATGTGTACATAACTAACTACTCTAAGTAACCGTTGGTAAGAGTTGTAACTTTTCCGACAAGTTACGTGTCTTACTCACACCCTTTCGTAGTAAGTAACATGTAGCACATGACATCCGTTGACTTTACATACAAACTATAACATATATGATATTACAAGATTTAATCATGGACACAAATTCTAACACACGCAAGGTCTCCTGAACTGCGATCCGGAACTTTTTCTGTATATAAATAACAAAAACATGACCATGAATAACTCTTTTAACATCTATATATAGGTACATTTTTTCTCATACATTGAGGATCATGGTAACAAATAATATGTTAAATGATGTTTATGACCTGGATATCTATGAGTGAAGTAGTCCCATCCATTAAGTGCTCTATGTGCTGCACCTTCAATCTGGTAGAACAAATTAAGTCATGTTGGATATATATATATTGTACGAAAAAAATGAAAAATCCTATATATAGCAATAAAAATCGATCCCCAAAAGCCAAGATATATATACTTGATATGCCGAAGTAGCTGCACCAAAAGTGAAATTTTTGGGAAATCCAGTTCGGTTGAATGCATGAGTATTGTCGCAGTGGAAGGGTTCTTTGGCCTTGCATTCTGGATTGCAGACTTTTTGGCTACTCGAAACGACAAAGAGAACGACAAGAACTGCTAAAGAGTAGTGAGCTTTTGTAATTGCCATGGTTGAGTTTGTATTTTCTTTATTGATGGGCCGCTTATTTTGGTGATGATTAAACGATGAACTTGGAGGGGTTTATATACAAGGGTTTGAGTGCATGGGACTTGCATGGAGATTCAAGTTAACTCGTTACGTATATTTGCATTGCATTTTAATTATTCTGAATTTGATCTCCTCCATGTTCTCCACTTCGATCGCTGTCTTGTTTTCTAATAAAAAACTACATCTAATTATCAAAACTTGAATTATTCTTAATTAAAAAAAGAAACAATATGAGTTTTACGGCACCATATTTCTCTTATACATTACCTGCACATGTCTGCGTGAGAATATATGTTCCTTAACCATAATTAATATTCAATTTTTAATTTAAATTTGTAGAATTTATTTTATAAGAATTTTAAATTTTATGAAATTGGCTGGAGGTTTAAGTTCCGTGTCCCTTCTCATTTAGCTAACATTATGGTCGTTTATATTATTCGTGAATGCAGCAACCTACGTTCCATAAGCAAAACATGACTTGTCTCATTGATAAGTATCAAATATTTAATTAAGAAATTTAAACCCTATCTTAAGGTACAACGTAACGTGAGCATATAATTTTATTAATTAGAATAATATAACTAACTATACATTTTATAATACATATGACATTCTGGTATTATTTTTATCAGGGAAAATATAGAAATACATATCTGACATTTTGTATCATACCTAATCTCTGAAAATAATCAATTTATTAATTAAAATTTACGTAGAATTTATTTTTACAAGAATTTTGAATTTTTTGAAATTGGTTGGAGGTTTGATTTGTTCCGTGTCCCTTCTCATATACTCCCTCTGTTTCACAAAGAGTGTCGTTTTAAGGTTTTATTTTTGTTTCACAAAGAGTGTCGTTTTAGGTTTTCAATGCAAAATTTAATGATTTTTTATGTTTTATGACTATTAGTATTCTGCAGATTGTTTTACTATTGGGCAGATTGTGTTTAAGTATATAGGTAATGATGTTTTTGTTTAGAAAAAACAAAAAATTTAATGTTTTCTTAATCTGTATGCAAAACTCTAAAACGACACTCTTTGTGAAACAGAGGGAGTAGCTAACGTTATGGTCATTTATATTATTCGTGGATGCAGCTACCTACGTTCCATAAGCAAAACATGACCTGTCTCATTGATAAGTTTTAAATATTTAACTACGAAAATTTAAACCCTATATTAAGGTATAACATGAGCATATAACTTTCTTAATTAGAATAATATAACTAACTATAAAATTTTAAAATAAATACGAAATTCTGGTAATATTTTTAGAGAAATTCTTCAATATACCACAGTTTTGTTGCCAGAAAATACCACTATTAGTTTAGTGTTATAAAATACTACCAAAGTTTTGGTTTTTCAAAAACACCACAAACACCAAAAATGATTTTCAAGGGTTCAGAATTTAAATTTTTAGATTTAGTTTAACTATTTCAGATTTACGGTACAGTTTATAGAGGATAGGGTTTATTAAGTTTAGGATTTAGTTTTGAACTAGGGTTTAAATTTTTGAAATTAAGCTTTAACTACGAAAATTTAAACCCTAGCTAAATTTTATTTTTGTGGTATTTTGAAAAACCAAACCTTAAATTAGTATTTTGGAAAATTGTGGTATTTTTGTAAAATCAAAACTTAAGTTTGGTATTTTTGGAAAAGCAAAACTTAAGTTTAGTATTTTTGGGAATTGCCCATATTTTTTTATCAGGGAAAATATAGAGATACATACTGGACAGAATGTATCATAGCTAAAACTCTGAAAAGAATTAATTTTATCTAGAGGTAAAAATCTGATCTAAAAAAAAGGATTGAATCATCCATGAGTCGTGAGTAATTTATTTAGACGATGGCCGAATGATTTTCTAAGATTTTCATTCTTTTGTTTTAGGTGACTGGTGAGGAAGCTATTGAAAAAGCCAAACTTCTTGCTCTCAAATAAGAATTGTTAGAGCATCTCCAACGCTCATATACCTTTCTAGTTTCTTATTTATAATATTTTAATCATTTTGATTATTTATTTATATTTTAAATGATAATTAAAAATATTGGCCAATCAAAATAAAGTTATATGTTAAATGGGTTTCTCATAGTTTAGAAACGTATTTCATTCTCTTTCCTGCTTTTTTATTATTTTCTATTATTTAAATCATAAAAAATCTGTTGAGACACTAGCGATGTAGATGCTCTTATAACTATGATCCTTTTTTTGTTGTATTCCGGTCGTAATCTTCTTTCTGTGCTTTTGGTATAATTCTAATTTGATCGTCTGAATCTTCTTCAATGGCATAAACTCTTTATTTTGTGTGAGATTTGTTTTCTTTTTTTGAAGTTTCTTCTTTTGTACTCGTGTGATTGACACGTTGAACATAAATAACTTGCTGATGACAAACATTTTGGTCATGTTAGTATTCATTTATGCTCTGCTTTTGGTATTTGATGGGTGAAATTAGGTCTTATAATCAAGAATGATGATCATGTTTTATCGATCGGAGTAGAGATGGATTCAATTCTTCACAAGTCTGGATAGTTTCGGGGGAAAACATATTTCTTTTTTTTTTGTTTTTATGTGCTAAAATACAACAATTGAGGTCATTAATAAAAAATTTGAATTTATATATATCATTTATATAAGTGAATTCATCTAATAATATTTGTTATTTGTTGTCAAAATAATTTTTATTTTATTATATTTATAACATTAAATTTCAAATTAAAAACAACAAAATTTATAACATCCAAAACATTAATTTTATTTAGATAAAATTCTTTTAATTCATATTTTTCCTAGGCTATTAACCATTAAAATAAATTTTCTATAAACTAATAAATAAAAATTAAGTAATATCATTAAATTGATAAAATATCATTAATTTATAGAGATTTACTGTATTTAAATTTTTTGGCTTTCCTGGTCCTAAAGAAAAAACATTTGTGGGAAAACTGGTTGGAAGTTTAGTGGACAAGTTCGTACCTCGCTTTCTTCTTCTTAGTATTTTTCCGAAAATTTTGAGTTTTTATAGATTCTGTGGACACGTTGTTGATCTTTTGCCCCTTTGTTATGCAGATCGCCATTTTCGAGTGGTTTAGATTTTATCAACCAGATGTTCCCGGCAGGTAATTCTTTGTTGATTTCGTGATTTTAACTCTGATAAGTGAGTTTCTCAGAATTGGTGTTTTCTCTTATAGAAACATATCTACTTGGACTTAAGCCACTAATGCAAAAGATTCATCATGAGATGCAACGGATTGATGCTACCATACTAGCTGATGTTCGTCCACAGGTCGTTTTCTTGAATTTATGTGAGGATTATAATGTTTTTACTTTACAAGAATTATATTGTATGACTAAGGAAAAAGAAGAACTTTGCCTCTGTGTTCAAAAAATAATGTATACATCTGAAACTTATTTTTGGTCTCCCAGAGTGACTTGGGAACAACTGAGGATCTTGATGATGCTACATGTGCTGCGGAGGTTAGTTTCTCATAGCTTGATATGTGTTGTATTCGTATTGTCAAAATATCTTATCAATCTGTCTTTTTCATTTCATTCGTAAACCTTTATATTCTTTATAAACATAGGAACTTTCTCAAAAGATTAACAGTGAACTTCGGCGGGTGGATGCTACTCTACTTGCTGCTATTCGTCAACAGGTAAGCTTTGTTTTACTTTTTCTTCCTGGTCGCTTATTTATGTGAGGTTATATACCTTATGTAAATCGTTGTATTGTATGCACTATGAAAAAGAATAATGTTGCTTCTATGTGCTTCTGAATCTTTTCCTTGGGTCTGGCTATCATTACTCCAGCGTAACTCGGTAAATAAAGCTAAAGAAGATCTTGCTAATGCTACACTTGCTGCACGGGTTAGTTTCTCATAGGTTGATATATATGTATTGTATGTATGCCTACTTTCAAAATATCGTTTCCTTCTTTCATTCTCTTATCACTCTTGTCTTTTTAACTCAGGAACTCTCTCGTAATATTCAAGAGATGAATTCTAAAGCTGAGAAAGATGAAGCAATGATCCAAGAAATATGCGGTGACATTAAGAAGTTAGATTTTGCAAAGAAGAACATAACCACCGTAATCACTCCCCTCCATAACCTCACAATGCTAGGTAAGTTATCAATAATCACTCCATTCAACTATATCGGGTCATGGTATGCTGAAATCTGAATGATAGCCAACAGTATTGAACTGTATTACAAACAAACCCTATATAATTAGGGGTTCCAAGTTAGGCTACATGAAGTTGCTTGTTAACCTATTAGTGAATGTATTTATTTTGTTTATGTAGTAACTTAATATATTTAGAAGCTCATTAATGACACTCACAACCACACTATGGCAGTCTCTGCTGTTGTACAACTTCAGGGGATGGCGTCAAATAGGCAATACAAGGAGGCAGCTGCGCAGCTCGAGGTACCTTTTTTTAGTTAAACAAACTTTGGCGTTTGTTGGTTACGTTTAAGTTGGTCGTAGTTCACTTGCTTTAGTTTTATGTTCACCATGGGAGCCCAAGTCAGTTCTTTGCCATTTTGAAAATCAATTTTTGATGTTAGGTGGATTTTCTAGCACATTACTCTTCTCATTTTCTGACCCTATCATGTTTTTTCAGGCCGTAAACCAATTAGTGAATCATTTCAAAAGGAATTGGGATGTTCCTAGCATAACGGATGTCAGAGTAAAGCTTGAGAATATAAAGCAAATTCTTAAGTCTCATGTATTTTCTGATTTTTCCAGGTACTGCCTTTAGTGAGTCTACCATATTTTACATACTTAAGTAAGTCCACAGAGGTGGTAAAAAGATATTCACTGTAATGTTCGTATGTTTTAACTGTTGGTACTAAGGTGATGATTTTGCACTCTTGGTATATAAATGGAGGCCTTTTTTATTGGCTGCTCTTGTTTTGTTAAAATAGTACTTGCATAATCATATAGACTATTTTCTGCTTCATGTTGTTGTAAACCACAAATTGTCTTAAGATGTTTCACTAATCTCTCAATTCCCCCTCTCGCATCCTCTACTGCCTTCCTTGTTCCAATAATGTCTACTGTTGTGATATCAGTCTAGCTACTGGGAAAGAGACAGAGGAAATGTCTTTACTAAAGAAGTTATCTGATGCTTGCTTGGTTGTCGATGCGTTGGAGCCATCTGTGAGGGAAGAGTTGGTAAACAACTTTTGCAGCAAGGATCTAAGCTCATATGAACAAAAAATTATAGAAGCTGGTATGTTAGACTTAATATATCCCTAGGTTTTTTATAGGTTTTATCTTTGTTGTAATTTTTAAGTGTTTCATTGTCGGCAGAATTGACAAATTTGGATGAAATACAGCGGATATACAATCAGATACATTGTCATATCCGAACAAATCAAGAAATCTGGAAGATTTTTCCTGCTTTGTGGCATGTGCCTTATGGACTGTGCATCAAGATCTGCAAGATAACAAGGTAGTAACTTCTGAGTTTTGTTGAACTGGTCTCTCGGGGATTCATATTCTTTTTTCTTGGTGTCTTCAGAAAATTTATGACATGTTCTGTGTACCTTTCTTTTGGTTTGTATCTCTAATCTTTTACTGATTTTGGTCATTTTTCTGTGAAAATTTAATCATTATCTAACTGTATGCAGCCTCCTGTCTTTCCATTATTTATTTTCAGGGGCCAAGTAGAATCTATTCTGGTCAACATGAAAGGAAAGCCAGCTGCTGTAGCGAGATTGCTTCAGGTCAGGCACGCTTGCCCTGACATGAAAATTTCATTATATTTACTAGATGGATTGTGTTTCTATATGATAGTTTTCTTACCTTTCAAGGAAAATTGGTGATGATTATGAATTCTTCTATCGTGTCCCTCCTTTTCTCTTTCATCAAATCTTGTTTCTTTTGATTATGTTATCGTATTATCTCTACTAGCAATAGTGGAATGTCTCAGGTCTCTAGTAAAGTTTGATGTCATTGAATGATTAGGAACTGGAAAGGACGCTAAAGTTTGAACTGGAACTTGAAATGAAATTTGGTGGTGTTCCTACTAAGCATATTGGAGATGACATTGAGGAAACTGTTGACGGGGAAAGTTATAGTCGGAATGTATCCGAAATTCACATGAAGTTTGGTGCTAATCACGACTTGGTGGAAACTGTATGTTCTGTGTACTTACTATTATATTTTAAAACGCTAGTAATTTTTCTAAGACTTAATTCTGAAATTTTATAGTTACTTGACCTGGCAGTTTAACTTCCGTGGAATTATCTCTTCTTGCTTCGAGCCTCATTTAACCAAATATATTGAGGAGGAACTAATGCAATGCCTGGAAAGAGTTGTTCAGGTAATTTGTTATATTTGCCTAAAGAAAGCGTTTTCATCGAAGCTTATCAAGTTTTCTTAATATTCATTTTTCTTTCTGTCAGGAGGAAACATGGGATACTGATGAGGAAAATCTAAATAATATTTTATCTAGCAGTAGAGAGGTGAGTACCTAGGCAAGCTTCTTTAAGTAGAGTTATGTGATAGTTTTTACTTGTGAAGTATAATTTATAATTGCCTTGTTTGCAGTTGTTTTTGGCTATAAAGAAAAGCTATGACAAGTGTAAAGCTCTGACTAAGAACCTGACTTTATTCAATTTATTCAAGGTACCAATATAGTGATATGCATATACTATAGTAGAACAAAATAAGATAGATGGAGATTTTGAGTTTCTTCTAATGAAAGGCTTTCCTCTTTACAGGTCTTTCAACGAGTTCTACAAGCCTATGCTACAAAGCTATTTTTTAAGCTCTCCAAAGGAGGCACTCGTAAACAGATAGAGGTGCTGTGCACTGCTTTCTGTTTCCCATATGTGCTTTTCGATGTTGTTAAGCTCTTTTTTAATACCCCTATGCAGGTCTCGGGGATAGATGAAAGGTTGATATGTTACATAGTTAATTCTGCTGAGTATTGCCGCAAAACAGTAAGCTTGTTTGACTACTTACTGCTTAATTGAACAACAAACAACTTGGCACTTCACAAGGATTGTTTTATTGTTTTTGCAGTCTGGTGATTTGGCAGAAGAAGTCTCGACAATTATTGACCCGCTTTATGCAGACGGTGTAGACATGTCAGAGGTCCAGGTACTATTGACATGAAGGACTTATAATTTTTCTCAGATATATTATGTATTTTGGATTTTTTCTTAAAAACTGTGGTACTGTGCAGGATAAATTATCGTGCGTCATAACGAAGGCATTGATGACACTAGTCCGTGGACTGGAAACTAAATTTGACACAGAAATGCAAGAGATGGCATGTGTTTCATGGGGCACACTTGAGAGTGTTGGTGACCATTCTCAGTAAGATCTAACTGAGGTTTAAAGCTTCTATAGACAACCAGTATGACCAATAGACAACCAACACCTTTGAAATCTGTACCTTTCTTGTAGGTACGTAAATGGAATATATACAATCCTTAACAACAGTTTTCCTGTCCTTGGGAAACTTCTAGCACCAGTCTACTTCCAATTCTTCCTGGAAAAGGTAATTTTATAGTAAAATTTGAATGACTTTATAACACCAGTCAAGGCCTCTAAAGCTATTACTAGTGACAGGTTACGCGATTAAGCCTTGGCTTACTTTAAAAATCTTTTGTGTAGTTGGCATCATCCCTTGGACTACGGTTCTATGCTAATATTTTCAGATGCAAGAAAATATCAGAAACTGGAGCTCAGCAGGTTAGCCTGCGTACTTTATGTTCCTCGATTTGCATGTGTTGTGATTTTTTCCAAATGAAAAAAGGACCTAGCTAGTTTATAAGGTATATGCAAAGACTAGAGCTACTCAAACATTTATATATTTCTCTGTCTTTTGGTTTCACAGATGTTGCTAGATACGCAAGCAATGGAGATGATTCTTTTAAAAGTTCCATCTCTTGACAGACAGGTTAGCTCATCAGTTCCAAGTTTATGTATCAGTCCCTCTGTTGGGGACTCTGTTTTTAAGATTAAACCTTGTCTATCGTTGTTAACCATGAAGCATTGGGTATTCTTGGCCAAAGTTATAAAGCATTTTTGGTACTCTATGAATCCAAAGCCGGTCACATTTTTTTAGTTTTGGAAATGGCATTGCAGACCGTAAGTGCTGCGAGCTATTCGGAATTCGTGAAGCGTCAAATGAGCAGAGCTGAAGCAGTCCTAAAGGTTTTCGCCTGAGCACCATCGAGACAACTTTCCTTTTTCTACCTCTACGAAAACTGATATCATCGTACTATAGGTCATACTCTCCCCGATCGATTCAGTGGTAGACACATATAGTGAACTGTTTCCAAAAGGAACACACATGAAGCTTCAGCGCATCTTAGACCTTAAGGCAATTTTGGCATTCTAAATCCATTTTCATACTTGATTAATCTCACGCTAACGTCCTCCTCCAGTGACATTCTCTTCACTGTCTGGAAAATCCTCTCTTATTTTCAGCCAAAACAGGTATCTTAATGTACTAGGTCCTTAAAGAAAGGTGTAACTTATTTGATGTTGCAGGGTCTTACGAAAGCCAATCAGCAGAGAGTACTTGATGATTTCAATAAGCATGCCCCAAGAATCACACAGCCTTCGGTTGCAGCAGAAATGCCACAACCGGTTCCAATCCCACCTGCACCGCCATTGGAAATCATAGCAAAAAGTGAGGATGTTACAACTAGACTAGCAACCGCTAGCTATTAGGTTCTTATACTTCATATTGAGACTTTATAGAACAATACAAAGCAACGCACACTAGCATATAAACTTGGGTGTTGATGTCGGAAAAAAAAAAAGAAGCTTAAACTTGCGTGCATTTGAATTATGTAACTACATATATTGTAATTTTGTTTTATGTTTCAAAATTTGCGGTTTATGTAACTAAGAGACGAACCTCTAATTCTAAATCTCTAAAGAAGATATTAAACTAATGTTTTAATCTAAAATTTTTAATTATGCAATCGTATTGTCCTAGTTAGGTTTTAGGGTTTCAAAGAGAATTCATGGATTGCTAGATTAAGATTGTTAAAATAAAGATTTATCTAAATGATTTTTTTTTCATCTATTGTCTTTCTCAATGCTCAAACTTGCCTGATTACCTCGTTTACGATCTTAGGTTAATTTACTCATCAAAATATATAGTTAAGTTGCATGGATGAACATAGATGAGCAACAAAAGCAGTTGATGTCAGGAGGTTTTGTGAACATAAATCAAACTATGTGTTTTAACTTTCTGAATTTAAACGACAATTTATAAGTTTAGGTCTGTAAGCATAGTAGTCAATTCCACGACTTTATGTTAATTAGCAATAAATCCGTGTTTTGAGTTATAAATCGATTTTTAATCTGATTCCTTGTTCAAGTATATGTTCTACAATTATTGTTTCTCTCCGAATTGTCTTAATGCATCACGCTTTTAATTCATAAGTTTTTAATCCTTAAGTCCATTTCGTTTATATTTTCTTTGCATCAAAACAATCGAAGACTCATATTTTGTTTTAGCTCTACTTTATTCGTGATTTTTCTATTGTATAACAACATGTCTTTATGGATTTCATCCTTATTAACTATTGCTAATTATTGTGCTTTATATTAGCGATTATTGTAGACTAAAACAATTTACTAAACTGTGTGTTTGTGTAACTCAGTTTTGTATTAAAGATTTGCATTTCTATTTACTATTGTAAAATGAAAATTAGGATGTACTTTTTTTGTACTTGTCATTGTTTATCTATGTTTTATTTACAATTTGTAGATTTTATCGTGTAAAATTTGTAGATTTTAATTTTAATTTATTTTAGTCAGTGTCTTGAAGGTCAGTTACCTATAACAGCTGGCAAAACGGGAGGGTTAGTCTCTTTTTGTGATTTAAGACCTTAAAGACACATAAATCATGAATCTGTCTGTGTTTTTTAATTGTTTTTGTTTAATGTTGTGTTGCAGATGCCAAATTCACGAAGTTTAAGCCTTCAATTCTCTTTGCAGCGCCAGTGCTAACGGCCATTGCAGATCTTGATCCCCAACTTTTGCCACTCTTTGTTGAAAGATTTGAGGGAATTCACATGGTAAGAAAACACTACTTTCTTTTGGTATAGGTCATTAAAATTTTTTGTACTTTTCAGTTGACAGTTTCTTTTTCATTTTTAGGACGATCTAAGACGTGTTTTATACTTGTTTTGGAAATGTGCAAAAAGAAGAAGTTGCTCTCTCTTTTCATTTTTGTGTCTTATGGTAAGTTCGTAACATGACATGCAAATTTTTTCAAGTAATGAGTTTTTGAGACGTTAGACATACTACGGAATTCAAGACAAATTCATTTCTCTTATATGGCTATATGCAATAGCATAAAATCTAAAAGTGTTACTTAAATAACTCTTTAATTTTTACTTTCTTTTTCTTTTTTTTCATAGAAAACTCTTGAGATCAAAATATCTTATATTCTTGTTGTGTGTATTCATGATAGTGAACAAATATTAGAATCTTAGATATAAAAATAATCAGATTATACATGAAAATGTATAAATTGATATTTAGAGTCAAAAACGAATCTAACAATAAAAATTGTAAATACATAAGATGAGTCTAATTTTATTAACTATACAATAACAAACAAAAAATAAATATAAATCAGTGACAAAAATAATTAACATATTTTTATCTTAACAATTTTCAAAACAAACTCACGCGTAGCGTGAGAATTCAACTAGTATATTTAAGATTTGAAATATAGTGGAAGAGAATGAGAGAATGATAAAATGAGTATTTATAGGATAAAAAGTGATGGGAGTTACAATAAAAAAAAAATTTGGGAATTACAATATTAATTTATTGTGTATTAAATAAAATTGAGTGGAGAATTATAATTAATGCATATTTTTTTATGGTTTCAATTTTATAATAAATTGTGAGTTAATTGTATATGATTAAATGTGTTATTTTTTGTTTAATTGGAAATAAGAAGAGAGTGAAAATTTACTTATATATATAAATATTTATGATTTATAACGGATCATGATGTATTGATGTTTATACTAATACATAGAGATGTGTTTGTAGGTACACAAATAAGAAGATAAAAATAGTTCAAGGATTCGATAACATTCTCTTCGTGCACATCAGAAAATTTTTGTTGTTTTGTTCTATGCTCTGATTTTAACATATGAAAAATAGTATGTAAGAAACTGTCATATGTTTCTTTACAACAATTAAAGGTGATTGTTTAATGATCAATTAATGGTTTTTTGGATGTAACATAAACAAGAAAAAATAAAACAAGAAACCACATGAACATGATTATAAAAGATTGGGGAAAAATGTCATTTAATAGCCCAACTTTCAAATTGTGGCCATTTGCCACACCAACTTCATAAATGGCCAATTTAAACATGACAAATACGTTGACTTCCATTTAGCACATTACAAAATCGTTGACCACGCCAAAACACCAAGCCATTAACAGATCCGCTAACACCCGTTACCACCCGTTAACTTCTGTTAATAACTCCGTTACTGTGCAAAAACGACAGCATTTAGGTGTAATCGATTTTCCCCCCAAATCGAAATCCCCAAATCATAAAAATCAAATCCCTAATTTTATCGAAATCGAGATTCTCTGATGAACTAGCAAATCGTGAATTCGTATCGAGGATTGGGTCTGTAGTTGAAGCTGCAATGCAAGGCGAATTAGATAGAGAAGCCAAACTAGCATTTCATTACAGCAAGACACAACATGAACAAAAGATAAACACAAAGACCAAACAACTAAAACACATACCAAATAACAAAGAAACTAGTAACCTAGAATAAGTTTCTGGTTTTTGGAAGTATACAACATTAGGAGAACAATTGCAGTGACAGTTAAACAAATGCAGACCAACCACAATTTGATTCTCTTAATTTCTCTTTTGCTCCACGTTCCATCTTCCTTCAATTCATTGATCATACACTTTAACTCTGCAATCTCGATTGAAACCTCACATTTGGCATTGTTTATTTCATTGTCAATGCTGGAGATTTTCGGCTTAGCGTCTACAACCTCTTCGTAGACACAATCTTCAACCCATTTAAACAAATGGTCCTGCGATCACGTTGAAAATGTATTAGCGACCAAACCAAAAAAACACTAAATCAAATCTACTTACATTATTTAAGGTTGGACAACGGAAGAACGGTCTCCCTGGGTTCTGCTTCGTCTTCGATGTGAGAATGACAACATCTAAGCCGCAGTGACACTTCGAAGGAAAGCCGCGGAACTCGCAACCTCCATCTTGAACACACGAATTGCAACTCATATCTCTGGTAGAATTGGAGAATTCGATGAAAAAAACAAGATTTCGAGCTCAAAAGGAAGATAATGCTGCGAATTGCTGAGAATTGAAAATTTTAGGGTTTGAAATTGAAATGGGGATTTCTCAGAATTGGGGATTCTTCAGCTTTTAGAAGTTTCGCTTAAGCTCTAAACGACGCCGTTTTGGGCTTTAACGGAGGTGTTAACGGGTGGTAACGGGTGTTAGCGGATCTGTTAACGGCTTGGTGTTTTGGCGTGGTCAACGATTTTGTAATGTGCTAAATGGAAGTCAACGTATTTGTCATGTTTAAATTTGCCATTTATGAAGTTGTGTGGCAAATAGCCACAATTTGAAAGTTGGGCTATTAAATGACATTTTTCCCTAAAAGATTTGGGGAAATTGGAAATAAAGCGTTTTCTATTACAATTGGTAAAAAAAAAAAAAAAAACTGGCTACGCTACAAGAAAAGTAGCATTTTCCAAGACTCTTAACAATAAAAACTCAAGACAAATCCAAAAGGGACATTGTTGTGGACACTCTGACTTAAACCTCGTTGTTAATATACAAAATATCGTCTTTCGATATGTTCATTTTCCCATTGTTATTCCTTCCTGCAGTTCTTGTTCCAGCCCTATCAGATTGTCCTCTCTGTAAAGTCATCCAGTTAAAAAAAAAACAAATGAGTAAGGAAAACTTAGTCTGTGCAGACACAAATAGAAACTGAAGTATGTGAAATGAGACCCAAAAAACCTTTCTAAACACAAAAGAGAGGTAGAGATACGCGGCTTCCCATTCATCCGCTGATAGTGTGCCTTCAAAAATATATCAGTTTGGTGTATTACTAATATTATCAATTTTTGCTAGAAACAAACTGAAGATGATGGTGCGGATACAGAATAAGAAACGAGACTTACTTTTGTTTCGATTACCATCACCTAAAGCACCAAGCTTTCGCATGAGCTCCAAAAACTCAGGTTTTTGCATGTACTCGTGCACAAACTCATGAAAGTTCTTCACTAATACCAGCTCTAAATCATACTGCCAAAGTTTCATAAGACAAACAATGAGACACATCATCAAGTTGAATATGCTACGGTTTCCAATTTAGAAGACTTTTGTCTACAATTGGATTGTTTTCATAGAACAAGACTGTAAAAAGGCACAAGCTACCTCTTCTGCTAAGGATTTGAAGACGTGAAATGGCACAATCCATTCAGGACAATCAACGGCATCCTACATTACAAAATGTTGTATCATACTTACTACAACAATATATCCATTCTTTGAAAGCAGCTAAATTAGGCAGGAGAAGATAAGGGAACTCATGCATAGTAGATTAATTTTAGTACCTCAAGATGAAATACATACTTGATACCAAAGGGGCTGCTAGCTTTAAACTTCTGAATCATTGTAACAAGAATCGTCATCAGAAACCGAAACAGGACTTCAGGTATTAAAATTCTGAAGGTAGGGAAACAAAAAAAAACAGTAACCTTTTGAGAATACTCTTCACCAAAACGAATCCAGTATACACTATTACCAATCTCCAGACCTTCAGCTGCATATTCAGAACAAGAAAAGGTCTGAAGAGTACAAGTTTGCAAGATCATGGTTAAAAATGAAGAAACAATTTACACTAGCTTGTGGGGGAAAAAAGAAACCTTCTCGAAGCTTTTTTATGATAACATTGGCGTCTGGCATTGTTCCAATAAAGATGCCTCCAGGACGAAGTAATGCTGAAACATTTGACAAGGCTCGTCTAGCACGGGTCTCAGTTGTCCAAGAGTAATGCATAGCAAACTACAAATCAAAATTGCTGACTTTTAGTAAATTCAGAATCTATAATAACTTCACCATGAACATCAATACCAAAAGCTACTTAGATAACACTTAACTTCATATATTAACTCATTAAGGTTTACGTAGTAATTTGGGGAAACAACTTAGTATTCAGAATCTTGATCAAAAAACAAGCTAACTGAAGCATACAAAACCTGGCAACTGCAGATATCAAAAGGAGCATCCTCTTCAAGAATCTTGTCAAGCTCAATCTGAAAATCAAGAAAATGATGTTTGTAGAACATAAAAGATCTAAAAAGCGTTTTCGTATCATCCATTTGGAAATATCCTATTCAGAGTTCTAAACTACTTGACACAACTTGGTCATTTACCTCAAAACAATCTCCACACAATAAACGGGCTGGGAAACTATACTTTCTATGGCGATGATGATGGTCCGCATCACCATTATAACGTGTCCGACAATCTTCAATCTGTACAAGTCATTTACAGTGAAAATTTAAACAAAATACATAAATGAAGCTACTCATTCATTTCAACATTCAACTGACCGATCCTTCAGCAATATCGATACCAACATAGTACCCGATCATCGCCTTCTCCCACTTAATCAAATCACCACCCTAACATAATAACAAAGCAGTATGTAAGTGTATAGCAAGAAAACAACATCCAGAGTAATCAATACATTTTGCTGAAGTAACCTTCCCACAAGCAAGGTCTAGAACTGCATCATCACGACGAGTATAAAGCTGAATCAACACACTTTTAATCTGCACACAACAACCACAAAAAAAGAAGAAGAATCAAAGACATGAATACATTACTCCTTATGGGATTACAAATTTCCATTAGTGGCGATAAAGAACAGTCATTAACTAAGTAACTAACCCAATTATTAAGTTTTTTTAAATGAATGATAGGACTTGATTCTCTTTCTTCTAAAGTTTGATTTGTTCTTCTACTGTAATGATCAGCGACCTTACGAGCAAAATTCTTGGTGCTATCATCATCTTTTAAAAACTCAGAATCACCTGATGATAAACCAGAAATACACATTTCACACAACTCTCAGATATAAAAAGATTGAAACTTTAAGTTTGATTGAGAAAGCAAATTACAAACCACGACAATTCATATCATAATCAAAATCCAATGAAGAACTCGAATTATGAAAATCAAAAAGGAATGAAGCGGGAACAAAAACCTTCGGGATTTAGTTTGAATCTTGATGAAGAAGGAAGATCAGAACTTGAGGGAGATTCGAAATTTCCTCGTTTCATAACAAAAAAATCCGAGAAATAGATTTGAAAAACAGACAATTCAGGAACTATGTCCTGTCTTTGTATTAAAAACTTTGTAACTCGATGAATAAAAAAGAGGACTTTTTCAAATCTTCACACACAAATTTCACAATTTTCGATTTCGAAAAAATCGTTTTTTTTTTCTTTGGAAACCCAATTTTAGCTCTTTATTACGTTATGATTAATGATTCCGAAAGAACCCTGATTCAATTTTTTGAAATTGGGCTCTTTAGTAAAATGTAAAAGCTTGGGGACGAAAAAGAAAAACAAAAAACTGTAAAAAGGCAAAAAGGGTATTTTAGTAATTCGCACATACGCGGATCCTGAATCTCGAATTATCCACCGTTGATTATGATATAATCTAACGGTGATAAATACCGATCCGCGTACTTTCTTCTTATTGGTTTAGGCGAATTCAAAACAGTATATAAACTCTGGAGAAGATCAAGAGTTCTACACAACAATTCAATTCGTACAACTTTTTCCCTCTCATCTTTTCACAAAAGAATTCGAATCGATTTCAATGGCGGGTCGTGGCAAAACTCTCGGATCTGGATCTGCGAAGAAGGCAACAACAAGAAGCAGCAAAGCCGGTCTTCAATTCCCGGTGGGTCGTATCGCTCGTTTCTTGAAGAAAGGCAAATACGCCGAACGTGTTGGTGCCGGAGCTCCGGTTTACTTAGCCGCCGTTCTTGAATACCTCGCCGCCGAGGTAATTTCTCTTCTCTATCCTTCAAAGTTTCGATCTTGTAGTTCAATTTTTATAAACCCTAGTTTAGACTGATTTGGGGGAAAATTTGAAATTTAGGTATTGGAATTGGCTGGAAACGCAGCGAGAGATAACAAGAAGACGAGGATTGTTCCAAGGCATATTCAATTGGCGGTGAGGAACGATGAAGAATTAAGCAAATTGCTTGGAGATGTGACTATTGCTAATGGTGGTGTGATGCCTAACATTCACAATCTTCTTCTTCCTAAGAAGACTGGTGCTTCCAAGCCATCTGCTGAAGATGATTGATTAAGTCAACCAAATCTGCTTTATGTTTTTAGTTTTTACGGCTTTCTAAGTAATTTAGATTAGATCTATGGTGAAGAAGAAGAATCTATCTTTTGTGTTTTCTTTTTTGAATTGAATGTTCATATGCTTCAGTTTCTTATGGAATCAAGATTCAGACTTTTTCTAGGGCTTCAATTTCATATGCCAATCTTTTAAATCACTAAAGATTTGTTTTTTTTTTTTTTAAATTTGACTGGTTGACATAAAGAATGGATTTTTGAGTTAAAAATTTGGGAAAGCTATTGTGTATGACATCATGAGAGGTGTATAATTGAGCAACTATGACATTATTTTTATAAGAGATCTGAAGGATTGATAATGATTGGTGGGCCAATGAAAATGAGAGATCAAGAATATATAATAGAAACCGATTGAGAGAAATGGATCTATCTCTCCCACTAACCATATCTCTTTTTTCTTCCGTTTTTCCACACTTTGTCTCTCCCTTTCTCTTTTTCAGATTTGACCCCTTTATTTGAAAGTTTCCGAATTTCAGTAGCCACCGGGAATTAGGAGAATGGTATCTCCGGAGAACACGAACTGGCTTAGTGATTACCCTTTGATTGATGGTGCTTTTTCTGATCAGAATCCTACCTTCCCTTGGCAGATCGATGCTTCAGCTACTGTCAGGTATCTTTTTTAATCATTTGGATTTAGTTTTTGCCTTCAAGGATCTCTGGAGTCTGGGTTTTGTTTCTTGGCTTTGGACTTTTGGTGATTTAGGGTTGGTAGTAGTATCTGGAGAAGTTTTTAAGGATGTATGATCACTCTGTTGGTTTTTAGATGGTCTTGTTGTGATTGACATCGGACTCCTGCATGATACAAGCTTTTTTGTCTCTGTTTTGCTTCCATTCCTCTGTTTCCTAAAGAAATAGACGAATCTAAATCTCCCTACTTCTATTCTAGATTTATACAATTTGCGATAGGAAGGTTCTGTTAGTAGTATCTGGAGAAGTTTTTATTCAGAGTCAGATTGTTATTAAATGGTCTTTGTTGTGATAGAAATTGTAGGACAAAAGAATTGAGAATAGTATAATGCTTTTTCTCTCTGTTTTGCTTCCATTCCTCTGTTTCCTTATGAAGTAGACGAATCTAGATATCTGCTTCTACTCTAAATTTCTACAAATTGCCTATAATCTTTGTAGTTGATCCTTCCTCTTTTGTTGGTGTTATCTGTTCACAGTGTTGAAGTTGATGGCTTCCTTTGTGATTCAGATGTGATCAAAGAACCAGGCTCAAGGAAGAGGTATCAAAAGCTATTGGTCAAACCTGCTTTAACTAATAACTTTTGGTTCTTGCTATCCAAGTTAGATTAATTTTGAGCCTGTTTAAGTTTACTTTTTCCCAATGTTCTCATTGCTTCAGGATCAAAACTGAATCTTGCGCTGGTTCTAACTCGAAAGCTTGTAGGGAGAAACAGAGACGTGATAGACTAAATGACAAGTATTTTCTTGCTTTCTCTTCGTTCTCTTTTATCATTTACCTTTTGAGTTCTTAATCTTTTGGTATGGTACTTTGACAATAGATTTACGGAATTGAGTTCCATATTGGAACCTGGGAGAGCTCCAAAAACAGACAAGGTTGCTATTATCAATGATGCTATTCGCATGGTGAATCAAGCCAGAGAAGAAGCACAGAAACTAAAGGACTTGAATTCAAGCCTCCAGGAGAAAATCAAGGAGTTGAAGGTAAAAAGAACTCGAAAGCTCAGCCCTGTAGCCATTGTAAGATCATTAGATTGTCCACTGATCCTATGTATATGCCGATATGTAGGATGAGAAGAACGAGCTGCGTGATGAGAAACAAAAGCTGAAGATCGAGAAGGAGAGAATCGATCAGCAGCTGAAAGCGATTAAGACACAGCCTCAGCCTCAATCTTGTTTCTTACCAAATCCGCCAACACTTTCTCAAGCTCAAGCTCCTGGAAGCAAGCTTGTCCCTTTCACAACTTACCCCGGCTTTGCAATGTGGCAATTCATGCCACCTGCTGCTGTTGATACTTCACAGGACCATGTCCTTCGTCCTCCGGTTGCTTAAAGCTGCTGCCTCTCTCTACTATTGACGGTTCAGGTGCTTTTTTCTGATGTAATGATTATCACATTCTGTGATTGGAGACATAATCCGATGCAACTTAAAATGTAAAAATGGAAATAAGCTTGCACTAAAATTCTAATCTCATTGTGCAAAAAGTCCAAATGAAATGTTAAACTCAATCAAAAGAAACGTTTTCATTGAGACCTTCTTCTGTTCATGACTTTCTTCAACAGACTCTCACGACCAGGAAAAGGACTTTGAATCTTTGGCTCAAGTTTCTTCTCTACTTCTTCTAGCTTTCCCAAAACACCCTTCTGCTCAGTCCTATTCACCGTTTTGCCATCATCTCTCCCAAGACTCTGTCTCATCCTTTCTCTCCTCTGTCTTCTCCTCCATCCATTCTCATCTTCTTCTTCTTCCTTCTTCTTAATCTCTCTTCTTCTTACGATCTCTCCTCTCTCTTCTTCTTCTTCTTCTTCTTCGTTCATCTTCCTTAACCTAGGAATCCGACCACCTTTACTTGTCCCCAAAAGCTCGAAATTGATTTTGCTCCAACCAATCTTATCTTCATTATCCCAACCAAATCTCTCACTTATCTCCAACAACATCGAAACAGAGTTTACCTCTTCTCTACTCTTCTTTACAGAAGTTAAAGCCCTCATGCTCTCATCACTTCCATGGAGGATTTTCTCTGCAACTTCCCACTCTGTCCTATCTTTATAAACATCGTCTTCGAGCACTTCATCAGCAAGCTTTGCCCAATACTCAGAATCTCCTGCACGGAGATTCTTTGAGACCCATTTGAGATAAGAAGAAGGTAAAGTACCAAGCATTTTGCCCTTGTGTTTGCCGAAGTCTATGATTGTGTCTCTGGCGGCTAGGGTTTCGATGATTTGAAGTTTTTTGACTAAGGGTTTAGGTTGATTGGTGGGGAAGATACGATTAGATGAAGAAAGATTTCTTCTTGGTCTGAAAGATGATGATGATGATGAGATTGTGAAGATGGTTGTTCTTGTTATTGCAGAGTGAGGATTGTGGAACAAGACCACCGAGAAACTCATTGTTGTGTCTCCAATTTTTTATTTGTTTTTTTCTTCTTAAATCTTATAAAACACTTGGACACACTTAAGTGTTTATATGTTAGCCTATTTTCGTATTCAAAAAAAAAAGAAAAAAAGATTTGTGTTTTGTGGGCAAACTTGAAGTTGATTAAATACATAAGTGTTTTCGCTTCCCTGTGGACATACATAAAAGAGAAATTACATAAAATGGTAATCTTATCAAATAGTTGGTGTCTCTAATCTCTATGATTAAGATCTTAGAAATGCATAAGATCAAACACCGAGTTAGAGTCACCACAATATGTAACCCTGAAGAATTTTTCTACCCTGTTAGAAAAGACAAAAACTCTCAAGACGACGAAGATTCATGTTTTAAAAAGACTAATACGAAAAGATGATCAATTAGGCAAAAAGAAGACAATGTTTAAAATCCTAATAACATCTTATCTTATGACAAGAAATGTAAAATTAGTGATTGAATACCACTAGTTACGCAATTTTGACACAAAAAAATGAATGTGTTCGAACAACATAAAATTTTAAAATAATCAAAAAAATAAAATTTTGTTTAAATTTACAAATTAATTTAAATATCAAATTTAAAACACCTTCTGAAATCTCTCAATCCTTACTTGGGAAACCAAATGTTCATACATCCTTGAAGATTTTTGTTTCTACATCTTCTCAGGCCCTATATACAGAATAAGTTTGATCCAAGATCATTAAAAAAATGTTTTCTTAAGTTTGTTGGCATTGTATTGGGCTTGTGTCAACAAACTCTAAGAAAATATCAAAGTCCATGTGTTTAGAATTTTCTTGCAAGTAGATTATATATATGCTTGCTATGACATTTACAAATGTAAATTAGAAAGTTGCCACAATTTCTTTTGGTGTTTATAAATTATTTTTTCCCTCTCTCTTTTTTGCATTTAAATAATAAAGCTTATAAAGCTTTTTATCAGAGCTATCATATTTTCAATTTCATTTTGTAATCTTATTGAGCTCTTTTAACCTTGATCCACTTGCTTTGGATTTATCACACTTTTTCCAGTGCTAATTCTCGCTTCACCAGTTAAATGTTTGATTGTATGTAAGGTTCGCATTATATATCTTCTTCATTTTTTTCAGATAAGAAATTGGATTCTATCAATTTGTCGTCCTATTGTTCTTTTCTTGTTTCATATACGACTCACTGATTTTTTTAGTTGATTGGTAGAGAGTCTTAATGGAAACATCAAATTCAGGCAGTCCTTTTACAACAATTTTCATCCATGTCGGCTCATTATTTCGCACCACAGAAGAATAATCAAAAACTATTATAGAAATTGGACCACTATAAAGCACTTGAACTGTGGTCGTGCACTGTCGTCTAATGTGAGCCCATTTTGGTAATTATTCAGTTGTGTACGTACGCGATGTCGGCGTCACACCTTCAGAAACTTCGAAATTATTTTGATAAACCGTGTATCATACACGTCATTTTAGATACAAAATTAGATATTTTGACATATCAGAAAAATAAAAATTTCTTTCTTGTTCTCAGTCTCTCTTTATATCACTTTCTATATATAGTGAATCATGCAACAAATACACATAAAACTTTGTGTTCTTGTACTTGTTTGGTGACTCAAGAATTCTCCCAAGCTATGGCTGAGAAGGTACTTTATAATTCTAATTTCCCTTTTCTTGGATCTGAATTTTCATATTACTTCTCTTTTTATCAGATCTTAATATCCTTTTAACTAACTGTTAATTACCCTGTAATACAGTTACTAATTAAGGTAATAATTATCAAATTATATGACGCAGGTAGTAGTGATGATGAAGTTGAAAGTGGATCTAAACTGTTCCAAATGCTATAAAAAGGTTAAGAAAGCTCTCCGCAAATTCCCTCGTGAGTTTCTTTCTTTAATTTCATTTTCTGCTCATTTGAATTATAGTATATATTGAGGGGTGAGAAATGTCTGAATTATCTTGATAAATGGATACGGTTTTTGTGGTATGTGTTGTTTTGTCCAAAACACAGAAATAACAGACGAATTGTTTGATGAGAAGTCGAACACGATCATCATCAAAGTGGTTTGTTATGATCCTGAGAGGCTAATGAACAAACTTTGCTACAAAGGAGACGGTTCTATCAAGTCCATCGTGATCCTTGAGCCACCCAAACCACCTCAACCCCAGCCTCAACCTCCTCAGAAGCTCAAAGAGGCTCTGGCTCCAGCTCCAGCTCCAGCTCCAGCCCCAGCTCCAGCTCCAGTTCCGGCTCCTGTTTTTGTTTCGGCTCCGGCTCCTCAACCGATGCCGATGTGGCAGCCGTATCATTGTGGGCCGTATTACGAGGCCCAACAACACCAATGTTACGGAAGGCCCGTCTACGAGAGCTGGGGAGGTGGACGACATTGTTGCCACGAAGACATGAACTCTCAAGGATGCTCCATCATGTGAAACGCTTGAATTGAATCCAAGTCTCATACTTCTATAGACTATAGTAGTATATACTATATACTGTACCAACAAAAAAATTCACGAAGCTATTTTTAATTTTCTTCGTCTTATAGTAATATTTCTATGTCGAGGTATCCTTTAATTATGTCCAATTTTACACACACTATAGGGTATTGTGATCTTGTGTATATTGCGCTTTACTTTCTCTTCTTGTGTTGTTAGATATACAAATAGTCTGATAGAGGTTTTTTTGGCATTAATATATAGTTTCTGTTACAAAAATAGCATTAGTACAAGTTAAAGAATTGAAAGGTAGTAGTACATGTGAGTGTTAATATGTAATGTTGTTGCTATAGCATTGTGAGAGAAAGAAGTTTGTTGCGCATGAATAAAATGATAAAACTATATGTTTAACTGCTTAATTATTTTTAACAAGCTATAAAATACAAGTGTAATCGCATTAGAAAATGTGATTTCGCATTCCACGGGTTACCACAATTAGAGCTAATTAATTTATCACATCTATATTCAAAAGATATTTGATGACTTTCAATTACTTCAATTTAGAACATGACTACTGAAATGTTGATTGTATGTCAACAATAGTGATCTAAAGTAAAGAAGAAACTGGTACATAACCTCAATAAAATATCATATTTATATGTTTTTTTGTATCTCAACCTTAAAACATAATTCTAGTGACTTGCCTCTCTGGTAAATCTTCTGTCCAAGCAAAAAGGCTGCAATTTCTAAGTAGTAATCAAAAACAAAACAAAATTATTCACACGACACGACCGTTTTAGACAGAAACAAAGCCGTTGAGTCGTTTACTTCTTCACACGACACCGTTTTAAACATAAACAAAAAAACAACATGACGTTCTTGTCTGAAACACTTAAACGACGCGATTGGTAACAGTAGAGAAGGCCTTACCTTTCTCCAATTCTCAAAAACCTCTAAACACTCTTCGTCTAAGCTTTTAAAATCAATGGCTTCCACTTCTACATTTCTTCTTCAATCTCTCTCTTCTACTAATCTTCACATCACAGTCCCTATAAGAACCTATAGCTTCGGTCTTCGAACAACAAAATTCTCAACGAAATGTTCATCAAAACCAGAGCCAAAGGATCAATTCATCAATCTCACACCAGCACCTGAATCAATCAACACAACAAGCGCAGAGAAATTCCCAATAGAGAAACGAAGAAGATCAGAGATCATACGAGACAGAACACAAAGAGGAATCGAGAAACAAGAGCCACCAAATTTCGAAATCGGTTGGAAAAGAACAAAAGAGATAAACTTGGAGAAACCTAAAGGTTATGTAATAATGGATTTCTTAGAGAAGTTCGAAGCTTTAATGGCGAGAGAGTTTGGATCAAAGGAGCTTTTAGCTAAAGCTGGTGAGATAGTTGCTGAAAGAGCTAGAGAAGAAGCTGAGGTTTTGAGAGATGAAGGTAAAGTTGAAGAGAGAATGGTCACTGAGCTTTTTAGGGTTTTGAAGTTGATGGAGATGGATTTAGCTATGGTTAAAGCTTCTGTTAAAGATGAAACTTTGAGTCAGAGGATTGAACAAGCTAGAGCTAGGTGTAGACAAGCTATTCTTGTTGCTAATTCTTTCTAATTCCTTCTTCTTCTACCTGCAAATTGAGTCAAAAGTCTATGAATTTGTTTATAGTTTTACACAAAACAGAGCTTCAACATCTGTAAAAGATCTTATTTTTTGGTTCTGTAATCATCTCTGGATCATTCATCTGTTACTTCAATGGTAGAAGAAGGATTAAAGATGAGGGAATGTGAAGAATCAAAACAAAGATTCATGCTTTTGGTATTGATTTTGCAATTTGTGAAGAATCAAAACAAAGATTCATGCTTTTGGTTTTGCAATTTGTGAAGAAGCATAAGGGTTTTTGGGAGGATAGTATTTTAATTAATTGAGAAAATTTACTTCCACTAATTTCATTTTTGAAGATATTTCACAAGTCTCATGCTTTATTGTACACCACACAATAAAAATGAAAACTTTAATCATTTTAACAAAAGCTTCACATTTCACAAGCAGCACTAGACAGCAACAATGGTGGCACTTAGATTCTACACCGTAGAGATGTCGCTACCATGTTTATGTCAATGCCCATCATCGCCGATTTCTCTTTCATCGTCTTCTCCGAGATACAATCTTCTTAACACAACAAGCAAGAGACTAGATTCGTCCAGAAACTGTAGAACTCTGCGAATTAGTTGTTCATCTTCCTCTACTGTCACTGACCAAACACAACAATCGTCTTTTAATGATGCTGAGTTGAAATTGATTGACGCTTTAATCGGAATTCAGGGCCGTGGCAAATCTGCTTCTCCTAGACAGCTCAATGTATGTAAAAACTTTTACTTTCTTTAATTTTCCGACATGTTTCTTGATTTATGTCTGATTAGAGACATTTTCTGTTGTAGGATGTTGATTCTGCTGTGAAAGTTCTCGAAGGTTTAGAGGGAATTCAAAATCCTGTACGAATGTTTTCTTGTGAACCCTTCATCTTCAAAATTATAAAATTTTGTTATCTTTTGTTCTTTGACTCATTTGGTTGTCTTTTGGGGAATGTTTTCAAAATGTTTAGACAGATTCTGACTTAATCGAAGGTCGTTGGCGATTAATGTTCACCACAAGACCTGGAACTGCATCTCCAATCCAGGTCAGTTCTTTTTCACATATTCATCATCATATCTCTATTTTATAGATGATTGTAATTTGTATGTAAGAAGAAGGAAGAACAATGGAATGATTTGTGTCTGCAGAGAACATTTACAGGAGTAGATGTGTTCACTGTGTTTCAAGATGTATACTTGAAGACAACAAACGATCCTCGTGTTTCAAACATTGTTAAATTCTCTGACTTCATTGGAGAGCTGAAAGTTGAGGTAAGCTTCTTCAAACTAAGTCTTTACATCTAAAGACTGAGACATTCATGCTTCATTAACAGGCAGCTGCGTCGATCAAAGATGGGAAACGGGTTTTATTCCGTTTCGATAGAGCTGCTTTCTCTTTAAAGTTCCTTCCTTTCAAAGTTCCATATCCAGTTCCTTTTAGGCTTCTTGGTGATGAGGCAAAAGGTTGGTTAGATACTACGTATTTGTCGCCTTCAGGAAACCTTAGGATTTCAAGGGGAAACAAGGTAAATGAGTTTCTTGATTCTGGAAATTAAACTTTTTAGCTTTATAGCAGTTTTATCCATAAGGCGATATATTTGTAGCGCAGGGAACAACATTTGTTCTTCAGAAAGAAACCTTGCCTAGACAGAAATTGTTAGCCACCATATCTCAAGACAAAGGAGTAGCTGAGGTAATGTGTAATGCCTTCAAGAAACCTGAAAGCAAATGATATTTCAGTTTGAAATGAAATAAATGGATCGCTTAGTATAACCACAGGCTATCGATGAGTTTCTTGCGACTAATTCTAATCCCGCGGAAGATGATTACGAGCTTTTAGAAGGAAGCTGGCAAATGATTTGGAGTTCACAGGTCATTTCTCCTATCACTTTAGTTTTTGTATTGAAGAAGAAATTTATTCGTTTGGATAAGCGATTTTTCGGGTTTTGTGTTTGCAGATGTTTACAGATAGTTGGATTGAAAATGCAGCCAATGGTCTTATGGGAAGACAGGTATACACTTTACTATAATGTCTTAAGTAGTATAATGTTGCTTCAACTTGTTTCATTAACCGAAATTGAAGATATGTTTCAGATCATCGAGAAGGATGGAAGAATAAAGTTTGAAGTTAACATCATCCCAGCATTTAGATTCTCCATGAAAGGCAAATTCATGTAATTCTCTTTGTCTTTTAGATAGTCATTTTGCTAACTTTTTTCTGAAACTGTTTCTTGATTGGTTTCATGAATGACCTGCAGAAAATCAGAAAGCAGTACCTATAATTTGAAGATGGACGACGCAGCAATTATAGGCGGTGCATTTGGATATCCTGTCGATATAACAAACAACATCGAACTTAAAATTCTGTAAGATCTCTCTATCTTCTTCTTCTACTATATACAACAGATGATGATGCAATGATGTTTATACTAATACAGAGAGATGTGTTTGTAGGTACACAGATGAGAAGTTGAGGATAAGTCGAGGATTCGACAACATTATCTTCGTGCACATCCGAGAAATTTAGCTGCATTGTTCTATGCTCTTATTTGAATATATGAAAAAATAGTATGTAAGAAACTGTCAAATGTTTTACAACAATGGAAAGTGATGGTTTAAATTTCTCTGTTCATCATTAGTTTTTTTGGATGTAACAGGAACCAGAAAAAACAAGAAACCACATGAGAATGATGATATAATTTTCGCTACTAATGTCTAAATTTAGACAAAATTAACATTAAGAAAAGTTTACTTTTTGTCTTAATCATAAGAAAATTCACTGAATATTTCTTTCTACAGAGAAAATACGAATATCTCACTAACAAAGGAAACTTACCACTAACAGCTTCTGGTGACATAATTACTCTGTAAATTCCCATTTTTTCACCGAGAGAAAACTAGAAAAAAACAACAAAAAATGGAAACTGTAACATTCTAAAAGATTCATTGTTAACAAAAACAACAGAGAAACATAATACTGATTTTCCAGGATTTACTCCCTCAAATCTCTCCTTCAAATACTCTTCCTAATTTCTTCTGTTTTTATTTTGCTTGTTTCCTGCGAAGATCTCTCTCTCTTCCTCTGTCTCTTGTTTTTTTTTTCTTTCTCTTGATTTTTGTTTTTTGTTTATGGATATGGACAAGATGAGCTATGAAGCCAAGACAACGACAGAGACTTCAGGCTCAAGTGACTCTGTCTTGCACATCACGAAACGCATGAAACCTACTTTGGTTACGACGACGACCATAAAACCTGCCTTGTCCAACACGACGAAATACAAAGGAGTGGTTCAGCAGCAGAACGGTCATTGGGGTGCTCAGATTTACGCAGAACACAAACGGATTTGGCTTGGAACTTTCAAATCCGCTCCTGAAGCCGCTGCGGCTTACGATAGCGCATCGATTAAGCTTCGAAGCTTTGACGCTAACTCGCACAGGAACTTCCCTTGGTCTGATTTTACGGTTCATGAACCGGACTTTCAAGAGTGCTACTCAACAGAAGCTGTGTTGAACATGATCAGAGACGGTTCTTACCAGCACAAGTTCAGAGATTTTCTTAGAATCCGGTCTCAGATTGTCGCTAACATCAACATCGTTGGTTCAAAACAAGTCCGAGGAGGAGAAGGAGGAGCTCAAGAATCGAACAAGTGTTTCTCGTGCACACAGCTTTTTCAGAAGGAACTGACACCGAGCGATGTAGGGAAACTGAATAGGCTTGTGATACCTAAGAAGTATGCAGTGAAGTATATGCCTTTCATTAGCGATGATCAAAGCGAGAAAGAGACGAGTGAAGGAGTAGAAGATGTGGAGGTTGTGTTTTATGACAGAGCAATGAGACAATGGAAGTTTAGGTATTGTTACTGGAGAAGTAGCCAGAGCTTTGTCTTCACCAGAGGATGGAATGGTTTCGTGAAGGAGAAGAATCTCAAGGAGAAAGATATTATTGTCTTTTACACTTGCGATGTCCCCAGCAATGTGAAGACATTAGAAGGCCAAAGCAAGAACTTCTTGATGATTGATGTTCATTACTTTTCAGGCAACGGTTTCAACCTTCCCGAGGAAGTAAACAAGACGGTTCACGAGAGTTCTGATGAAGAAATGAAAACAGAAACCCTCTTTAGCTCGAAGTTAGAAGAAGAAACCAAATCAGAGGAGAAGAAAGGAGGGTTTATGTTGTTTGGTGTTAGGATCCAATAGCTACTTGGTTCTTAGGGATTTTTATTATAACCTAATTAGAGTTTGTTTTTTTATTTTGTTTTTGCTTTTGTATTACATAGTTTCTTGATTTACAAACTCAATGCTTTGATTTTGATATCTAACATTAATTAGATAAAATGTCTCGCTTGAGTAGATTAAAAAGAAGAAGAAAAGCCAAAGAGGCTTTAATGGCTTCTTTTAAGAGTTAAGACAAAGCCACTTAACTGGTAAAACCTACCATGAACAAAACAATCCTAGTGAAGACATTAAGCTAATGTCACAAAATGAAACAGATACAAGAGTTTCAACTCACTACTCTCTCTATACACTCCTTAAGACTAGGTGAGTTTCCGCTTACATCTCCTTCGAGTTTCATCGCCATTGGTGTCAGGAGTATCTTCTACAACAGTTTCTTCTTCTACAACAGTTTCTTCTTGTACAACCAAACCTCGGTTTCTCGACAGTTTTCTTATCGGTGTTGTCTGAGTATCTTGTGTGAAATCTGCTGATGCAGCGGGACAAGAAGATGAAGCGACTGCAGTTTCTCTGTGTGGCATTAACTCCTGGCCCAGTGGCACCATTTCAGACATCAACTGTTTGACATATAATCACACAAAAAAGTCAGACATTTTCAGGAAATAATTTAACAATCGAGATGAGATTCTATTTTATTTACCTTCCAATCTTTGAAATCTAATCTAAACACAAAATGGTTATAAATGACTTCACCCGACATCACCAGAATTGCATCAGGTCCATTTCTCGGCACTGAGGACACATTAGGAGATCAAATATAAGTGAAACGAATTAAATATCAAAACCAGACACAAGAGAATGGACTTGTGATCTTACATGCGAAATGAGAACCACTTTTATCGACAATGATCTCAACTCGTCCATCTTTGGCCAAGAAAGATAGCGCAAACAGATTCTCTACAGTCTGTGCAAATGACCGCCTATTGAGCACCAAATTCTCAAGCCGCACGCGCCTCTTTTTCCCCAAGATGGTAAACATTATTGCCATATTCTTGTCTGTATCAGTTTTCTCTTCTGATTGTGAATCATCTACCTGGTAATTACGTTAAGTACTCAAATCAGCTTGTTTGTTTCTTATTCACATCCTAACTACATAACATTCAGCAAGTTCAAGACAAAGCATCACACATATCTCACAGCGGAAACATTGCAAATCAATCAACATACGAGAGCTTTCAATTTCACTAAGTTTTTTTGTACAATTAAACAGTGCACACAGCATATACAACATTGGATACCATGCAAATGACTCTTAAACACCACTGATCGATCAGGCTGAGATAAGAAAAGCACTCAATGAATCTAGGCAAGGAGTTAAGATGTGCAGTCTCAAAGGAAAATAGGACTACAAGTACGAAATAAGTGGAATCAGTTTGATAATGCTAGTAAACTCAAACAAAATGGGGTCTGCAAAACACTTCTTACCTCATCTGGACGAACGCCTTCACCAGGCTTTGTACGTTTTCTGTTAGCTGCCCTTTTCCTTTGCTTCAGTTCAGTATCCATAGGTCCCAACCTGGTAGCAAAACAGGCAAATAAACCTTTGTTTAGACAGAATATACTCAATTATAGCAAAGCAAGTCAATATAGAGTAGTTATTATGAGAACTCACATTGTGGAACAACCACATGATACTAAAACAGTAGAACAGACAGCAAACCCAAGATCCTTCCACTTTAAAGATACTTGGGCAGTTTCATCAGTATCAATTCCCAAAGAACCTTGACCAAACCCACTGACCAAAGCATTAACAAACTCAGCCGGAGAAACACCATGAGCAGACTGAGACTTCACCGATGACATTACGGTGTTTGCTATATCAAGAAGTGCCTCTGCGTCTGCAATCTGTTCCCTAGGCTTCCGAACTACAGAAGAAATTGTAACCAAACCAAAAAAGGAAGTCTTTTCATTAGTCTCTGGTTCAATATAGTTAAAGAACATCTCCGACTCATAAAACTCCTCAACAAAAGAGCTGCATTTACGTCGTTTTCGCGAAATGCGACAAAAATTACTGAAGAAGGAGGTACTATTGCAATATTTTTTCGAGATCAAAGACATCAAAATTCACAATGTTAAAGCAAGAAATTTACCCTGTTTGTGCAAGTTTTCAACTTCATTAATAATTCTGGAGAATTTGTCAGAGTCAATCTTCATCAAATCATCTTTAGAATCTGCAAAACAAAAAGAAAAAAAAAACTCTAAAATTAAAAAGAATCAATGGACATAAGTAATAAAGAGTGAGTAAGAGACTGAAATGGTACCGTTGATTTCGTTTTGAAGAGAGAGATACTTAGATCTGAGAATTCTCCGATCAGAAATTCCTTGTTCTTCTTCCTGAGTCGGAGGAGGCTCGTCGGGTCGTACGAAGCCAGCTCCGGCTTTTCTCTGTTTCTCCTTCTTCACAGACCTCAACCGCTCCGGCTCTTCGTCTGCTTCTCTTTTGCCGCCGCTGCCGCCGGGGGCTTCTGATTCTCGCTTCACCGTCTTCCTCATGATGATTCCAGAATTATCGAACAAGGAGAGATGTAGAAGAAGCGAAACGAAGAAGAAGAAGTGGAAGAAATTGAAAACCCTAACGGCAGATTGAATTTGGGGATTTTTTTGAGGGAAAAAGGAAGAAAGAGAAAATTCGATGATTTTTCCCGCCGAGCCCATAAAATAAACAATTAGCAATTCCAATTAACTCGTGCTCGCGAAGCTTGGGCCGAATCAAGTTGTTTTTCTTTTTTTGTAAAACTTTTTTTATTATTTGAACTTTTCAAACTTTTTACAAAATAATTTTAGGCGAATAAACAAGGAAATTGATAAAATATCCGAAAATTTCAGGAGTTACGTGGATTTTTCTTTCCGAATTTAGCTACAAAATGTTTAGGAGGAAACCCATTTCTCGTTTAATTATTTAATTGGTCAAAATATTCTAGAATATTGGATCATGATTGTAACAAAAATAAAAAAAATTGTTGCAATAATAAAAAAAAATACTAGATCATGATTCATACTATAGTAAGGGTTAAATTTTATTTAGTACAAAATTTATATATTATATATTTTAAAATAAAGTTTTGATATATATTATTTAAAATAAACTTGTTCCATTATTCAAGACCAAGTAGTAGATCCGAACTCAATCCGGAGGCAAATTCGCAAAGCAATGGACTTCGAATTCGCCGATATTAGTAGATCGGACGATCTGATATGCCTCTGTCCACCATCATGATCCAATCTCGTTTGTCTATGTGTTGTTTACCGGAAAAAGTTTCCAATTTTGTAACTGTGAATTCGTTTTTCCAAGCTCAAACCCAATTCGGGATGGGCCTTAATATTAATAATATAAAAAAAATTTAAAAAATTATAAAGCCATAATAAATACATCGAGAAAATATACAAAATTGCAATAAACAAAAACGAAAAATGGAAAAGAGATGAAGAAATCACATCAAAGATCCAATTGGTCAAAGAGGAATATGGGTTTTAAGCCCAAATTAGAATCAAAGCCCAAGAGAGAAAAATCAAAACAAATGAAAAGAACGCCCCTAGGTTGCTTGAGTTTGTCCTCCTCCTCCTCCGCCTGTAAGAACCTCCTCATCCACATCGACCAACATTTAGTGTAAAAGATTGTTCTAAGGAAATAAATCGATTAACGATTTGATGCGATCATTTCATGAGGTACACTCACTGTAATTTATCTTTTGTCATTTGTGATTTTAGTTTGACGAGATTTTTATGTTTTGATTATTAATAAGATAACAATACTTAGGAATGTCGATAGAGAGAATTTGTAGAGTGCTAAAATTTCCATTTCCTTAAACCGACTTGACTTTTTTTTTTTTTTGCGATTCCTAGCTCAGCTCGTGTGTATGAAGCCTCAATTGTCTGTTGATCAATTGGAAACAAGACAATGTTGTTGAAAAGACATCGCTCCAGTGAAAACGAAACAGTAAAAAGACATCGTCGCTCCAGTGAGGAATTGCTTCCACACGATGTTGTAGAGCTCATCCTTGAGAGGCTTCCTGTGAAATCTCTCATATGTGTATTTTGATGGGTGAGTATGACTACCCGAATCCTAAGCTTGGATTTGGCAAAGATAAATTTACGGGCACATACAAGCCGGTTTGGTTGTATAATTCAACCGAATTTGGACTAGAAAACGTTACCACTTGTGAAGTTTTCGATTTTAGCACAAACGCTTGGAGGTACGTTCTCCCTGCTTCTCCCTATCGGATTAATGATGTCAATTTTCCCGTGTATTTTGATGGGTCTCTTTATTGGCTCACCCTTTGCGAAGAGACCAAGCTGTTATCTTTCGATCTGCACACTGAAATTTTTCAAGTCATCTGTAAAGCTCCCTTTACCCCCGCAAGTGACATTTTCAGCCATAGCAACCGCATCATGTGCATCCTCGACAACCGCTTGTGCGTATCTGAGAACAATGGTGCAACCCAAGTGATATGGTCGTTGGATTCTTCAGGCCTCAACAAGACATGGAAGATATTGTGTTCGATAGATTTCACAAAAACTGTTTCTTGGTTTGGGGACAAACCCTTGTTCCCTGTGAAACCTATAGAAATTCTGGACGACGATAAGTTATTGGTTGGACAACATGGTTACTTGGTGCTGCATGATCTCCATGCCAAATCTTATGATTTACTCGTTGATCGCGAAACCACCCTTGGATATCATGTGTCTTATTTCCAAAGTTTATTCTCTGTTTTACCAAATTCAATTATTTGTACTGATGAACTGTTGTAACAATTTAACATTTTCTGCATTTTGATTTAACAATGATTTTCTTCTAGTTCTGAAAGGTCAAGTTTTTTCTTTCTTTCTTTGGCTTCTTGTTAAGTATGGATTTGTTAGCTACTTGATCGTATCTTCTGGTTTGGTTGTTTGAGTATATGATTGTGTTTTGCTTGTGAATATGATGATGATGATGATGAGGATAGGTTAGTATTCACAAGTTGCTTTTGGAGTCCAAATTTAGGACGATTAAGAAAGACGAGGCGGATTTATTCTTTGTGCCAGCTTATGTTAAATCTGTGAGAATGTGTGAGCATGTTGAGAATGTGTGAGAATGTTGGGAGGTCTTAATGACAAGGAGATTAATCAGACCTATGTCAAGGTTAACGAAATCATCACTCACTGATTCAAATTGTTTATGCTGATGTTTTATTTTGTTGTTTCGAATTACAATGATAAATTGTTCTCTGATTCACTAGGTTTTTCCAAAGATCTGGTCGTCGCGATCATATATTTGTTTTTCCAAGTTATACAAATTGTTATTCTTATGTGGAACTTGATCGATGAACTGTATCGTTGTTTCGATGAACTGTATCGTTGTGTGCTATATTTAACATTAGTTATCTTTGTTATACTAACGTAGTGGTGCTGGAGCTCACTTGTTTAGATCCTGGTCAACATTTATCAACCACTCTATTATCCTCACTCCCGAGATACTTAGCGTGCTCTGTTATCCTCACTCCCAAGTTACTTAGCTTGCTTGCTGTTGAGGAGTTTCATTTGGTTGCGAGTAACCAAATGGTCTATGTGCCTATTTATGGAATCATTGAGCTAGGTTCTTAGAGTTTGTTTTACAGAAACATGAATGCTTCAATGATTGTGGATGCAGGCTGACCGGAGTGACAAGAAAGACACAACTGCCTTCAATATAATCATACCAGGAAACGTCGATGATGCTTTGACTAAAAATGGACAAGCTGATGTTCAGCCTTTGCCTCTGTCAAAGAGGAAGTATTTAGCAAATTATTTAGGTCGTGCGCAAGGGAAGGCTGGTCAGCTTATTTCTTCAAGACATTTTGGCTGCACAGTGCCAGTTTTGTGAATAGAGTCCACTTCAGTAAATGGAGGCCTATGCCTCTGGGTACATATTAGATTCGTAGGTTTTTTTTGTGAACTTAAAACATGTTTGTTCTACATTCCGATATCTCTATACCGAGCCCGAGATAATAAATAGGCCCATTATGGGCTTAGAAGAAGATTTCGTATCCGGCCCAACAATTTACATATGATGAGGGAAAAAGTAAGATGATACTGTTTTATACAAGTTGTTTTAAGAATTTTGATGCATCAAAGCATATGTATATGAAAGAGAGCTGGTTTTCTTGCTTGAAATCCAGAAAAAAAAAATATATGAGATATTCTAATAAAGGAACTGCGCCATTCTTGCGAGCCAAGCAAAAAAAAAAAAAAAGGATTTCTAGTTATACAAAAACACGAGATTTTGGACTTGATTGGTATACCGTAATTTTTACGTTTTCGTCAAATATATACCACTAGTACCAGTCCGTGCTTTGCACGGGAAAACAACAATACCAATAGTATATTTTGTTTTTTTAAAAAAAAAATTTGCAACCATTATACCAATGAAGAATGTCACAAAATACAATTTATTTAGTTTTATTTTATCTTAATACATTGATTGAATATATTACAAATTGCTCTGTAACTCTCAATAGAAATCTTCCTCAACTTCACCCAAATCGTGATATATAGGTGCAAAAATTAAGGAAATTTTCATTATATTTTGAAACAGCCAAATATACAGTAAAAAAGAGAAAGAATAGATGAGGAAGAAAAGCTATACAGAACCATTTTTCTTCTCCAAACCTAACAATAGTAATGATGGAAAAATGAATTACCTTCGTATCAAAACGCTTTTGAAACTTGAACATATAAGATGGTTTCACATTTAAATTCTTTTGCACACTACACCATGGAAGAAGATGTCATGTCATGCCACCCATCTCTCAAATTATTTTTTTTCTTCTTCTTCTTTTGAATTGAAAGCCCCAAAACATTTGCTTTTTTGTTGCTTCTCTATACAAAATTGTTGGCAGAATTCCACGTTCATACAATTGATTCAAGCTGCATCCATTTTGTTTCTATACGATTTTTTCAAACTCGTGTGGTCATTTTGTCGAGCAGCTGGTGTGCATAGAAAGTGTAAGAAGATAGACCAAGTAAAACGCAACAAATCTGGAAACCAAAGCCAAAGATTTAATGACATGCATACCAGCGATTAGGTGGACCGAACGTAGTACGTTGTAGGAAGTTAACATCGTCCATCACATTAGGCATCACAAAAGTCTCAACTTTCATTGTTTACGTCATCCTTTCGATTCTCTGTTATACTATTTAGAAGAAAGAATGGAGGATCTAAGGTTATGAGAAAAGAGAGAAGAAGAAGAAGAAATTATTACATCTGTTTTTACAGAATGGTTTATACGGTTGCCACTGAGATCGTAATTGGGGAGAGAAAAGGAAAAGAATCTTAAGATCGTGGAAAAGAGCAGTTGATATTTATTTCTTTGTCAAAAAAATTCTGTCGTAAATTCTTTTTTTTTTCTATTTAAAAGCAAAGTTTATTTTTTTTTTTTTTAAGTGAAAGGTGAAATTTTGGGACTTAAGCCAAGTGTCAAATGGAGAGAGTTGCAGTTAATAGAGAAGTGACTTGTGAATTATTAGATAAGGATTCATCATAACAAACACACAATAACAAAATGAACAAGTGATTTTCGAATCTACTCCATTCCTTTTAAATTTATAAGTAATTTAGAAAAGAAAAAAATTCATTAAATACTAGTTTAACTTTTTTGAACATGAGTATATATATTGTGATGAAACCAAATTGATGATAACTTTGCAGTTTCTTGATTCAAAATCAGCCTGTTTCGGACAAGTTTTTTTTTTCTTTCTTTCTTTCTTAATTTACTTATACTAATAAAATTGGGTCTCCCAAGAAATTGGACCTATGCAAAATCTTTACAAAACAGAAACATGTAATAAAGAGAACCTCAAAAGCAAAACATCACCTTCGGAGAATGCTCCTAATCTGTTGACGACCTTATATAGAGACATGAACAGTAATTCCGGAGAAAGCAAGACCCATTACTTTGCGGCAGAGACTCCGGCCAGAAACCAAGATCAAAAGTTTTAAGATTTCAACCATGGTTTCCTTCCATCCTCTCGCCAGACCCGCAATGGATCTTCTGATCTGTTCAACGCCACCAACAACAGGCTCTACCGGTGATGGTCCCATGCCTAGCAACCATACACATATGATAGTTGACTTTAACTTCACTAACAAATAACACCACCGTAGTCTAGAGGGAAGATTGCTTGCTCCATATGGTTCTTGTATATTCAAACATCCATGGTTAATCTGATTAACTTAATCACAATCATCAATTTTGGAAAGTATATTATTATCAATTTTTATTTTTTGTGGCCGATATGTGTCATAGGTTTTTGTAAAAAATGTACTTACAATATTATTATTTAGACGTAACATCTTTAACTAAATCTTAAATCTGTAACATTTTATATAAAGTTATATAAACAGTATAAATTCATAACTAAATCAATTTAGTTTATTTGGATCAAAAAGGAATCGTAAAGTTATGTAGTAATGGAAAAAGATAGAATTTGATAATGGACATGTTCGAGCATTTTAGAAGGACACAACAACATTAATATGCGCATTATCGTTTTAGGAATCATATCGTAATACCTTTTTACCTAACGAACCTTTTTGGTATTAGCTGATGATTAACACTTGTAACCTTAAGAAGAAATTTTTACAATATCTTTGTCACGTGTCATCCCCACAACTTAGTGCACCTTCACATGACTGCCTAAAAAAGCAAAGAAAGAAACAAATAAAGACATGGTCCCCAACAATAATTAATGTTGGCAAGATTTTGCCCATCTTTTTTGTTTGGACTAGACTTATGGACTGTGATATATATGCTTCGTCAGGTCAGTTCAAAACAAAAACAAAAATTAAAAGAAATATTATAGATTTTGTTTTGTTCAAAAAATTAGATCTGTTAAAATATAGTAGATAAATAATATGTAAACATTTTTAATAATAATAAAAAAAAAATTTTATCGTCCGGATTTATTATTTATTGCAAATTATGAAAACGGTTACATATACGATTCTACAACGGACAATTTCTTCCGATCCTTATTAGATCCACGACAGATGACACCTCATTCACCTCCTTCTTCATGCTCGATGGACACTTACTTCTCTTCATAGAATCCTGGCGAACGGCTATAATTGTACATCGCTGGAGATCTCCTGCACACTTGCGACCTCTGGATGTAGAAGCATTAATTAACCATTAGTCAACAAATAGGCCAAAGAGACTTCCACTAATAATAATAAATTAGATACTAAAATATAGTAGTAGATAAGATTTGTTGATTTTATACGGGAATATGTGTGAATTCACGAATGAAGTAAACTGTTTTGATGCTTAGCTTAGCAAGTTAAAGTCTAAAATGTTGTTTTTTGGGATTTCAGCTGTATAACAAAGAAGAATGAGTTAGAAAGAGTTTCTATTACTACCACATCTTCCACAAATCTTGGAGACTGGTCTAAACTTCAATTATGAAGAAAAAATTTCTACAAAAAGTTTAATACAACAAACTCTTGATTCTTGAATCATATATCATGTTTCAAACACCTCGTTGTCTCTCTATATGCGAGTAACTTATCATAGTTAGTTGGTCATTTTGCCATTATGGTTATAATAATCTGTTCAAGATTTATTAATTTGTCTATAATATTTTGGTAAAGAACTAAAGACATGGTAGTTGATGGTTCCAACAAAAGAAAATAAACTAATTACCCTGAATTATTTCTTGAGTTGCAACAATAAAAGAAGCTTCTCATTGTACATTACTTCTCTTCTGCATTTTTCTTTAGGTGTAAGAACAACATACAATAGCTTTGGAGTTCGGACCATTACACAAACTTACTTTCTTCCCTACCAAAAAAAGGTTCCAACTTTACAAAACCCTTTTCACCATCATCCACCAAATTTATCTCTGTTCATGATCTCTTCTCTACTTTGCTATCTTCGACTTTTTCTCCAAAGGCCGAATCGATCGATACTTCTATGCACAAATCCCTCCCTGGCTAGCACTCGCGCATACTGCAACTTCTAGTTTCACGCACTAGAACATCTACATCTTGCCCGAGTCTCTTCGAGCGTCTAACCAAAAATCCAAATTTTCGGTTTCTTATAAAGTAAACAAAGGGATTCAGGAGATATTAGTGTAAATTGCAAGCGAGAACATTACCTTCACTTGTTCTTGCAGGTCCTTGATGTACTGAACCGCAAGATCCAACATGTCTGCTGTGTTTGTTTGCTGCATATCAATTGAAGATGATAAATACATTGAGCAAAGAAGATGAAAGTAAGAATATGAGAGAGGAAGATCGAGTAATCTAACCGTGTCCATGTTTGGAACGAGGTCCTGCAGCTTCCTCATTCTTTCACTGATCTTGGTTCTTCTAACCTGCTCCACAACATTTTCGATATATATAAAATCTCTGGAGAAACTAATATGCTACCATGGAAGTAATGACATTGACTATAATGGTAAGGGAAAAGATTTACCCTCTCGGCGATGCTGCGAGGATGAGTTGCACAACCCCGCTTGGCTCTGATCTTACAGGGGATAGAATCTGACAGTAACTGTTCAATATCTGATAAAGACTTGGGCAAACTCATGTGATGTGCCAAAGGGGGACGTCTACTTGCTGAATCCTCATCCTGTTCCCATCGGTACAATCAACCAAACAAGGACCAGCAAGAAACATCACAGACAGGATTTTGGAAATCACAGAAAACCTCTCAATATGAGCTCATTCATACCTTGGTTTTGTATTGATCTAGACCTCCAGATTGAGTCCTTGCAATAGCAGTAAGCTTAGACGAAGCAGACCCTTCATTCCCAAACGAACGATTAAACCCACCGGAAAGTGTCCGAGGAGGCAATCTAGCCGAAAACCCGGGCTTAACATCAACCTCAGAGATCGGACTCATCGCTCTAGAAGTAGGAGGAAGTAACTTGCTTCTAGGAGTAAGAGAAGAAGCTTCAGTAGTACTTGTATTCATCACATTACTTCCTCCAAAACCTCCCATACTTTTCATTACAGCTGCATAAGCTGCAAATTTCCAAGAAAAAAAAAACAGAACAAAAGATTCATATATATTCAAAAAGACTTCACTTTTCAATACTCTTTCTTCACCAAATTTAGTGATTAATTAGTACTAGTTGCAGATAATAATATCTGTAATTAATTGCTAATCAATAGAATCCAATTTACAGAGACCAAAACAAGCAAGTTGCTTTAAATCATTATAGTCCTATCAAAATCGTAAGCATATTCTCAAAAAGTTACCAGAAAAAGTTTCCAGATTAGGAAATAATTTCAAAATTTAACTTCTAAAACTAGAAAGAAAAGACTCAAACCTGTTTCAACATCAATGGAGGAAAATAATCCGGCCGGTGAACTATTATGACGAGCTAGATTATTCACCGGAGTTCGATCATCTTTCTCTCTTGGTCTCTTATTCTGACCTAAACTCCTCGAAACCGAAGCTACATATCCAATCGATTCTTCAGGATTCACTGAAATCTCACCGGAAACAACCTCCATCGTTGTCACAGTCACCGGAATCTCTGTCTCGTCCTCCTCTGTTTTCACTTCCGGAGGTTTCTTCTCTGTTCCGTCACTGTTAAAAGTATGGTGAAGGAAACTATCAACGTTATTGCTTGTGTCGGTGGTTTGTAAAAACCCAGATAAGATTCGCTCAGTTTCAGGACTCGTGGGTCGATCTAAAAACTCTTCGATTGATTCACCGAAACTCGAAAAATACGAACTTGGTGCTGATTGGTAACGAATCAATCCTGAGTTTCTAGGTCTTTGGTGTTGATGATCGTGGAGAAGAAAGTGATGTTGCTGAAATTCTGATTCCATCTTAGTAGCTTTTGAGTTTCTCTCTTCTTTTGTTATTTTTTTTTCTCCGTTTAGAGTACCACCGGAAGTTTCGTTCGCCGGGAGAGGAGGATTTATCCGGCGAGAGATCTCTCTGAGATTTAAATAAATAAAATTAAAAAAGAGAACGTGAGAGAAACTTATGTGTTGTGTGAGAGAGGAGAAGAAGAAACAACAGAGGGCAGGTAGAGATTGGGATTTATTTCAGATTTGACTAATATACCCTTGGTGTCTCTCTTTATTACGAGTGGAGCCCTAGATGCTGACACGTGTAGGCCACGTGGGGACCACGTTAATCTTTTATAATGTTATGTTACAGTAAAAATCATTTTTCTTGCTTCGAAAAATTATGGAAAAGAAAATAGTTTTTTTTCCGATGTGATTATTCATTTTTGCAAATTTGGTATACTTCCAATCTTTATTTGAAAAATTGTTGAGCGCTAATCAAACATTCGGTATAGATCTAGTAATTAATCGTAAAATTGGATATTAATCGAAGATTAGTTTTATGGTTACTTTAATAACTTTAAAACATATTAATTTAATATTATTTTCAAAAATGCAATAGACTTATAAAACTATATTTTTAAGATAAATTTTTATGATTTTTACTACAAATTTATAATTTTTTACTAAAATTTGAACATAAGTTATTGTAAAACATTACAAACTCTCAATTTAAATGATTGAATAACAAAAATAAATCATGATATGTAAAATTAGGCGACGAGTAATCAGATTAGGTGGAAAGTAATCGGATTAGGCGAAAAGTAATCAAACAACTGTTTTCTTTAGAAGATTAGTCATTAATCGAAGTGGATAGAGTAGACTTAGCGATTAAACGGGAAATAATCGAATTAAACGGAAATCTTTAGAATGGGGTTTCTAATCAGTATAAAATCTAATAATTGCTATTAAATGATTTTTCTCGTTTTGCTAAAAAATCCAGCAGCTTTTTTTTTCTATTTTTTGGACTTTATCTTCTTTTTAATTAAATTAATGAATTTTAAGAATCCGCAATTATTGACATGATTCAGAACTTTCAGATTAAAATAAAACGACGACTATATAATTGTGGGAATTAAAGCTGTTGACTTATAAAGCAATAAAAATTGCTGAGAAAAAGGACATATGTCGATATGACGTATATTGAAATGACGGACAACTTAAAAAGAAAAACAAATTATAATATCTATAAGATTAAAATCTTTATAAAAAATAAACCAAAAAGAAGAATAAAATAAAATAAAAATAGTTGGAAGAATCAGACAGGTGTTGTTGATATGGCAATCTAGGGCTCCAAATTTTAGGGAACCTTTCAAGCGACTAAATCCAACTATTCACGCTTAAACACGTATGTACCCTTCGCATAAAATATAGGACACGTATTGTACTTACGTTTTTTGTACAATATAGGAGTACTTATTAAAATAACAAGTGTTATTAATCTACAAAATTCAAAAAATACATAACAACAACTACTATTCCCTCCGTTTCGTTTTAGTTATCGTTTAAGGTTTTCTCACACAAATTAAAAAAAATATTAAATTTTTTGTTTTACCCTTTATTAATATATCTTACTCCCTCCGTTTTCGAATAGTTATCGTTTTAGAGAAATTTTTTTGTTTTTAATTAGTTGTCGTTTTCAGTTTTCGATGCAAAATTTATTATTTTTTTATTTTTTTATATTTATTTTTATTATGCAACTTGATTTACTATTGGTTAAATTATATTTAGATAGATAATTAATGATATTTTTATATTGAAAAACTAACAACATTAATAGTTTCTTAATTTGTGTGCATATAGTTAAAACGTCAACTATTCGAAAACGGAGAGAGTATAAATTTTTTCATTGACCAAAACATTAAAACAATAGGGATGATACTGGAATTTTTACCAAACATCTATATTAAACTTAAAACGACAACTATTACGAAACAAAATTTAAGTCTTAAAACGACAACTAAAACGAAACGGAGAGAATACTAAATATACATATCCGAATTCAAATTTCATTATCCACTTCAATTAATATGTCGTATTTGCGTGTTTGATTTGGAAAAACACTAGAGTCGAATAGTCTTGAACTTTCTTGCTATTCAATGAAATACCAACTGGTTTTCGATTGGTTTATCAGACCGGTTAATTGTAATCTAGTATACCTGACTGGTTTAACCGTGACTCGAAGATATGTAATATTGTTCTGGTTTAGTTTATGTACTAAATTTTAAAAGTAAACTTATTTTTTATCAGAAAAATAAACTTTTGCGACAAAAAGTATGGTGTGGCTAGTGCATAGCTAAAAGAAAATGGAAGTTTTTTTACTTGTAATATTTATGAGTCTAAGGATTTTTTTTTTGGAAAAAGTACTTTTGACAACAAAATATAAAAAGTATGAGTCCAGAAAATATCAGATGAAAAATATTTCTTCACAATGTCCACTAGTCAGACCTTATCATCCACCCAAATCACTGTCTAAAAGTTATTAAAAGAAAAAGATCATGATTTAACATATCAAACGAAATAACGTCAAAAATCAATAACTAAAAGTGTAAAAAAGAAACGTATTTAACGAAGTCAGATGAATTTAAAGGTTTATGTAATGCAAAAATTGTTTGTGTAAAAAAAAAACAAAAAGAGGAATTTTGGATAGATTGAGTTTTGATTGCAAAAGTTGGTGTATAATATGGATGGCTCCCTTAAAAAACGTGACTAAGTGATTCATGGTTCAACAAACAAGAATGGATAATCTAATTAATATATGATTAAAAAATCTTTGTTTAGTTTAAAAGAATGCTCTTCATGCGAACAACAAAATAAATATAAAAAGTGGTAAAAGCCAGCAAAAAAAAATCCATACTTGTTGTTCTATTGATTAATGAATGAGGTTACAACTTACAACACATATATATACATAATAGGGGAGACAAATCCCAATTAGGCTAGGAAACTCTAAAGCCCAAAGCCCACTAAGACTAACATAAACCGTCATTGAGTAAGTCTTCTAGAACGTGGACATGGGCCTTCTAGAACATGGACCACGGTTATGGAGTCTATCCTAATGTGGTTTACAACACTCCCCCTTAAATGACATAACCGTGTAGATGTCAAAGGATCTCAGTAATACGCTTGGGGATGCTGCCTCATTAAAACCTTACCAGGAAAACCCATTGGGACAAAACCATGGTGAAGGAAAAAGAGTACAACACGTATTACTCCCCCTGTTTTGGTCATCCCTGAAAGTCCTTAAGTCTCCGCATTCCAATTTGATGCGTGAGCTTCCTCAATGTCGATGTTGGTAATGCCTTAGTGAATAGGTCGGCTGAATTTTCGCTAGAACGAACTTGCACCACTTGAACTTCACCATCCTTTTGTAAATCATGCGTGAAGAAGAACTTTGTTAAGATGTGCTTCGTCCGATCTCCCTTGATGTAACCTTCTTTGAGCTGAGCGATGCAGGCCGCATTGTCCTCGTACATGACCGTTGGTCCCTTCTCATCGTCCATGCCACAATTAGATCGTATGTGTTGAGTCATCGACCTCAACCACACACACTCACGGCTGGCCTCATGTATTGCTAAGATCTCCGCGTGATTGGATGAAGTGGCTGAGATGGTTTGCTTCATTGAACGCCATGAAATCGCGGTTCCACCGTGTGTAAACACATAACCTGTTTGTGACTTGCCATTATGCGGATCTGATTGATAACCTGCATCAGCAAAACCAACTAAACCTTCTTTGTTGTGGTTAGTATAGAATAGACCCAAATCAACAGTTCCTTGTAAATAACGTAAAAGATATTTAATTCCGTTCCAGTGCCTTTGGGTCGGACATGAGCTAAATCTTGATAGGAGGTTCACGGCAAAACAAATGTCTGGTCTAGTGTGGCTAGCCAGGTACATTAACGCTCCTATGGCACTGAGGTATGGCACTTCAGGACCGAGAACTTCTTCCTCGTCCTTCTTTGGACCGAATGGATCACTATCCAATCCAAGGCTTCTCACCACCATTGGGCTGCTTAATGGGTGGGCCTAGTCCATATTGAATCTCTTGAGTACCTTTTCAATATATGCCTTTCGATGCACAAAGATTCCATTATTCACGTACTCAAGTTGTAATCCCAAACAGAATTTTGTCTTGCCTAGGTCTTTCATCTCGAATTCTTTCTTTAGATATTCGACTGTTTGGGCGATTTCCCCAGAGGTTCCAAGGATGTTCAAATCATCCACATATGCTGCTATTATCACAAATCCTTTGTTTGCAAACTTCTTTATAAAAATACATGGACTGATGGAATCATTTTTATAGCCTTCTTTGACTAGGTACTCACTTAATCTATTGTACCACATGCGCCCACTTTGTTTCAGTCCATAAAGCGATTTGTTCAGCCTTATGCAGTATTGGTCACGTGACCCTTTCTTATCTTTTCCTTTGAGCTCAATACCCTCAGGTAATCTCATATATATTTCATTATCCAGTGGACCATATAGGTATGCGGTCACTACATCCATTAGCCGTAAATCAAGATTTTCTCTTATAGCCAGACTTACTAGATATCTAAAAGTCGTTGCATCCACCACAGGGGAGTATGTTTCTTCATAATCTATCCCCGGTCTTTGTGAGAATCCTTGTGCTACAAGCCGTGCCTTATGTCTCACGATTTCATTATTCTCATTTCTTTTCCTCACAAAGACCCACTTATGTCCTACTGGTTTTATCTCGGATGGTGTCCTTATGATCGGACCAAACACATCCCTTTTCTTTAATGAACTTAATTCCACGTTTATGGCTTCTTTCCATTTTAGCCAATCAGACCTTTGAGTGCACTCTAATATCGACGTGGGTTCATGATCCTCATTCATTTCATGTGCTACCTTATATGCAAATATTTCATCGATGTCGACATCTTTTCGGTTCTATTTTATTCCAGACATGATATAATTTATTGAGATCTCATTATTATCCATCCCTTCAGGACCATGAGGATTGGCGTCCCAAATCTCTCTATTCGGTTCCTTAGGGTCTGCCGCGGCCATGTCTATGGTTTCCTTAACCTCGTTTCCTATTGCACCTTTCTTTGATTCTCGAGGATTTTTATCTTTGGAACCTATTGGTCTACCACATTTCTTACGTGCGTTAGACTCGGTAGCAACTTCATTGATTCCCTTTTGGACATCAATACGTACTGGTGCATTACAAGCTGGTATGTAGATTTTGTAACTTTCTTTGGGTCAATAAAGGAATCCGGCAATTCATTAGCTAGCTTTTGCAAATTTATTATCTTATGGACCTCTGATTCAGATGCCAGAGTCCGAGGATCTTGCCAATTTAAGGATGTTTGATTCCATGATATTTCTTCGACCAGCTTGTTCGTCTCTCCACCTAAAGTAGGAAATTCGGATTCATTAAAATGACTATCCGCGTATCTAGCCTTAAATATATCACCCGTAGTTAGCTCTAGATACTTAATAATGGTGAGAGAATCAAATCCAACATATATTCCCATCCTCCTTTGAGGTCCCATCTTTGTTCTATGTGGTGGAGCAATCGGTACATATACGGCACACCCAAAAGTCTTTAGATGGGATATGTCTGGCTCATGACCCGTGAGTAATTGGGATGGTGAATATTTATGTTCACTAGATGGCCTTATGCGTATAAGCTCTGATGCATGTAAAACAGCGTGTCCCCAAGCGGCTACTGGAAGTTCCGACCTCATGACTAATGGTCGAGCTATCAATTGAATTCGTTTAATGAAGGATTCCGCTAATCCATTGTGTGTATGTACATGTGCCACAGGATGTTCCACACTTACCCCCATGGACATACAGTAGTCATTAAACGCTTGGGACGTGAATTCACCGGCATTATCTAGACGTATAGTCTTAAGCGGAAAATCTGGAAAATGGGCTCTCAGTCTTATGATCTGGGCCAACAACCTAGCAAAAGCTTGTTTTCTAGAGGATAATAAACAAACATGCGACCATCTTGTCGATGCATCAATGAGGACCATGTAATATCTAAATGTCCCACATGGTGGGTGTATTGGTCCACATATATCCCCTTGTATTCTTTCCAGAAAGTTTAAGGTCTCTTTATTTACCTTAGCCGGTGATGGCCTTATAATGAGTTTCCCTTGTGAACATGCTTCACACGTGAGATTCTTAGGGATAACTCTTTTCTCTTTTAGGGTGTGCCCCCTTGAATTTATCATAAGCTTACGCATCATACTATGACCCGGATGGGCCAAGCCGGTCATGCCATAAAGTGAATTTCTCGATGAACTCTTTGTTCATTGCCATATTAGCTTCGATCATATCGATTTTAGCATAGTAGAGACCAGTGGATAATGCGGGTATAGTCTCTAGGACTTTCTTATGTCCTTGGGTGATCTCAATTATATTTAGAAATTCTTTGTTCCCTTCACCCCTTGTTTCAATATGGAAACCATTTAATCTTATATCTTTGAAACTTAATAAGCTCCTCTTCGAGCTGGGTGAATATAGGGCATCCCTTATTTCAAGATGCGTGCCCTTAGATAAAAGAATATGGGCTTGACCGTGGCCCTCAATAAGACTAGCTATACCCGCTATGGTACTAATATTGGCATTTTTCAAAGTTAGATTTATAAAATATCTTTTGTCTTTTAAAATTGTGTGGCTCGATCCACTATCCACCACAAGTATGTTCTTGTCATCGGTCATTTCTAATATTGACAAGAAGCATGTCTTAGATAATAAAGCAAACGATTATATTGAAAGCAAATTAAACTTAAATTTAAATCCAAGACATAATAGAATTCAAAGACATAGAGCATGAAAACATAAAGCAAATTTAAACACTAGATGTCGAATTTGATTTTCCTCTCTTAAGCAATCTGAAGTCTCATACTCCAATTGGTCATCGTTCTCATGGTCGAAATCTCCATCACCATCGAGATGAGCCAAGTTGGCTTCGGGATTCTTCTTTATCATCTCTTGATAAGCAGCTATGAGATGTTTAGATGTCCTGCACGTCTTATCCCAATGATTGTCCATTCCACATCTATGGCAAACGGACTTGGCCTTGTGTTGCGGTTTGAAGATCCCGCGGCCACGACCTCGACCATTGTTCCCACGGCCTCTACCACCATGATGGCTTCCTTGGCCGTAGGGGTTATGGTTGCTACGACCACCACCACGCCCTCTACCACGGCCACGGCCGTGATATCCTCTATGGACGTAGTTGGTTTCTTTGGTCTCTCGAGGTTCTTTGGCTATTTCGGCCTTATGGGCTTCCGGCAACGGTGTGGATCCTGGAGGTCTCATTGAGCTATTCATTAGTAATAGCTCATTATTCCTTTCAGCAAGGAGTAAGCAGGAGATCAAACTTGCATATGTTTTAAATTTCATTCCACGGTATTGTTGCTGAAGCACCACGTTGTTAGGGTGGAATGTTGAGTATGTTTTCTCAAGCAAGGTATCATCAGTCACCTTTTCACCACATAACCTCAGGATTGAGACAATCTTAAAAAGCTCGGAGTTATACTCCTCCACGGATTTGAAATCCTGGATCCTGAGGTTTTTCCAATCATATTGGGCTTTCGGTAAGAGTACCGTCTTTTGGTGATCGTATCGGTTTTTCAACTCGACCCAAATATCGAGAGGATCCTCGATAGTAAGGTACTGGTTCTTAAGGCTCTCTGCTAGGTGTTGGCGTATAAATGCAATCGCCTTAAACTTTGACCTCTTATCACACTCGTTGTTTTCCACAATGCACTCGGCGAGATCTTTGGATTCAAGGGCTATCTTAATGTCCAATGCCCATTGTAAGTAATTGTCGCCGGAAACATTGAGTGCAGAAAACTCGAGGTTCTTCGTTTTCGACATCTGCAAGCAAAGGGTTTTTGAGTCAAAATCATGTAATCGTTAATGTCATGCGGTATTAAAGACCGAACTATGAATCGATTTACTTAAGGATTTGACTTCCCTTTTAGGATTAAATTTCCTTTTTCTAAAGATTTCCTAATTAGGATTTTAGGGTTTTAAGATTTCTATTTTAATTAGGATTTTAGGGTTTTAAGATTTTCTATTTTAATTAGGATTTTAGGGTTTTAAGATTTTCTATTTTAATTAGGATTTCGGTTTTAGGGTTTATGCAACATGAGGGATTTTATCTCTTTAACAATTCATGCATGCAACCACAGAAACAATCAAACTAAAAACGCCCTAAGCAAGTAATTTGCGTAACCCATGTAATTTGTGTAACTCATGTGATTTGCGTAACCCATATAATTTTCGTAACCCATGTAATTTGCGTAACCCATGTAATTTGCGTAACCCATGTAATTTGCGTAACCTCAACCAAACGTGATTTAGAATTTAGGGTTTTGATCCGATTAGAGTGTTTTTCAATTTAGGGTTTATGTCTTTTAGGGTTTCGGATTCTAGGTTAAGATGTTTTCGATTTGCGAGTTTAGGATAAGCAATAACAAGCTTTCTAGCAACCTAAACAAGTCAAACAATCGATCAAACAAACCATCGGACCAAGCAATCAAATCGCAAACACTTATCAACCATTCGTTTTAGGGTTTTAGTTGTTTGTTAGGTCCAAATTCGATTAGGGTTCTTTAGCTTTAGGGTTTGTCAAGTTACCTTTCTCCTTTGGGGTTGTATGGACTAGAACCGGGAGCTAAAGACCTCGGTTATCAACTTGTCACGAGCGTATGGTGCTAGGAGGAGATCGCCGATCAAGGAGCAAAGCGAGCAGTCGGCGGTTGGTAGCTTCGGGCGGCGGACGAGCTCGGAGACTTTAGATTTAGGGTTTTAGGGTTTTCGTTAAGAGCAAGTCGTGCTGATAACGTGTTATAAAACTTGTTGTTCTATTGATTAATGAATGAGGTTACAACACATATATATACATAATAGGGGAGACAAATCCCAATTGGGCTAGGAAACTCTAAAACCCAAAGCCCACTAAGACTAACATAAACCGTCATTGAGTAAGTCTTCTAGAACGTGGACATGGGCCTTCTAGAACATGGGCCACAGTTATGGAGTCCATCCTAATGTGGTTTACAACAATACTAGTATTTTTGCAACACTTTGGTGACGGGTGGGTAAAAATGCTTCTGGGTTAATCGGATATCCGATCCGTTTTTAACATCCTTCACAAAAAATTTGTTGGGTCGGGTCATATTTAACTCAACTCATACACCGGATATTCCATATTTAATAATTTAGATATTTAAAAGATTTGATTATGATTTAGAATTATGATTCTCCTATCATCTTTGTTTGATTTGTTTTTAACTGTTTTGAATCATCATATAATACATAAAGTAAAAAAAAAAATCAATTTTTTTTCTACATATACTGTGATTCGAAATTTAAAAAACGGACATATATTATCTGATTGACGAAAATGTGTGTTCAACGTTCTACATCGATTAAAATATTTAGACAATGATTCAGAATCATATCATAAATAATATCAACATTAATAAAATAAATGAGTTTTTTTGGCGGGACGGGTTTGGCGGGACGGGTTTTTGAATCAACAATAATAAAAAGATTAAAATATCTTTAATCCGTGCTTCAATACGGATTAAATCCTTATTTTTTTAATACCACCTATATTAGACATATTAAATCAGTCTCATTTAGAAAATATTGTATAAAACCAAAAATTGTCCCGTGGTATAATGTTACTTAATAACAATATTTATAAAATTTTAAATATCATTAACATGCCGCTTTAATACATATTAAATCTTCAGTTTATTAAAATATAAATGTCTTAGAGAATGATATGATTTGTACACTTTTATATATAATAAATAATCATTAAATTTTAAAATAAAAACAAATCACGGGACGGGTTAAGAAATTACGGAACGAGTTATATTTCGGAAAGAATTTATATGGCGGACGAATTTGAATCAATATTTATATACCGCTTTAATACGGGTTAAATCCTCAGTTTATTAATAATTGTCTCGTGGACTCGTGGTATACCGTTACTTAATAACAATTGTAAACTATGATATATATAAATATGTTATAAGAAGATACAATTTACAAAATATTTTTATATAACTTTAAAATTAAATCATCTCGCGGTGTACCGCGGGTTAAAATCTAGTATGTAGTATAAAATGTTAAATTAATGAGTTTTTTTAAACATTAAACATTATGTAATCTGCTGTTAGTGATTAATATCTTTATATATATATATATATATATATACTAAATTTTCTTCTTCTTCTTTTTTGTTCATTTTAGGTTGAATTCTACTTTTTGATCAACAATATCATCGATTCTCGCCTTCTCAGTTAGCTTGAACCAACACAAGTAAAATGATGTAATGGTATTTGGGTCAGGATCTAGAGAATGGGGATTGTATCTCACTGACTTTAACGTGCATGAATTCGATTTTTACTTGTACTTCTACATGTCGACCCAAATAATTAATATGTAGATTTATTATTGGGAAGTTGACGAGATCGACCAAACCGAATCGAGACCGATGATCGATGAAAAACTTGTATCGGTTTCATTTCATAAGTAGCAAAATAGTTTGATCCGACCTTGGAAATTAGTTATACTTAAAAGTTAAAAATAGCAAACGCCTGTAATCTATCTATAATTCCAGTTTTTAAATATTGGTGATCGGATATCAGTGATATCCTCAAGAAAAAAAAACAAATTATGGATTTCTTTTACAGACTAATTAATGAATTCAGGAAGTTGTTATATATTTTTAATAATCCTAAATCAGCAATGAATTTAGCAACTTTTCTATTTGAAGATGTGGGTTGTTTAACATAGAATAGTAACTGCAGAGCAAAAGCTAGCTAAATATTAATTATAACCGTTTTCTATATTTTTTTTTGTAAGAAAATATTTTGGTGTTAAGAAAGTACTCGTTACTTTGGAACAAAGAAAACAATATCCATAAATAAAAGATAAGGTTTGAGAATGTGAGAATCGAGGTGGAATACAACAGAAGAAGCACAATCTCACGTGGAACTTAGGCGTGAAGATCCTCTTCCTAGAAATAGTAAGCCACCAATTTAGAATCTTTCGCATTTTCTAATTTTCTATAACCAAAATGTATGCGAAAAGTCTTTTTGGTTTTAGCTCTTTTTCAGCACTTTTAGTCCCTTTTTTTTTTGGGGGCAAAGGCTTATTTTCATTTAATAGCTCAAATGAGTACAAAGACTTTAGGAGTTTACAGTTTAGTAAACTCAAAGTTTAAAACAACCAGGGCCGGCCCGGCAATTTTAGATGCCCTATGCTGAATTTTTAAAAATGCCCTTTTATCCTTTTATTGTATAAAAATTACAAAACATAATAACAGAAAAAATCATATTCATAAAATTCTTTGATTATGAAAACTTTTTGATTAAAGATTTAAATTTAGGATTTTAAATTTGTTTTTCTAAACCAAAATTTTACTTTAAAACTCATAAATAACAAGCTTATTTAATTAATATTAACATTAACTTATAAAAAATCTTAGTTATTTATTATTTTCACTTGAAATGCTTAAAATTTGGGCTTAAAATATGCCTTAAAATATGTGATGCCCTAATCTGTGGCTTCACCTGCTTGGCCCGTGGGCCGGGCCTGAAAACAACAATTCTAAAGATTTCAAAAAAGTGAACATAAGGATAGATAGGATAATCCGACATAAGCACCATGAAATCTTAGAGACAAGAGTTGTAGGACAACTTGCCACAAGCGAGCCAAAGCTAAGTCGGAGCCACAATCACGAACGCATCGTGAAAAGGGAGAGTAGTCACTATCGATAGACGTTGTGACGTTGTAGACAGATCCACAACCTCTAGTCTCACCGGAACAAGAAAATCTGCACAAATTAGTAAGACGGTTATGGAGTAGGGGACAAGAGTTCTTTCCATAAAGGAGGATGGTTGCAACAAGCATCTCTTTTTGGTGGAGATTGCCAACCAAAAACCCTCAAAGTCGGATGAAATCTTTTATGTTCCTTTTTCTTGAAATCTAATTATGCATTGAGTAATCTATATATGGTTTCATAATGAAAGTTTCATTGAACTATAACTTTCCTGTTAAGCTTGATGATGCCATTCGACCACCGCTCTCTAACCAGAAATGTATTTTATTAACACATAGTTCTTTAATTTTCCATGTGAGATTGTGCTCTGAAAAAACTCAAAAATGTGCTCTGAAAAACTCAAAACGCATATGAAACATGCAATAAAGAAAGAAGCTTCCACAACCTTGAAGACGATATACACTCATGTAAACATATTATCACACTAGCATTAGTATAACTGTCTAGTTAGAGAAGACTCAAAATTAATATTGTCATGAAATATAGTATCATAACAACAATAGCAGTGTCTTATTGGATCAAAGACTCTTTTTCTTATCACCAAGGATCAAAGACTCAATAATAACACTTCAAACATAAGTAAACAATAACACTATAGAAAAATGTAACAATATGCAAAATAAAAGATTCAAAATGATTTTTTAAAAGACCCTCAAACAATCCATACAGGGAACGAATGCGCCAAACCGTTAGTTAAAGTTCACAAGCAAAGGGTTATAAATAGAATGATAACCATCAAACATATTTATTTTATAAAATAACCAAAACTGCCTTCATAATCCCCAAAAACCAAATAAACTTTTAAATCAGTTTACCAAGAGAACCTCACATCACCAGGTAATGAATTTTGGTAGAGATGTCGGTAAAATATCCCACATTGGATAGGAGGGGAAATAATCAACACTATATAAGACCTAAAGGTAGTTTTTGAGAATATTCAACCTCAAGGTCTTGTGGGCTTGATTAAGGCCCGTTCCTATCAATTGGATCAATTTGCCGGAATGGCCGACCCGCCACACGTCTATGGGCTAGAGAGGAGCAAACGGGAGAGGAGCATATATTATTGAGAAAAAGTCCAATTTGGATAAGGCCCAATGGAAAAAGACCCTAAGGGAATGCAAGCCGCCTAGGACCAGCCGCTAGTACTGCGGAGGTCGTTGTTTGAAGTGGTCGGTAATGATAGAGATGTGGATAAAATATCCCACATTGGATAGGAATGGAAATAATCAACGCTATATAAAACTTAAGAACACCAAAACTCATAAATTAGCTTTTGGGGATATTCTACCGAAAGATCTTGTGGGCTTGATTAACGTCCATTCCTATCAAATTTCCTACATATGTCGTCTTACAAAGCAAAATCACTAAAAAAAGCAAAAAAGTTCTTCTTCTTTCTCCAAAGCTTAGTAGTGAATCCTACAAAATAAAACATTATAAGCCATCCAAAATATAAACAAATTAGTCAAGATAATAGTCAATCTCTCACTAAAAACATTCTCACCTTTAACCATCAACACATGCATACAAGCTTTAACCAAAACCATCGCAACGCAATGAACCAAAACAACTTTATTTCTAATATAAAAATAATTATATAAAAAAAAATCAAAGATAAATTAAATAATTTTTCCCATTTCATACATTTTTGCTTTGGAGAAAAGGAAGTGGTTTTCATGGATTTCTTATACATAGAATTCCCATTTTGAAACACAGAAAAAATAAATGATGAATGAAGCATATATATATTTTGTCACAAGTTGGTTCATTGTCCATCTATATTTTCCTTTTCATCATATTCTACTTGAAAGAAAAAATGTATACAACCTACTGCTCTTTTATAAATTCCTAGAGCCAGCAACTAGTAATTAAATGTGAATGAAAGATAGGTTAAGCACTTTTGAATTTCCATAAGCCTTAATGTCTTACGGATAGTTCAGCCCATTTCTAGCTAACATCAAGGAACTAAACGCTCAGAAACAGAGCCGGGAGGTAAAAACAACCCCATAAGTACTTACCTACTGCTCAACCACAACTCTCTTAGTCTGAATTTTTCCAGTGTTTGTATCCTAAAATGGTTTCACCTCATCTTCATCACCAGGAAACATGCAAGAAAGCAGAAGAAATATTCGAAAAGGAAAACAATGATAGATCTTTACGTTTCCTGGAAGGGACTTTTATTTGTACACCAAAAACACCAAACTCAACTCTAAGCTTTCTCTTCATGACCAAATTAGTTATGACTAATTTCAAATTTCAACCCTATGAGATTTTCCAGTTAAACTTCTATATAACCACAAAAGAAAATTTTATTGAGTATAGAACTTTATGACGCAGTCGGAAAACCCTAGATTAAGCAAGCGCTAAACCTAGATTGAAATCAAGTTCGCTAGCGACGAACTTAATGATAAAACTCTGGAATCCACCAGGAAAAGAGAAAGCTCTCTGTTCTTATTAATTAGAATAAAAAACGTCTCCGGTAAATAACCTAGGATCTCTATATATATAGAGAATAAAACCAAAACATAAAATAGAAAACCCTTAAACAAAATAGAAAACGTGAAATAAGTAAATATTAAAAGAAAAGGTAAATTCCCTAAATTTCTCCTACATCAGTCTCCTCCACTTCTGAAGAACTTGTCCTCAAGTTCTCTTCTGAATAAAGAATCTCATTTGCTTTGTCCCGCATAGGAGGGAAGTCATGTAAATAACTGTCTGAATCTAACTCTCTCAAATTAGTTAGAATCTCTGGAAGGTCCTCTGGGATTGTTGTCTTCTTCTTAACAACACTTATCAACCCATTAGTTTTTTTGAAATTCTCATCTAGCCTTTTCTTGTAATGAATCATAACTAAGACGCTTGATTTCTTTCTCCTTGGATTCTCTTCCTTGTAGTGCTTCTCATGTTCATGTGCAATTAACGTCTTGAGATTCCTTTGTACCACTAGCTTCTCTTCTGGAGTAATTAACATCTCATCCACTTCTGAAATTCCATAGAATAATAGAATATCAGTCTTCACATGATTGCTTTGTTTATTCCCTTGATCAACTATCTCGTCCTTCACGAGTTCTTCTTTAGCATCCATGTGAGAATCATAATTATTATGTAGATTCTCTTGACCAATCTCTTCCTTCATGGATTCTTCATTAGAACTTGTATTTTCATCAATCACAACACGATTGTTTTCTCCTCGTGGAACCCGAAGCGCTTCCTCTCTAGTTTTGTGTTGATATTTAATCTTATTGATTAATACATGCATCTGATGTTCAAAATCAATTCCACTCTGTAGATCTTTAGTTGATTTTTCTCTTCTGCCTCTTTGTTGATTTGTGTTGTTGTTGCCGTTTCTGATCTCGGTTGTCAATAACATCATCTGATTGGTCAAAGCAGTAAGAGCCGTGGTAAGAGTCGTGGTAATAGTCGACGCAAAACCCTCGAAATCTGCTTTGGTAACCGGTTGATCTCCCATGGCCTATCAAGCTTCAAAAAGAGACAGGAGAAAGCCTGCTCTGATACCACTTGACGCAGTCGGAAAACCCTAGGTTAAGCAAGCGCTAAACCTAGATTGAAATCAAGTTCGCTAGCGACGAACTTAATGATAAAACTCTGGAATCCACCAGAAAAGGGTCTGGAATCCACCAGGAAAAGAGAAAGCTCTCTGTTCTTATTAATTAGAATAAAAAACGTCTCCGATAAATAACCTAGGATCTCTATATATATAGAGAATAAAACCAAAACATAAAATAGAAAACCCTTAAACAAAATAGAAAACGTGAAATAAGTAAATATTAAAAGAGAAGGTAAATTCCCTAAATTTCTCCTACATCACTTTAGAAAGCAAAGAAAGAAATGTATCAACATAAAAGCGGTACACTTCACCATATTGGACCAAATATAGTTCTTTTCATCTTCCTTATTATTTAAATAGGCGAAACTGCAATGTTATAACTTACACAACCATTATTTTGGGATTTTAATCGTTCAGCTAGAAAGGTTTAAAAAAAGAAAAAAGAAAGCTTAACAATGTTCATAGTCTAAATCAATCTCCTCGTGAGTAGATTTGTTGAGAACCTCTACTTGTGCGACAATCTTAAGGTCACCATTCACCAGAAAACCATTAAGCTCCCTACGGTGCAACCAGTATATCTTACCCCACGAAGGATTATTCGCATCAAAACATTTTTCGCTAGCTGCTAATACTCGACGGCGGTAACGAGAATTGGTTTCAATGCAAAGGCTGAAATTTGTGGTTATCCACCATCCAGGAGGCAAATCTTGAAAATTACTAACGAGCAGAGACGCAGACAAGTAGTTATCCCCTTCTTTTCCATTGGGATAGACCAGTACAGACCTAAAAGAAAAAAGAAAAAAAAACAATCAAAATAGAAAAAACCATGGAATCATAAAAAAAAAAAAACAAGATTTCATTCACATACCATGTGCAGCCATCGACGTTGAATTCCTCAGACTGAACTCTCCGGTCTTGCAGAGACTTGAAATCCCTAATCACCCACGTGAACATTGGATCTTGACAAGTCAAGAAAACAAAATCAAGATTCAAGATTGCACAAGTAACTGCATAGTCAAGAAACAAATCCCTCATCTTCTCAAAGGAATTGACTTTGTATAATTTCCATATTGTTGGAATTCGAAACGATTTATAATAGTTTACAATTACACATATAAGGAGGATATAGATCGATACAGCTTGATCCAAGGGCATATATAATGTTAAATCTAGAATACAAAAATTGAATATACCTGCTGGTTAATTAACGGGATGTTAATAGAGCAGTAAAGAACTGATTTTAGAGACGTGACGACGAATTGTTGTTTTTCGTCTCAACCTTTGGATATTAGGGTTTGGTGAGTGAGATATATTAGTGTTTTCAATTAAGAAAAATGTAAACTCTTGTTATTGGAAGACATAAAATTTGTTAATTTTTCATCTTTCATCACAATATTCATATATATCTCATGGATAAACTTTTTCAAATTTTTACTATATTTATAAAAGAAAATCTTATACAAAAAAAAAAAAAAAAAACCTATCGTCTGGCAATAGATTCATAATTTTTTGAACTTGGTTTTATGGGCTTGGCCCATTTTAAAGTTTTATTAAATAAGGCCCAATTAAGCCCAATATAGTAAAGAGTAAAAGACGCGAACTGTTTCGTTCTCTCATCGAGACAATCTCATCTTTGATTTTTGATTCAACGGAAAAACTTTTTTTTTTCTCCCGGAGACGACGAAAGCAATGCAGTTCTTCGGTGGATCTGAGATAAGTCCGTCGCCGCCGGTTCCGACGGCGAGTGGAAACAACGCGCACATGATGTACGTTTTCAATCGTAACGGTGTATGTCTTCTCTACAAAGAATGGAATCGGCCTCTTCATACGCTTAATCCTCAGCAAGATCACAAGCTCATGTTTGGTCTTCTCTTCTCTCTCAAATCTCTCACCGCTAAGATGGATCCAGTCAAGTTAGATTTCTCCCTTTGATTTGATCGATTTCGCTTGAATTTGATGGTTTGATGATTTGTGTGTATAGTTTGAGGATTTCGATTTGATTTGTGTGATCTGTGTTGGATTGATTTGGCTGATTAGTTTGAATCCAAGTGATTTGGTAGATCTTATGATTTGTGGTTTTGAATTTGATTTTGTAGTGCGGATAAGGGAAATCTAGGGGTTCCACAGTTGCCAGGACAAGGTTGCTCTTTCCACAGTTTCCGTACAAACACTTACAAGCTAAGTTTCATGGAGACTCCCTCTGGTATTAAGGTTAGCTTCATTGCTTTTAGATGTCTCAAATATTAGTTTCAATAGGATAAGTATAGATAATCTGGAACCTGTCTAATTATTGTATGAATGAGAAGAGCTGGCTCTTGTAAAGTCTAACCCCAAGGTCACTCTATCTTAGTGTCTACTTAAGGAACATGGAGAGTCTTAGGAGTTTCTATATAGAACAATAGGGGAAATAGGGAGCTGAGTAGGAAGGAAGGATAGGTTGGTTGCTTACTTTCTTGAAGGGTACAAGTGTATTCAGACTCAAGCATGTTGTATGCAGGAGGAGAAAAGGGAATACAAGTTAGTTGTTTTCTCAGAGTAGAACAATCTGAGCTGAGTTTATGTCTCAACAGATATTGATACGTTTTAACAAGCATGAGGAGATGGTTCATTCATTGATGGTGATCATTTTTCATATTAGATTATGAATCATAGGTAAAATTAAGCTCCGCTGAAAAAAGATAATGTTAGGATCCAGTCACAATCTTAATCAATAAGACTGAAAGCTTATAGTTGCACTGTATGGTTAGTTCTTCCCATTGGCATACAGAATTTAGATGATACTTACGGTGTCGGTTAGATTTTGTGGACCAACCATTCTGATAATAAGAATCTTGGTAGAAACTGAGATTGTGTTCCCTGATTCATTTTTACGGGTACACATAGATAGAATCTTCATGATAAGATATTAGCTCGAAGCTTAGATTCCTGAATTGTTGTTTTGACCACTATACCAAACAGACATCTAGATACTTTAACCACTCATGTTTTTTGGCAGATTATCTTAGTAACTCATCCAAAGACGGGAGATTTACGTGAATCCCTAAAGTACATCTACAGTTTATACGTTGAATATGTCGTAAAAAATCCTATATACAGCCCAGGATCTCCAATCAAGTAAGCTTCAAACATATCTTCCATTCTTGCATCTTAACCATATGTTTTTTTTCTTTATCTTCACCATATTTCCGATCATAATATCTTATTGCATCGATCAAACCGGTTATTGATTATGTTTCATTGGTCTTTAAGGTCGGAGTTGTTCAACACTGCACTTGACCAGTACGTAAGGAGCATCTCATAGTGTGTGCATTACTGATTTGTCCATTGGAACTTCTCTGCTTCAACATAACTTTCTTCTGAACAATCTCTAAAGAGGAGAAAATTGCAGTAGAGAGATCAATATCGAGTTCGACTGTTTTCTCTGCAAATGTATTTCTTGTTTCACCCTTTTTAACTCACTGTATTGGCTTGTTATCAATGATGTTTATGGGATATGAAGCAACGAAGCGTAATTGTGTTCGTTATGAAATCGTTATCAAGTTTTGCTACCACAACACACCCACTCTAAACTATTTAAAACTGAATTATTAAAGTAAATAAAATATTATATATTTTAAAGGTTAGACAATGTAGTAATTTTTAATTCGTTAATAGCTGCATTTGGGGGTTGGGCTGCTGATGGGTTTTGGCAGGACACAACACGTGAGATGATTTTCTACGCATTAAACCCTTTTGTCTTTCTTTTGCTTCCTCTAATTATTTTATTTCCTCTGTTTTTTCTATGAGGTTTTTCTTCAAAATCAAATATTAGTTTTGTCAATTTTCGTAAATGTCAGTAGTCTTTGTCCCCTTCTTTCTCCTTCCTTTTTGTCTTCTCTCACTACTCAAAAGTATCATCAAGTCAATGGTGGATGTTCTCTCCAAAATCAAAATAATCAAGTGAGCCCCGAAAAAGGGTTAAATTATTCTAATCAATTCTTGTTGCATGTCGATCAATATTTCTGTTGAAAACAATATACTTTTCTGACTAACCTCCGAATTAATAGTCATCGTAAGTTTTATTATCATCTTCAAATGATATATTATGTTTCGACAATTCGTTTTTTTGTTTCACATTAAGAGAATCTAACTCTAGCTCGTACATGTTAGTGTATCTCACTGTTGTGCAAATTTGGCCGAACAACTTATAAAAGGACAACCTTATTTGTAGGTGTGTTCTTAATATTGCCAAGGTTCATCTAACCCGTGACTTGCTCTTATGCACCTTAACTTTTTCGCCCATATTTCAACATAGTATAAAAGTAGGGGAAATAATTGATCCATTGTAGCCACACATCGACATATATATTAGATTTTCCTCCGATGTCATTTAGTATCTTAGATGATTTGATATGATGGAAAATGATTTGGTGAATAAACGATGCCTAGAAATTTAAGTGATTAACATTCGAAGGATTAGAATATTCATCACGCAAGAATTGTTCATATACGACGTATCTAGAAAAGTAAAGAAATAATTGTATTGAAGCCGTTGTTTACAAAAATTCGTTATTAAACATTTTTCAATCAGTTACACAAATATCTATCATCTAACATCTCCTTATTACAACGTTTTCTCATTATAGATCATCAACAAATAGGCAACCATCCAACTCAAGAATATATGGAGCCACGGAAAAGAACATGTGAATCTCCAAACTTGAATTTATAATTTACATGATTCATAAACTATTGTCTAATCCCTAATCTAAATAAGCTTCAACTAGTGAAAAAACTTTTACTATTCTCATTGTCTCATATCTAAAGTTTATATTTTCCTCTTTAATGAAAAAACAATTAAATTGCTAAGATAATTGATCCACTATTAGATGGACGTACATATGCATGTCACCATGCTTTATATTTGATCGAAAATATATTTCCCATCAATGTTATTGATGACTTTATATTAGAAACCAATTGCTTCATTACTTCATTGTGGCTTTTATTATACCTCTTTTATCTTTATCTTTTATTTTTCTATTATTACACCTACAAAGAGATGCTCACGGTCCCTTTGCAATAACATAAAATGACATTCGTTGTGTCGTTTAGACATCGTAGTAATTATCAAGTCCCATGCTTTACGAAACAATTAGACCCTGTGGTTATATAATTCGACAGTCCTTTTATATTGTTTCCCTTAGTTATTTGGATTAATGATTTTTTACTCCCTCTAAGGATCAATTATTTCCCTAGTGACGTTGTTTAAACTTTTGTTGATGCTGGTGACGTATAGAGAGATCAAGATGTATATTTATCACAACGTATTTTTCTTCAGCTAATTTGTTGGCTTCCGTCAGTTATTATTCTATAACAATAATTTGTCACAATACTAATTTAAAGTTTATTATATCGTCACATTTTCCGTTTATTGATTTTCCTTCTAACAGTTAATTTTTTTTATACACATCAAAATCAGAAAAGCTAAATAACAGAACAAGAAAAGAAAAAAAAAAGAGAATCTAAAAAACTATTATACGTGTGTTAGATTCTCCCACGCGTGGATCAGAAATCAACAAACGGATTGTTTTCAGGACACTCGTGCGGTAACGGTAACGGCAGCGTTTTCAGTTTCTCGAAATATTCCTTTATACCAAACCCACTTTCCGCCGTTACTTTTCCCGTCAATTCTCCGTCATCTCTCAACGGAATAAACGGAGGTCTTAACACTTCCGTTAACAAATCCCACCTCACCCCCCTGAAAAAAGCATGCTCCTTTATCTCCGCCGCTCCTCGTCGGAAACCTAACCGCTTCGTCGGATCTTTCACCAATAATCCACGGATCAGATCGGTTAACTCCGACGGTTTTCCGGCGAATTCAGGTTCCTTCATCAACACGTTACGAAAAGTCTCTTTCTTGCTTCTTCCTTTGAACGGTGTCTCTCCGTACATCATCTCGTACGTTAAAACTCCGAGAGCCCACCAATCGACGGCGAAATCGTGACCGTCGCCGCGAATTACCTCCGGCGATATGTACTCATCAGTTCCAACAAACGAATTCGACCGTTCACCGCCGGAAAAACTCAGTCTCCGTCGTGTAATCGGGTTAACACGAGCTGATTTCGTCTTCTTCTTCTGCCGGAAAATTCTCAGACTTCTCTTGTGACTGAGCTTCGATTCCGAGTTCGGATCCGGCTCCAGGTCGGATAGATAAAAATCGGGTCGGGTGGGTTTATTGAGACTACAAGAGAGATCAAAATCGGTTAAAGTCACGTGACCCGATTCTTGAAGAAGTATATTCTCAGGTTTCAAGTCTCTGTAAGCGATCCCCATGGTGTGAAGGTGGTCAAGCGCACAGACGATCTCAGCTAAGTAGAATTTAATAACGGAGGAGCTAAAAACGCCGTCGTTTTGACGGTGACGGAGAACGTTTAAATCGCCGCCGGAGCAGTAAGGTAAAGCCCAAGCGATGAATTCAGAGGATTCTGAAGAAGCTAAGAGTTTTGGGAGAAATGTGTTTGGGTTTGTGTCATCGGAGAGACGTCGGAGGATCTGAATTTCCCACCGTGCACGGCGGAGGGAAGAGGCGGAGGACTTGTCGACGAGTTTTAAAGCGAAGGGAGAAGAAACAGAGGAGTCGGAAACAGAGTCGTGGACGAGGAAGACAGTTCCGGTGGCGCCTTTTCCGAGGAGTTTTAGAACTTTGAGTCTGTCGAGGTTAAGATTCGTCGCCGGTGTAAGAGAAGATGAGGATGGTCGTGTCTCCATCGGAGAAAGAGAGAGATAAAAAGGAAGGAGACGAGTGGGTCTGAAACGTTGCGTTTATGTCTCCTCGTGTCCATTATTTATATACAATTGTGATTTTCGAGTGTTACGCTTTTTAAAAACTTCTTCTTTATTTTATTTTTTTCCACTATGCAATAGTGAAATTATGGTTCGGTAATTTTTTTTATAATAACGAATTAACGATCGATTACTATTGTTGAGAAACAAATTAATTCGCAGTAAGGGAAAGAAACAAAAACGAGTTTGAATCTTATGGTATAAAATACTTTTTCTTCTCTTGAGTCTTTGAGATTTGAACATCAGATTTTTTAACGTAGAAGTTTTCTTGCAACTTTATAATTAGTTTATTTCAGTATAATAGCGACGATATATATATATATATATATATATATATATAGATTGAACTATCTATAATGTGCAAATATATCATGTTAAATTTAGGAAAACATTATAGTTTATGAATTGAGAATAAATAATAAGATAAGTGTATTAATTCTTTTCCGTAGATATTATTTTGGGAAAATTGGAAAAAAAGGATATCTACTACAAAATTTGTCCATATATTCTTTTTTTTTGTAGATTGGTCAATTAGGTTTTTTAAAAATTAAAACCCAACTTTACCCTCATTTTCTCTCAAAATTAATTCAAAATTGATTTAAAAAATAAAACTTCCTAATTTATTTACAAAAATTAAATAGAATTTAAAAGATCAAATCATCGTCCACTTGCAAATTCTTATTTCTTTAATTTCATCAACATGTACATGTTCGTTTTTTATATTACATACTTTGACGGGCATGTTCATATTTTTGTATACATGTATATTTTGTCCATCTTACGCATTACCTTTAGCCTAAAATCATCGAATTTTCTCAAAAGCTGTTATACGTAATTTATTTACACACATTATATTTATAAATGAAGATGGCAAACAACTCAACGTAACGAGTTATTATACATTTGATCAATCCAACATTATGCATATTGTAATCTTTAGTATATATTACGTATTGACCATTTCATTTACACTTTTTATGCTGAAACTATAGAAAAACAAGATTAATTAAACTTGAAAAATCATATTTTTAATTAACGAACAATATAACCACATTCTTCTAGTTGAATATTATTATCTTCGTGTGGTGAAAGCCGGAATAGGACTAATACGAATCGGTTCTTAATAGATATAAAATACAAAAATTAAAAGAAGGATTATGATATGCATGAGAGATTAATTCACTAATGTAACTTTTTTTCACACATAAACCGGAAAAAAACATAGATCACACGATGGCTAAAAATCAAGAAAATGACGATGACGCTGCAACTTTTGAGAAAGTGTTTGTAAGCTTGTGGGTTATCAAAGCGGTGGACGACGGACCAAACGGTGGATATTGGAGCGGAGATCTCTTGAATAACAGCAGAGCAACACTGGTTAGGATCAACCTCGTGTGTGTGAAAACGAGCGGTCGTGGAGTCGCGTGAGAGAGAAGGAAAAAGTTTTTGGAACGACACGATCATCATCGGAATCTAAACGTAGGATATAGCAAGAAATTGAAAGTGATGGCTTAGCTTAGGGTTTAGAAACGTTTTTGGTTTTAATTTTTTCTAAAAAACGTAGATAACGATTTCTAAATTGTGTAGATCGTAATCTAAACAATTAATACCCATTTAAAACGTAATTTACAATAATTATTTAGTTTCCTTTTCTATATTTAGTGCATTCTAAAAATTACAGAAATCGAAATCTGCAATACCGTAGAATTTACATTCTAAACGAAGATTACAATTTCTAACGATGGCAGAAGATGTAGAAATTATTAGAACGGCTATTCTAAAATATTTAGAACATAGAGCAAAACGTAGAATGCATGTTCTAAATATTTTAGATATATGATTTTCGGATTTCTAAAATTCTCAGAACAAAAATCTAGTCTGAAATATGTAGAACATGTACAAAAATGCAGAATACACATTCTGAGTTTTGCAGAACTCTAGAAAACGTGTTCTACCAAAATTAGATAAAACTTTATCTATCAAAAAATCAACTTTTTAAAAACCAAATCTAAAAAATTCCACTTCAAATCACCTATACTCTTGTATATCAACATGTTATTATTATATATTTTTTTAAAAATATTTAAATAAGGGTGTATGGGTAAAATCGTCCAAACTGACAATCTCACAAAAAAGGTGTATATGGACAAATTTTTAAGTAGATATCCTTTATTTCCAATTTTCCCTATTATTTTTCACACTAAGGTAGCTACTAGCTAGGGTTAGTCACAACATATTGTACATGAAGTCGATATGGGACTTTATACCCATAGTGGTTTTGGAAGCTACTTAAATTCCGCTAGAAGATCTATTCAATAGATTCTATTGCACCATCCACATGGAGTAGGCAGCCGTAGAAAGTGAAAGTTTTGGATAGATCTCTGGACCGCATTTAGAAATATGCATCGTTTTGTTGGATCTAGTGGACCAAGTATTTTCCGAATCCCCAAATTTTTTTGTATAAACTGAGATATGATTCAAGGTAAAACAGCAACGTTCATCCCTTTATCGCTGCGAGGATCAAGCAACTTGCTGACCATAATATACTCATATTATATTGACGGACACCGATAAATATACGATGAAAATTTTCACACTTCTTTAAAAGTCTCAGAACTGTGGAGTTTTAATTTAGTGTAGTGTGAAACTGGGAATGCCAAGGTAAACTAGAGTGCTTCGTTTTGGTTAAACAAGTCATTCCAAAGCATCTCTCTGAATTTTGCGAGTTGCAAATTAAAACTTTTCTATAATATTGATATATCATCATTTGGATAAGTTTTTTTTTTTATAAACGCTATTTTAATTTTCATTTTATGTATTTGTTTATAATGTATTATATTTTCCCTCCCAATACATTCTACAAAGATTTAAATGAATGGAACACGTGCGATATCATAATGATTAATGCAATAGAGGGCAATGTGTCGACAAGCCAAACTGGATACTCGCAACCACCACATTTATATATAAAGCTGTATCATTTCTCTGTAAATCTGCAAAGTGTTAATCTCTTGCTGCAATTATTAACCTACTTTCATTATTTTGTGTGAATTATTTCAATTATTATTCTTTCCTATATACATTTTATAATGAATGTTTTCTAACTCTCCTTCATAGAGTTGTTTTTGTATTATATAATTGGTAGAAAAAGTACTGTTATATTTATATATACATGTTGATGGATGTAACTTTTTTCTTACATGTGAAATCCTAAAGGTGGTTTATTAATGGAAAAACTAATTACTAGTTAGATAGACCTAACCTAACTAAGCTAACCAATAATTGAACATATTTAGAAAAGTTTTTATGATCGTTAATGGTGTAGGTAGATCCGGCACTTACTTAGTTAACATGACAGCATTTAAAGGAAATTTTGTCTTCTTGAACTATAATTTCAAGTTTATAAGCAAAAAAAGAAAATTATACTATTGGTTTATGGTTACAGGATTTCATGCATTAAATTTTAAAACGAATTTGGACATAGATGGTTAATCTAGCTCACAAACCGAATTAGTTGGACCCGAAGCTAATACGAAGTTACCAACCAACCAATAATTGGGAAACAAGTTTCAAGTGTGTGCACATAAATTTATTGAAATAACAAATAGAAAAATTAGTGTTTGTTACATGATGAGAAATATGGGGCCCAGAAATTTTGAAGATATATTCTTGTCATTTAAAAGAAATATTTTGCGTACACAAAAGAAAAATCTATTTTGCGAATAGTTAATTTTCTTAGATTTCATTTAGTTTTAAACTTTTGTTGGCAAATAAAGTACATATGGTCCTGAAGTTGAATGTGTTTATGACTTAGTAACTTCAAGTCAATTAGATTTTTAAATCTTTGCAAAATTCGCGATTTGATTGGTAAATTGCAATTGTTAGCAAAACTCGAATTGGAATTTATATACATGTTTTGTATATCGAATATGACATGTTATAAATTAGCATTAGTGGTGGAAAACAATAAATCTAATTCAACTTTACTAACTACATTTAGTTAAAATATTTACTTTACGAGCTTAATGGATCCACCATATATGCATAAATACAAGCTAAAGTTATATCACAGGTTAATTACATTAGTTTTTGATTGTAACTTTTCACAAGAGCAAACCATATCTATTACACGTAAAGGCTAGTTCTCATTTGGTTATATATCTTGAATCCATACATATCTAATTAAAGATCTTAAAATCTAGATAAAGAAAAAGAACTTAGAAAGATGGAAACTTCCTAGTATGCAAGATTGACTCCTTCCGTACATCAGATTAATCAACGAATTAAGTCCACGAGACACGCAAGATTCTCTTGTTCTTATCCCACCATATAGTTAACATCTAATTATTATTATTTTCTCAAGTTGATGTATGTATATGATTTTAGTAATTGCTTTCGTTTTATGATAAAGAAGTTAGCGAAAGGGAGCGTCGGGGCACGTGGGATGTCACCGTACGTACCATACAAAGACTAATGATGTGTTTTTGGAATAATTGAGAGAGGTTAATATAAATTGTAATAGAGTTATAATTAACTTTAGGGCATATTCTTGTGCCTTTGCCACTACTATTCTCACTTATGATGAAGCATTATCACCTCCACAAAACCAAAGTATTTTTTTTTTCTCCTCGATTAGATCTGTAAACTTTATATCAATCTACGGGTCATGGATTGTCAATGTCATTATATGATTTTTGAGTGATTAGATATGTGAATTGTAGAAACTGATTTTCTAGTCTTAATTATTTATCAATCTCTTGTAGTTAATCATTTTCTTATATGCATTTTATATACGTTGGAATTTATTTCTAGAAAAGTAATTATCTCATTGCAAATTCATATAAAACGAGCTATATTACTCTCCACGATGAAAAATTGATAGTGAGTTGAGACTAAAATTTAAGAAAAAAAGATTCTTAAGATTTCAATAGTGTTTTCCAAATTTTAAAAGACAGTTCAAATTGTTTCCACCTTAGCTACCAAACTCCAAAAGTAATAAAAAAAAATTTATATGACAAGAAAAGCTTTTTGGTCACGGAAAGAAAGATAGAAAGAGATAATGCCATTATATGAATCACATTCTTCTTCTGATTCCACCACATTATCAAAGTAAGAAAAGAATATACTTAATAAATATTATTGGCAAGATAAACAGAAAAAAAAAAAAAAAGAAGAAGAATTCGATACCATGATGACGCTTGTCGGCCATGATTTCTTCTACAACGATTTACCACAAAAAATATGAGAAAAAAAATTGAAGGATAGCCTAAACTTTATTGCTAAGATGAAAATATTTTATATGTTAATGGCACAATTTAAGGGAGACAACAAAGTGAAGAAACACTAAGGTTGTAATGGGAACGTATGCATAATCAACCCCACATAATGTGTGTGTAATAGTAATATGTTTATGGTGTGTCTGATTAGTCACTAATAACAAAAGAGCAAAAAAAAAACAGTAGTGGATACCGATCATACACACCCTCCGTTTATTTTTCTTTCTCCAACAAAATAACTTATATTAAGAATAAAATCGATCATGATAAAAAAGTTCGGATATCCATGAAAAAGGATCCATATACAACCAGATAAAAGAAATACAATAAATTTTAGCTAATATATGAGCTGCTTCGTACAAAATCGTTTTATATGAAGGAATGTAATGTTTTGAAATAATGATGCCCAATAATACATATCTTGGCATAAGTAGGCAATAGAAACATCCGAATTCCGAAGTAAGACCATTGATAGAATTTTTTACAATCGCCTTTGAAATACACTGATGTATATAGCCTTACCACGTTTGTTGCGTAGTAATATCAGCAGAAAAGTTTGTTTCACAAAGAATTTTTATTTTATTTTCTATCTAAAATTTGTGAACATATTTGAATGTATTCATATTGCTTAATGCAAGAAAAATATATACCAGGTGTTGGGAAAAAATTTAATATTCGTAAGAAAATATTATATTATTATAATATACTAAATCATTAATATTTCAAAATAAGTGTCTTCCGAAACAAATTTAAATATAAAAATTCTAGTATAAGTCTAATTAAATAAGTTGACTCGCGTGGTATATATTTTTAATTTTTAAATTTCATATCGGAATTGAGATATGACATGAAAAATATAAAAGACATGAACCAATCCAATTATCGTCAATTGATTTTGAGTGAAAATCTTATTAAATTTATCGTGATATCAAGTAATCAATATATAAGTTTGATCCAAAGTATAGTGGCCCAAATAAGATAAAATTATTCAGTCTTAGAGTAAAATTGGATTGGAAATGGGATATGATAACCATTATTTTGAAAAAAAAACTATATTTCAAAATTGATGGTATCTACACTAAGATATAATAGACAAGTGTGTATCCATCCATCCTTTATTATTTTGAGTTAAAAACATATCAAACTAAACATGAACATTTATTAATATGATTTAGTGTTAATTAAATTAAGTAATCTATATATAATAGCAATTTCAATAAATGTCATTTGCACCTCTCAACGGTTGAATCTCTTTATCGCAATCTTTCGTTTAAATATTTACGGTTATTTTTTTAATTGTGTTTTTTTATCGCATTTTTTCGTTAAAATATTTACGGTTGTGTATTTTTATCGCATCTCTTCGTTAACATATTTACGGGTTTTTTTTTACAGTTATATATTTAATTACAGTCGTATCTTTTCAGTTTACAGTTGTGTCTTCATAGTTGCATCTATTCATTTAAAGTTACGTATCATATTATATAGATTTAAATTTTGGTTTCTTAACTAAAATATATATTTTACGGTTATTTTTTCAAAAAATTATAATCTGAATATTTTTTACAGTTACGTGTTTTTATCGTAGCACCTCACAAACAATTACGATTGTTTTGTTGAACCATTGCAACATTTACTTTATTTAACGAATAATTATAATTTTTATTTTATTCTATAAATTGCTAAAAATATGTATTTTTAAAAAAACTAAAAATATATATATTACGGTTGAATTTTTTAGAAAGTTGCAATCCGATTGCGTTTTTTAAAATATCTTCTACGGTTTTGTTTTTTTATCGTAGTTTTTCGTTTATTTCACGAACAAATGAAACTTTTGGTTTATTTTATAAACCGCTATAACATTTAATTATCTACAGTCACATCTTTCGGTGTAACTTTTTATAAACTATTATTTAGTTTTAGTTACTAAATTTATTTAAATAAAACCGTTTAATTGAACCATTGCAACATTTGGTTTATTTGACAAATTATTACAACTTTTGGTTTTATTTTATGAACCGTTATAATCTTTAGTTTATTTGACGAATCGTTGCAACATTTGGTATATTTGACAAATGATTGCAACTTTTACTATATATGTATATAACTATATATGATATCTACAGTCGCATCTTTCGATTATAGTTCTTTATCAAATTTTTAATTTTAATTACTATTTAAATGAATATGTTACACCGTTTAATAGAACAAAGTAACTTTTGGTTTATTTGACGAACAATGAACATTTTGGCTTATCTGATGAACCGTTGTAACCTTTGGTTTATTTGATGAACCGTTACAATATTTGATATATTTGATGAACCATTGCAACTTTAGTTTATTTGATGAACTATTAAAGTTCTAGGTATATTTGATGAACCGTTGCAACATTGTCTTTTGTAATACATTTTTTAGTGCATTAACCAAAGTTTTTTTTTTTTTAACAAAACATTAGCTAAAGTTATATCTATTCATTTAGAGTATATCTTGTTACCATATTTTATTCTTGTTTTTCATCACAAACACTTGGTTCCAATAATTATGTCTTTTACAAACAATTTTTTCTATTTAAACTTTCATGTCTTTGTACTCTATATTTAAAGTGGTTTAAATTTATTATTTCTTTCTGTTTTATATTTTTCATAGAAAATTATATTTTTGCTATTTAGTATTCATGTATATACTTTATTATCTATATCATAAAATAAGCCCACAGGAAAAACTTAAGTGGCCTTAATACGTTTTGGACTTGATGTGCTTGAGAGAAAGCTAGATTGACTCCAAACGTACCTCTAGCGTCTAGAGACTCTGGACAATTTGAGTCACTTCATTACAATATCTTTTCGTAAAAAGGAAGTGAAGCCCAATAATTTATATCTTGGAGTAAACTTGAGATTGAAAGGTCCGTTTTAGCGTTAACGTTGTGATAAGAATATCGCAATAGCCATCAAACGAGACCGATTTAAATCCTCGTATCCAGGTTCGATGTAAGGTAGCTAACAATGCTTTTGTCTCGGCTTCAAGTGGAGTGTAGGTATGGTTTAATTTTGCTGCACTCCATCCTTTTGGGGATCCCTGGTGATGGCGTATCATCCATCTTCCTGTGGCTTGAAAGGATTGAGAGTCAAAACATGCATCGAAATTACATTTGACGATTGAGGAAATCGGACGTGCCTACGTTTGTCGTTGGATAGGAGGTTGTAGTTTGGAATATAACGATCCAATAAAAATATATCAATAATATAAAGAATACGTAGTGTCATTGTAGAAAAAAAACCGAAAATTGCGTGGAACACCGAACAACCAATATGAAATCAATTAGCAAAGAAAACATAGCCTAGTTATGCATTTTGTATATATATCTGTTTATAACCCATTATCATGATGAATGACTGAATAAATAATATGATATAAATCACGATTTCGCAATATTAATGGTAGAAAAACAAAAGCCAAATTTCAAAAAAAAAAAAAAAAAACAAACAAACAAACAACCAAAAGCTTGCATATTTTTGAAATCAGTTTATTGATATGTGGGTTACTTACCTCTTTGGCTCTTTGCACATACATTAAAACATATGTGAAATGAAATGAAATTGGCAAAATCGTTTTTTTTCTCATTCAACAAAAACTTTCATTAATTTTCGTTCTAAAATTTCTTACTCGAATTCAAACATTTTTCTTTTCAAATATGTTTGTATTGTGAAAGTGTCTTTTGTATTATGTACCACAATTACAAACCTAATGATATTTTAGTGTGATTTCAAAATAACAATATCTCACCAAGATTTACATTACGCGAATAAAACCTTAAAAACAAACACAAACGCCAACATAGGTCATCTTTTTGGGGATCATTCAAATATATATAGTAGACGCAAAATAGATATCTAAGAGTCTATGGCAACTCTGATGCGACATCATGTTTCATACAAAGACAAACCCTATAAACTCTATTAATTGTTCTTAACATTGCAAGAACAAAAACAAAAACAAAAAATATTAAAGCTGAGGTTATTTGGTATTTTTAATTGTAAAGAATTGACAGAAGAGGGTCATCTCGAGGCGACACGAGCACTTTTCCGGCGATTCCTCCCACCACACACTACACACCATTGAAACTCTCCAAAGCTTTCTTTGGATTCCCGTGAACCTCTCTCTCTATCTTTTGCCTCCCAAGAAATTTCCACCGGTTTTCGTGTTATTCACTTACATTGATCTTTTAAGAAAGTCATATATTTTAACTAATACTATAAAATTGTTGGAATCGTAAAATAATAATATGTGATAAATTGTGAGAGCATGATACTTTCATGGCATCCTAATTTTATAGTATTACTAACAATTTGATTAGTTACTTATTTAAAATTAAATCTTAATATTAATTTGAAAAATATTTAAACTTAAGTAACCAGTGGTCTTTCTTCACTTACGCTGAGAAATCCATCTTCAACCATTGCAAAACATAATATAATTATTAGGGAACTAATTTGATTGCATTGCATGCAACCCAATTCTATTTTTTTTTATTTGTTAATTGGATTAAAACTCGAATAAGAGAAAATTTTACGCGACAGAAAGTAATCCGGGTAAATTCTATGCACATTATATATGTTTATAACATCCTATATCTCATTTCGAATTTGCGTAATATTTACAGTGCTCTATATTTCAAATATATATATAAAGACAGCACATGCTGAAATTGTTTCATTAATTTCTTCACCGACTATCGCAAAGAGAGAATGATATTATAGATAATATAGGACGCACTGGTGTATGTTAAAAGGTAAGGTATATATGTACATCAATAAATTAAACGATTTGTTCGAGTAAAGTCGATGATTTCGATAAGTGGCATTCTAACACCTAAACCGACTAAAAACTGCACAACAACATTTGCGTTTAGGATTTCTTTTCGATCGACTTTGTTATGGTGGCTGAAATTAAGTGGTTTCTTTTGCACAAGATTTCAAGCATGAAATTCGTCAAGGACACAATTGTATAATGCACTCGCTAAATAAGAGAAACACGAAACATAAATAATGGAGTTCTATTGTGTTTCATTATTTAGTAACCCAAGTTGATTAATTACCTCTTTTATCTAAATATGCTAGCTTCCCAAGATTTCTTGAAATAACAATAGTTTTAAGATTATATTTATTTTAATTTGTGTGTAGGGTTTGATCAAGATTATGCTTTATTTGTAAAATTATCATCTTATGTTCTTTGGCAGTTTTTTTTATTTTCTTGAGTACCATATGTCCATATCTAATATACAAATAAAATGCCGTGAAAGACATACACATAGACAGATAAACTAAGAGTACTTACTTTAAAACGTATAATTTTGATTTTAGTGAACTTAAATATATGTATTAACTAATGAAGGATTAATAGATATGTATTAATGTATACAATGGTAGCACGTTATATATATACTAGAATTGAACCCACGCGATGCGTGAGTTTAATAATATATATTCAATTTTATTCGAATACTATTTAAAATATATAAGTAATTTTCTTGGTAAAAAGCGGTTATATAAATATAATATAAATGTTATAAGTGATAATTGTATAGATGTACACGTCTATTTATAATATGCTACATATTAAACGTTTTTTTGTATTTGTATTTGACTTAGTATCCTATGACCGTTCATTATATATATTCTCTTTCAGTGCATGAATTCTTATGAATAACATTTTTTTTTATAATTCTAAAAACTCAAATGTGATATTTTAAATGTGGTTTATTTTTTCTAATTTATATCTATTGTATTTAGAAGAAAAAAAGAAAAGAAAATATACTTATATATATATATATATATATATATCTCATTTTATATATTTGCTTTTTCTTTAAGAATTTAGCTTTCTGAGACTAATTTTGTCACTATTATTTTTCTTTTTACTTTTTTTGTTTCTATCTTATTAAATTCAATGTTGCAATTGTGCTCTTTCTACCTCTTTTTGATATTTTTAAAATAAACATTTATATTTTTAATAAGTGCATAATATTTGTATTACTATCAAATGCATTTATACATTTACTTATATAAAATTTTATATTATATTTATAAAAAGCTAAAATATTAAAAGTATACATAATTATATTTTAGTTTTGTTTTAAATTATTATACACGATACTATTTAGCTATATTTTAACATTTTGTTTACTGTAGTTTACAAACTAATCAACTATTGTTTCAATTAGTAATATGTCATAAGATTCATCACTAATTCACTATATATAGGGGTGTCAAGTTGGTTAAACCAAACCAAACCAACCCATATCCATATTGATTTAGTGTTTAATGGTTAATGAATCAATCCAATTCATTTAGCAAATGGTTTGGATTAACCCATAACTCATTTAAATGAGTGGATTAATGGATTTAATGAGTTGATCCATAACATAGTTTTCTTATAATTTAAATCCTAATTAATTGATAATTAGTAACTATCATGTTACCACCACCATCATCATCATCACTCCATCATCATCTTCATCACTCCATCGTCATCAATTCACCACCACCATCATCATCACCATCACCGTCACCGTCACCGTCACCGTCATCGTCACCGTCATCGTTATCGTCATCGTCATCGTCATCGTCGTCGTCGTCGTCGTCGTCGTCGTCGTTGTCATCGTCATCGTCAGCGTCATCGTCATCGTCATCGTCATCGTCATCGTCATCGTCGTCGTCATCGTCATCGTCGTCGTTGTTATCGTCGTCGTCGTCGCCGTCGTCGCCGTCTTCATCGTCGTCGTCATCATAATCATCATCATCATCATACTTGTAACTATGATCATTGGTTCATAATTGATCACAAAAAACGTTTACTAAAATCGGTTTAGTGATTCAATTCGGTTATATTTGGTTTACGTATTTGATTTCAATTATATAATTTATATTGGTTTGGTTATGGATAACCCAGTAATCCATTTTAAACCAAACCATTTCAATCCAACTCATTAAACTCATTAAACCATTTAATCCATTAATCCATTAATATCCAAATTTTCAACTCATTAGATCCATGAGTTGGATTGGTTTGGATTGATTCATCAATTTTAAACCATTTTGACACCCCTAACTATATAGTTTTTTTTAAAACTAAAAATGTATGCCTTTTCAACTTTCATAGAATTTTAGAATTACCCAACATATTGATTTTTAAGTATTTCATGATTCATTACTATATTTGTTTTTTGAAAGCTAATAAATGTATGATCTTTCAACTTTCATACAATTTTTGCAATATCCATCATATTGATTTTGAATATATCAATTTTAAAACTGAAATATCCATCATATTGATTTTTAATATATCAATTTTAAAACGGAAATGTTTATAAAATTTTAAATATGATTAATCTTAAATATTTTCTCGCTAAAATTCAATTTCTATTATTATGTATAAGTTTATATTTCTTTGTTTTTTACTTATAATATTAAGGAGCTTTTGCAAAAATACCACTTTTTCAATGTCACTTTTCAAAAATACTCTTTTTTTAAAACTTTATAAAAATGCATTTAAAAATATAAGACTTACCCAAATATGTATGTAATATTATTAAAACATACACAAACTACATTTCTATGTATCTAAAATCTTATAAATACTTTATAAATACCTTATAAATGCATTTTAAATACCTTTAAAAACCTTTAAAATATCTTGTAAAACCTTTGAAAAACCTTAAAAATCCTTTCAAATAACTTGTAAAACCTTTAAAAACACCTTATAAAACCTTATAAATACTTGGATCGAGTCTTCAAGTAGTAGTTACAATCCATAAGTACCTTATAAACCTAATAAAACTTTATAAAAATTTCATATTTAAAAGAGGGCATTTTTGAAAATGGACATATAAAAGGGGCATTTTTGAAAAGAGACACACCAAAAGGAGTATTTTTAACAATTTCCCTAATATTGATTCATTTTTATTTAACTTAAATATTTTTAATCATAAATAACAATAACTAAAAATAAATATGTATTGAATGAGTATTTAAAATAAATTATATTTTTAATTTTTAATTAAATGCATGCTTAGGTGAATGATGATGTTGATAGGCTAGATGGAGAGAATACTAAATTATATTATTATGTATAAATTTATATTTCTTTGTTTTTTACTTATAATATTAATTTATTTGTATTTAACTTAAATATTTTTAATCATAAATAACAATAACTCTCAAACAAACTTACACGATGAATGAATTTCTCTTTACTTTCTTATGTCTATCTCTTTGCATATGCACAACTTATATACTTACACATAATCTATATTAATCAAGAAGGATTTAATTAAACTATGCTTAGTCATGGTTAATTAAATCAAGGAGCATTAGATACTTTAGGATCACATGTAGAGGTTCATGACAAAAGAGGAAGGAGCCGTTTGAATACTATGAAGTCAAAGAGCTATTTGGAGTAAATATTGGAAAGCTCTCCATCATGTCATTGTCTTAGGAACGTTAGCTAAGTCCTCTACTTTGTAAACCCTCAACAAGTCTCCTCCTATATATATATCCTTTGTAACCGAGATATGTAATTGAATGAGTCTTCTTGCATAATCTTTCTTCTACTTTTCTCTCAACTATGATTCTTCATTAATCCAAATTTCCGCTCAAACTCTCTCTCAATCTTAACATGGTATCAGAGCAAGATCCTCATTCTAAACTCTAAATCCTTTCTATTCTCCTTTCTATTTCTCTTTAAATCTCTGGCCTTGAATCTCTGATTTTCGAATCTCTGTTCTTCCTCATCTTGGTTGCTATTATCCAACGGTTAAAGAAAAGTACTCTTGTTCATTTGTTCTCTAAACTCAAACATGTTTCACTAAATCTATTTCTCTTGTATCCGCTGTGCACTCATGGAGAATTTCTCACACTTCAAAAGGATAGTGATTCCGGTTACACTCAACGGTGAAAACTAACTCTTATGGGCTCGCTCGGCGAAGAATAACTTGGGTAGCTGTGGATTATGGAACCACATTGAAGCCATCAAAGGGAAGAAAGATCCCTCGATTGAAATCGAAGAAGAAGACGGAAAAGAAGAGAAAGAACTCACTCCCGAAGAGGAGAAGTGGGCTCAAGAAGACCAAGTAGCGCTTGTGGCCCTTCAAAATTCTCTTGAGACGTCTATACTACAAGCTTACTCCTACTGCGAGAGAGCTAAAGAACTATGGGATACACTCAAGAATGTGTATGGCGATGTCTCAAACTTGACTCGGGTGTTTATATATTATTATGTATAAATTTATATTTCTTTGTTTTTTACTTATAATATTAATTTATTTGTATTTAACTTAAATATTTTTAATCATAAATAACAATAACTAAAAATAAATATGTATTGAATGAACATTAAATAAATTATATTTTTAATTTTTAATTAAATACATGCTTAGGTGGATGATGATGTGGATAGCCTAGATGGAGAGAAGACTCTCCTATTATATATATAGATTGGGTAGTTTATGGTTTTCATTAAATTTGATAACTATGAAAAGTTAACGTTGGTTATTTAGTCTTCTTTAGTTCATGTCTCTTTATATTTTAGTGTCACTTAATAATTTTGACTACGTTTTATAAGAATAAAAAAAGTTAATTGGGTAGAAGTGTATTTAACTACATAATGAGAAGATAAAATAAGATAAAATCTAAGAAACAGACAACTTCAAAGTATACAAATTGCTCAAATTGTATCTTTGTTTTCTTTTTAGAAAAATAAAAATTTATTATAGAAATTTAGTGGAGATTGTAATTTGAAATGTGCAAATTACATAGTTAATGTAGTTAATCAATTATATGTGAGTCCACCATATGCTATAAATGGTGTGATCAGTCACATAAGAAAAAAAGTTAATACTAATAATTTAATTTAACCACAATTGAATCTAATTTAATGCCATTAATTGAAAAAAACGTTTAGACACATTCAAACGAAAACATCAGAACATTGGAATATAAAAGTTAGAGGAGAAATTATTTATTTATTTTTCATTAAATTTGTTAACTATTGCAAGAAGGAAAAATGTTTAAAAATGAATTGTCAAGTAACTCAATAAGAAGAAAGTGAACATTTTAAACAATTTAATTTAAACTTTTTTTTTGTCAACCACACATTAATTAATAAATAAAAAAAGACCAAATTAACTTTCATGTATTAAAAATTTGTAGGCTATATAAAAAGTTTAAGTCAAATTTCTTGAACATTTTAAACTATTTAATTTACACTTTCTATAACCATTTTCCAATTATAATTAAAATAGACCAAATTAACTTTCATGTATTAAAAATTTGTAGGCTATATAAACAGTTTAAGTCAAATTTCTTGGAATTTTTTGTTAAACTATCTAATTTACACTTTATATAAGATTTTCAAATTATATTTAAAAATAAAATCAAAATAAATGTTCAACAACTCAAAATTAATAATTATTAGTATGTGGGTTACAAATCTGAAACTTAAAATAATTTTACTATAAATTACTCCTTACGTTTCACAAATAGTGTCGTTTTAAGGTTTTAATCTCGTTTCAGTAAGAGTGTCTTGTATTTTCAGTGTAGTTTTAAAGACTAATTCTTTTTTTATCTCTACTATTTCAGCTTATTAATTAGAGAGAATATATTATTTAGTGTATTAATAAGGGGTAAAAATGAAATTTGTTTACTTTTCTTAATTTGTGTGAAAATGATAGAATGACACTATTTGTGAAACAAATGAATTATTAAAAGAAATTCATTTTCCACAATATTGGTGTCAAATAATTAAGATTAGAAATAAATATTGGTGCCTTATATGAATTTTATTCTCTACATTATATTGGTATTAAAAAGTATGGTGGAAAAGAATCAAAACTTAAAATATTGAAAAGTAAAGTAATAGAGAGATATTTATTGATTTTAAAAAAAAAAATTAGTTATGGTATATTAATGTGGATAATTAAGTGATGAAAAATATGACATATGTCAAGCATTTGAAGTGCCAAATGTCAAAAAATTAGAGCAAGTTTAGAGGAAACCTTGTCATATTATATAAGATATATATATATATATATATATATATATATAGTACTAGAGAAATTAAAAAGGTTGAAAGCACGATGTACACTTCACCAATCTTTTTGCCAAAAAAACAAAAAAAAAAAGGTACACTTCACCAATCCTATTTACGTAGCTTTGACATTGATTCACTGTTTATTATTGGATCATCCAGATACAGTAAAATATAAGGTTTTCTGAAAAAAATTGGAAAGTGTTGTTTGTATTGATTTACAAGAGCCAATATTTATACAAGAGAGATCCTAAAACTAAGGGATATGATAAAATCGTATATTTAGATTACAATGAATATGGTTGTAGTTATCCGTATCTCTATACCCCCCCCCCCTCAAGTTGGCGGTGAAAGATCTTGAATCTCCAACTTGGACAATAGATATGCAAATGTTGGAGCAGGCAGAGCTTTAGTGAGAATGTCAGCGGGCTGTTCCATTGTAGAAAGATGTTTAGTAGTGATGAGCTTGTCTTGAACAGCATCCCGAACAGAATGGCAATCTGATTCAACATGCTTTGTTCGCTCATGAAAAACGGGATTAGCGGCGATGTAGATGGCCGCTTGACTATCACAAAATAACCGCATTGGAGAATTATGAGGTATACCGAAAGAAAGAAGAAGTTGCTTAAGCCATTTAAGCTCTTTAAGAGCAAATGCCATTGAGCGGTACTCGGCCTCGGCGGAGGACATAGATACCACTTCTTGTTTCTTAGTCTTCCAAGAGATCAGAGATGAACCAAGTAACACAATGTAAGCACTCAAGGAGCGACGTGTGAGAAGACAAGAGTTATAATTAGAGTCGCAAAAGGCGGTAATACGAAGATCAGAATCGGCGCGAAGTAGAACTCCTTGACCGGGAGATCCCTTGAGATAGCGAACAGTACGTAAAGCAGCCTCCCAATGAGCTTCAAGAGGAACCTGCATAAACTGCGAAAGAATGTGGATAGTATAGCAGAGTTCCGGCCTTGTGAAAGTAAGATAAATAAGGCATCCAACCAAGCGTCGATAAGCCTCCGGATTGGTCAGAGGAGGACCCGTAGCAATCTGTAGTTTATGGTTGAGTGCGATAGGAATTGATGATGGCTTCGACCCAAGAAGTCCAGTTTCATAAATGATATCCAAGGCATATTTACGTTGAGATAAAAATATGCTTTCCGTGTTCCGAACAACCTCAATCCCAAGGAAGTATTTGAGTTTGCCCAAATCTTTCATATGAAAACATTGATTATGGTAATTCTTGAATCGATGAATGGTCGAAAGATTATTACCAGCAATAATAAAATCATCCACGTAGATCAAAATATGAAGACATGTCTGCTCTTGGAGGAAAGAAAAATGTGAGTAATCTGCCTTGCTTTGCTTAAACCCGTACGACTTCAAAGCAGTGCTCAGTTTTGCAAACCAGCAGCGAGGCGCCTGTTTAAGTCCGTAGATCGACTTACGTAAACGACATACCTTATTAGGATCCGAGCTCTCAAAACCCGGTGGCAACTTCATGTAAACTTCTTCTTGTAAATCGCCATGTAAGAAGGCGTTTTGAACGTCCATCTGGTGTATCTCCCATTTCTTTGCAGCAGCAATTTCAAGTAGAACACGAACAGTAGTTGGTTTAGCTAACGGAGCGAAAGTGTCAGTGTAGTCAAGGCCTTCACGTTGTCAATTTCCAAGAGCTACCCGACGAGACTTATAGCGAGCAATCTTGCCATTAGAGTGATACTTGATCTTGTAGACCCATTTACTACCAATCGCCTTCTTGCCGGGAGGAAGTGTAGTAATATCCCATGTTCTTTGTAACTCAAGTGCACTATATTCATCTTTCATTGAATTATTCCAAATATCATCAACAACGGCCTCTTTGAAATTTGTAGGTTCAAAGTTGGATGTCACAACTGCTAAGAAAGCCTTGTGACAAGAAGAAAAATGTACTTTAGTGAGATAATTGGCTATAGGGTATGGTGTGGTACCTGAGACCGAAGTAGGAGAACCAAGAATAGGAGACGGTGAAGCGAGAGAGGGGGACGTACGAAGATGAGAAGCCTTGACGGCATAGTCATTGAGTAAGATAGAAGGTGTAATTTTGCGATGACCACGACCAAGTAACTCAGGGAAACCGGGAGACGGAGCATCATTTTGATCAATAACAGTGGACTGCTTCATAGTAGGAGATGTAGGAGAGACAAAATCAACTATAGGAGTGGTAGTAGTAGACGTATGATCATTAGGAGAAAGACGCAACGGAGTGGTAGGGGGAGGCGGAGCATCATTTTGATCAATAACAGTGGACTGCTTCAAAGTAGGAGATGTAGGAGAGACAAAATCAACTATAGGAGTGGTAGTAGTAGACGTATGATCATTAGGAGAAAGACGCAACGGAGTGGTAGGGGTAGATTCTGCTATAAGAGATAGAGATTCTGGTAGAGTAGACGATAAAGACGCAGGTGTGTCATTCGGGACTGAAGAGGACACTAGAGGAGGAGAAGGTGGAACAGGTGGGAGAGTAGACGAGGTAGTTGCTGGCGAATCAGCTGGTAATAACCAGTCATCAACAGCCAGATCAGGTTAAAAAACAGGAGGTGTTACATAATTGTCGTCAGAAACACCCGGAAATTGTTCTTTGAGAAAAACAACATCACGACTTGAGAAGAACTCGTCCCTGTCAATATCGTATAGCCTCCAAGCTTTCTTTCCATATGGATAACCAACAAAAATGCACTTGCGACTTCGATCACTAAATTTATCTTTATCGCGTGGGCGACGATGAGCATAACTTAAACAACCAAACGTGCGGAGAGAATCGTAATTGGGAGCAGCTCCGTGAAGCATTTCATACGGAGTTTTCCCTTGTAGGAGAGGCGTAGGCGTGCGATTGATAAGGTGAGCAGCGGTGAGAATACTTTCGCCCCAAAATGATACCGGAAGCCTAGCTTTGAAGAGCAAAGCACGTGCAATGTTAAGTATGTGACGGTGTTTGCGTTCGACACGACCGTTCTGTTGTGGAGTATCTACACAGGAAGTTTGATGTTCGATACCATGGTGACTAAAATAGGAGGTTAGAGCCATAAATTCAGACCCATTGTCTGATCGAATAGTCTTAACAGGTTTCTCGAACTGTTTTTCACTCATAGCGCAAAAATTTTGAATAAGGCCATTGACCTCAGATTTTGCTAACATGAGATAAATCCAAACAGCTCGTGAGTAGTCATCAACAATGGTTAGAAAATAAGCAGCTCCGCAAGAAGAAAGAGTACGATATGGTCCCCAAACATCGCAATGAATTAAAGAAAAAGGCTCCAAAGCTTTATTAGAACTCTCACGAAACACAGAACGAGTTTGTTTAGCACGAAAACAAATGTCACACGGGTGTGTGTCTTCAAAATCAACTTTTAAATTATCAAAAACCGGTAATGTAGAAAGCACTTTGTAAGAAGGATGCCCAAGTCTTCGATGCCATAAAACTGAAGGAGAAAGCTTTCCCTTGCTAGTTTGATGAGCTCGTGCAACGTTGACACCTTTGAAGTAGTAAACCCCCTCTCGCTCTTCACCGGCGCCAATCAGGGTCCTCGTAAAACGGTCCTGCAAAACACATAGTGTATCAGTGAATATTGCAATACAGCCGGTTTGCTTGAGTAGTCTTGATACCGAAATCAAAGTGCAATTGAAATTCGGTACATAGAGAACATTAGACAGAAAGTAATCTATATTTAACGGCAATGTGCCGATTTTAGTAGCACGAGAGGCAGTTCCATCAAGGAAGGTGAGATCAAGGATCGTTTTCGCTCTGATACCATGAAATAAATTGGAAAGTGTTGTTTGTATTGATTTACAAAAGCCAATATTTATACAAGAGATCCTAAAACTAAGAGATATGATAGAATCGTATATTTAGATTACAATGAATATGATTGTAGTTATCCGTATCTCTATATTTTCCACATCCTTTGATGTATGCATTTAAGATGCATGCATGCGTCCAATATAGTGTATGTAAAATTACTATCCGTAGAATTGGTTCAAAGTATCTTCCCAGGTGTAAGATTTGAAAAAAAAAAAGATTTGAAATATAAAATTAATTAATCTTATATCCCAAAAAAAGTTACTCATATGTACCTAGTTAAAAAAAAATTGTTTCAGCCATACCAGATCTGTTTTATATATGTTAGTATACTACGATATTTTGATTTTACATAAATGTTACCACATGTTATCTAGATCTATAGATAAAATGCCTAAATTTTATATATCTTCCTCTCTAGTTTCTTAATGATACGGTCATGTCTCTTCTTTACCAATTTCAGTTTCTATTTGCAAATTTCTTTTGTCAATTCTGTTCATTTTTGTAAAACGCATGCAAAGCCAAACCTAACTGAGAATAGAAATGGACAATATTTGATCGAATAAATAGACACGTACGTGACGGTGGAGATATTACCAGAACAAGACAGCAAAAACTGAAACGTTGCCAATAATTAAAAAGTAATAACCGGTGGCTAAAGACAAACAAAATGCAACTCTCTTCACCCTTCTCGACACACATTTCAACTCCTTAGATTCTTCCCGATTTCTGTAAGATTTTTAATCCTTTTAATTTCTTATTAAGACAAGAACCTGAAGTATTATTTTTATGTGCTACATAAGTACTCGCTTTGATCTATTGTGATGGTTCTATAATTTTTAGTATATATTTCAATGGATCCAGTTACTCTTTTCCTAATCACTCAATCTATGTACTCTTTCCCTAATCACTCAATTTATCTATTTCTGTCATAAAACCTTTTTCACTTTTGTTTTTTACTTTCTTCTTCTTTTGTCTGATTCCTACTATCTTTTTGTTGTTGTATTTGCATGAAAGTTGTTTTTTTTTTTTTTTTTTTTTTTTTCTGGTTTGGTGAGTACTTTACAGAAAATGACTTCTATTCTCTGAAAAATAATAATTTATAACTGAAGACTTTAAAGAAAATAAGTGTCAATGGTCTTTGGACATTTTACTACAGTATATATATTTACAGTTGTGTCATTTGCATGATTAAGTAACTATATTTGGACATTTTACTACAGTATATATTTACAGTTGTGTCATGTGTAGCAGATTATCGCAGTTGTAATTTGTCGGGAATAATTATCAATATAGACATTACTTTTCAGTCAAATTCACCGTTTCTTTAATCTTAAATTTAGGGAAAGGGTTCTTAATTTGGCGGGAAAATGTTGTAAAATGGCAACAGGTGATTCCTTTTTTTTTTTTGCGTTGTTTTACTTGAAATCTTCTAAAATAGTATGAATCATATGATCACTGTTTCCTTACATAGTCAATCATATGACCAGTTGATCACTGTTACACTATATCGTTATTTGATTATTATTCTTTAGATTCTAGGAGCATTAACTATTTCAGAGGCAGCAGTCTGATCTCTGAGTAAGTTCAGTTTGGAAGAAAGCGAAACAATGAAACTTCTTGTTTTTTTAATAGAAATTTTATTATATAGATATTTCGATACACAAAATTGACATTTTTAATACATATTGTATTTAAGAAAGAGAAAAGATATATAGAATTTGAAGCGGCCTATATATATTGTGGGAGCCCTAACCCGTTTTTTTTTCTGGCAATGGGAAATTAAATGTTTATGTTAAACTACATCGTTTGGCACAGATATTTGTTCTTTGTTCTTTTTATGTTGATAACTAAAAAGATAGATCATGTTTCCTCAATTAATTGATCTCCCTTCACTAATTTTTGCTATATATATTGGTCTAACTGTCCAGTGTCCAATGGTTTATTGGTTCCTTTGGCCCATAGTCAATTTTTTTTCCAAAAAATGATGTGATATTCGAACGTTTAATTTGTTTTGCCTTTGCATTTATATTATAAAACATTGTAATTGTGATTTGCATGTCTTAAAGCAAGACGTCTGTACTTTTGTTTTCAATTCAATTTTTTTTTTTCTTGAAAAGTTTAAAGTTTCCTCTTATTATTAGGATGACTAATAATAGTAACACTTACTCTCATTCTGAAGTACATATTATGGCATCGATCTGAGATTGTCTTTTTTTTTTCAGTTAAAATTGTGGATTATTGGATACCTATATAGTATTTTGGACATCTATTATGTTATGAAGTAGAATATTAAACCAAAATTATAAATTTAATTAGTACCAAAACGAATGCTAAAAATTCTATAATGACTTCACATGCATGGGAACTTAATTTCTTTTCTTGTTGTAGAGGATGTATAGTGTTTTGAGGGTTAAATATTGACTGATTCTCTCTACGGTGAATGTAAATTAAATTAGATATATTTATTACTTTATGTACACATACAATAATAGGAACGGTGTTATGGATGCCACAAAGGCATGCGACTTATAAACAAAGAACTGGCTCCTAGCACGATACAAGCTTCTAGTGTGCATAGGACATAAGTTATTGTTTCTTTTAACTCTTAAATATTGTTTTATTTTTATTTAATTTGAAATCACTTAACAATATCTCTCTTTGACGGGTGCGAAATCCAATTAATCGGTCAACAGATTTTAACTCGGGAAAGCCAAAACAAAATCCCACCCCAATTCTTTTTTCATTTAATAATTTCCTTTCTACAGAAGAAAAATATACTACTATATAAATAGGTTATTATACCTTTTTTTTTCTTCTCACTTATATTCAAATTATTTTGAACGAAGAGTGACTTTTACTCTTACTAAATGTGCTTTGTTAATAATTTAATCTTTACGTCTATCGTCTCATATAATATTGCATGTCCGTACACACATGCAGTGAACTCGGGGATCTACAATTATACTATAATTTAAGAAGATCGATCCTATTGTTGTTTTATGTGTATTATCTTTGGGTGGTTTCAATGAGATTGCATGTATGTGAACACGTAGAAGTATACGAATACGTAGCCTTGTGCGTACACATGTATATGGATATGTAAGTACAGGTGTATGTAAAAATGAGAGAGAGAATATGGTCAATGGTAAGAGATGATTTGCGGAGTGTGGGAATGCTGGGCTTTGGGGAGTCATTAATCCCATTAAACGAGGGACGTGAGTTCCAATAATCCAAGTGGGTAATTTAGAGAGAGAGAGAGAGGTGATTTTAATTTTTCTTTTTTGCTTTTTAGAGAGAGAGAGATTTAGGGTTTGGACTTTTTCTAGTTGGAAGCGTAGATTTGTCTTATTTACGACACTCGTGTCCCTATTTATTGCAATATCATATACAGATCTGCCAAACAGATTTTTTATTTTGAACTATAAAGATGTGTAATATTTGTATTAATCTTAGTCACTTTGTGTGCCAACATTATTTTAAAGTCCGTTCAATGTATTATTTTATTTATAATATGTGGTGGTGAATAATACTTAATAAAATTCTACTATATTTCTATATATATACTTGCGTCTTTTATCGAATGGTTGATAATTAATTTACATCAATCCCTCCTTGATGAGATCATAAAAAGATTAAAAAAACATTTAAAGCGAGCCATGTAACAGGTTTAACTTTAAAAAACCTGTTTAGCTTCCTAAAAATTATCTTTAAGACAAACACAAATCTTCTTCTCCTTTATTTAAAACTTCAAATACGAGAGAGAGAGAGATATATATAGAGTTTTTAGAGAGAGAAAGTAAGGCAGCGATTTTGTTTGCAGCCATTCTTAGAGAAAGCAGAACTAGATCTCTTCCTCTCCTCAATCCTTGACAAGTAATCTCTCTTCAAGATTTCTTCACCAAATTTGCGACTCTTAAATCTTTTGATACGTTACTAATTTATGTTTGTTTCTTCTCAATTCCTATCATTGCAGATCAAATATACCTCACTGATTTAAGCTTTGATTCCAAAAAAAAAAGGGAAATGAATTCTAACAACTGGCTTGCTTTTCCTCTATCACCAACTCACTCTTCTTTGCCTCCTCACATTCACTCTTCACAAACTTCTCATTTCAATCTAGGTTTGGTCAACGACAATATCGACAACCCTTTTCAAAACCAAGGTATATGCACTCACATTTATGTATATGTATGTTCATATTCAAGGCCTTAATGCAATTTTTTTACTCCCTATTTGTTATTTCAAATAGCTTTTAAAAACTAAGGGTTCAAATTTTTAGACATATGTAAAATCGAAAGCATCATTGCACATGTTTAGAGACAGTAATGTTCATTTACACTGTATTTTGTCTTGGATATTTTACAAATTTTTGTTTTGTGTATTCAAAAAAATAATTAATTGTATGCTTTCTTAGAATGGAATATGATCAATCCACACGGTGGAGGCGGCGAAGGTGGAGAGGTTCCAAAAGTGGCTGATTTCTTAGGAGTGAGCAAATCGGGGGATCATCATCCCGACCACAACCTCGTACCTTACAACGACATTCATCAAACCAACGACTCAGACTACTACTTCCAAACCAATAGCTTGTTACCTACAGTCGTCACTTGTGCCTCTAATGCTCCTAATAACTATGAGCTTCAAGAGAGTGCTCACAATTTGCAATCTCTCACTCTTTCTATGGGAAGTACTGGAGCTGCCGCTGCCGAAGCTGACACCGTGAAAGCCTCGCCGGCTGAGACTAGCGCCGATAATAGTAGTAGCACTACCAACACAAGTGGAGGAGCCATCGTTGAGGCTACACCGAGACGGACTTTGGAAACTTTTGGACAACGAACCTCTATCTATCGTGGAGTTACAAGGTATTAAAGATATCTCAATTTTTTTTTTTTTTTTTTGTGTGTGAATAATAATAAAATGGGTATATAAATATGTTAGTTTTTTTGGGGTGTTATGTATAGACATAGATGGACCGGTAGATATGAAGCTCATCTTTGGGATAATAGCTGTAGAAGAGAAGGACAATCAAGGAAAGGAAGACAAGGTAAGTTTAGTCATTTATTTGATTAATGACTTCAATTTATTTCCTCTTTTGGTCTTCTCTCGATCGAAATCTTAATTTTGGACTAACTATTATTATGTTCTTGATGCTTGTATCTTGGACTTCTTCGAAATATCTACAGTCTACTTAGGTGAGTATACATGATTTTTTTTCACTTGTTATTGATTGAATTTTGATTTAGAGTAATGTGAAGAATGGTTGGTTTAACCGGACTATAAACGCAGGTGGGTATGACAAAGAAGAGAAAGCAGCCAGAGCATATGATCTAGCTGCACTTAAATATTGGGGTCCCTCTACTACTACCAACTTTCCGGTAAGTTATTTCAAAATTTCATGAATATACGTATATTTGTAATCATATAATGGTTGATAGTATCGTTAGTTCCTCATTTTTTTTTGAACGCATATTTTAGATAACTAATTACGAGAAGGAAGTAGAGGAGATGAAAAACATGACGAGACAAGAGTTTGTGGCTTCTATAAGAAGGTGATTTCCTTTTGATCAGACGTTGAATGTAAAACTTCAAATAGAAATAGCAACTTTCTAATCAAAGATTTCTAAATAAAAAAACTTTCTAATCAAAGAACCTCGCGTAAACAAGTGCAGGAAAAGTAGCGGATTCTCGCGTGGTGCATCGATGTATCGTGGAGTAACAAGGCATCATCAACATGGAAGATGGCAAGCAAGGATTGGCCGAGTTGCTGGAAACAAAGATCTATACTTGGGAACATTCAGTAAGAATAAATGTTAACCGTACTTATATATAATTCTCTCTAATCATATCTTTATAAATTATATATACATGACCGTTTCAAATTTTATAGAGATCATTAATTAGATTTAAAGATTAAGTTTAATATTATATTAAGAAAATAATTTAGTTTTATTTTATAAAAAAATTATTTAAAAATTACTTACACCCCAAAATAGATGGTCATGCTTATATTCATATCTTTTGCTCAGGCACGGAGGAAGAAGCAGCAGAAGCTTATGATATAGCTGCGATAAAGTTTCGAGGTCTAAACGCGGTTACAAACTTTGAGATAAACCGTTACGACGTGAAAGCTATCCTAGAGAGCAACACACTTCCTATAGGAGGTGGTGCGGCTAAACGGCTCAAAGAAGCTCAAGCTCTAGAATCATCGAGAAAACGCGAGGAAATGATAGCCCTCGGATCAAATTTCCATCAGTATGGTGCAGCGAGCGGCTCGAGCTCTGTTGCTTCCAGCTCTAGGCTTCAGCTTCAACCTTACCCACTAAGCATTCAACAACCTTTTGAGCATCTTCATCATCATCAGCCTTTACTTACTCTACAGAACAACAACGATATCTCTCAGTATCATGATTCCTATAGTTACATTCAGACGCAGCTTCATCTTCACCAACAACAAACCAACAATTACTTGCAGTCTTCTAGTCACAGCACACAGCTCTACAATGCTTATCTTCAGAGCAACCCTGGTTTGCTTCATGGCTTTATCTCTGATAACAACAACACTTCAGGGTTTCTTGGAAACAATGGGATTGGTATTGGCTCAACCTCGACCGTTGGATCATCGGCTGAGGAAGAGTTTCCGGCTGTGAAAGTAGATTACGATATGCCTCCTTCCGGTGGAGCTACAGGGTACGGAGGATGGAATACCGGAGAGTCTGTTCAAGGAATGAATCCAGGAGGTGTTTTCACGATGTGGAATGAATAAAAGATGATATTTCTGTGTTTCTTGCGAGGCAAGGTAGGGTATGGAATAATTAGCTACTTTAATTTCCATAAGTAATAGGATCGGCTAGAGTCTTCTTGCTTAGTAGAGGATTAATGTTTTATTTTTTACTTTTGACGGCGAAGGTGATAAACCTGTAAACGGCGGTTAACAGAGTCCTCGAGGGTTAGTGTTTTTATGGGTACTATAGTAAGATTAGAAAGTACCCAAATTTTGTTTAAAAGCTAACCCTTCTGACTAATTTCTCAAACTTGTATTCTTAATTTATAATTGAAGATTTATTGTTCCTATATTTTTATTTCATTATACATACTTATTTCTGAGTGTGAGTGTAACTGTGTAAGTAAAAAGTGTGCATAGTTATTGCTTATTATGTCTCTATACATAATTTTAGCTCTATTTAGTCAGTGTGTTATTTCTTTTCGATGGGCTTCAACTCTTAAGTTCCTCACCAACCAAAAATGGAAAAAGAAGCTTAATTCTTGGGTACAGAGCACAGGCCTTTTTAGGAGTTTCAAAACATAGATTTGTAAGGAGAATGTTACGGAGATAGTAGACTTGTATATGAGTTTCTGGCCGTTACAAGAAATCAAGAATGATAACTTAACTGTAGTGAAATAGGGGCCTAAAGGTGATTCTTTTTGCCTTGAATCAACTACACACCAAGGTCTTAAGTAATTTTAGAGAATGAAAGTTCACAAAACTCTAAGCTTGAGAAGTAACACGAAGTTGTTTGTTAAAAACAGAGAACAAAACAGAGCACACAAAGTTTTGTTTACCCAATTCACTCCCGTAAGGGTAGTTACGTCTGGACTGGAAAATGTTTCCTGGAATCCACTATATTACTGAGTGTTTGGAAGAGATCTCACACCCTTAAAGCCCCTTACAAAACTCTCTCTCGGATTCACTCTTTACCACTCAACTGTTTCCCCAAGAACTCTCAAACAAACTTACACGATGAATGAATTTCTCTTTACTTTCTTATGTCTATCTCTTTGCATATGCACAACTTATAAACTTACACATAATCTATATTAATCAAGAAGGATTTAATTAAACTATGCTTAGTCATGGTTAATTAAATCAAGGAGCATTGGATACTTTAGGATCACATGTAGAGGTTCATGACAAAAGAGGAAGGAGCCGTTTGAATACTATGAAGTCAAAGAGCTATTTGGAGTAAACATTGGAAAGCTCTCCATCATGTCATTGTCTTAGGAACGTTAGCTAAGTCCTCTACTTTGTAAACCCTCAACAAGTCTCCTCCTATATATGTATCCTTTGTAACCGAGATATGTAATTGAATGAGTCTTCTTGCATAATCTTTCTTCTACTTTTCTCTCAACTATGATTCTTCATTAATCCAAATTTCCGCTCAAACTCTCTCTCAATCTTAACATGGTATCAGAGCAAGATCCTCATTCTAAACTCTAAATCCTTTCTATTCTCCTTTCTATTTCTCTTTAAATCTCTGGCCTTGAATCTCTGATTTTCGAATCTCTGTTCTTCCTCATCTTGGTTGCTATTATCCAACGGTTAAAGAAAAGTACTCTTGTTCATTTGTTCTCTAAACTCAAACCTGTTTCACTAAATCTATTTCTCTTGTATCCGCTGTGCACTCATGTAGAATTTCTCACACTTCAAAAGGATAGTGATTCCGGTTACACTCAACGGTGAAAACTACCTCTTATGGGCTCGCTCGGCGAAGAATAACTTGGGTAGTTGTGGATTATGGAACCACATTGAAGCCATCAAAGGGAAGAAAGATCCCTCGATTGAAATCGAAGAAGAAGACGGAAAAGAAGAGAAAGAACTCACTCCCGAAGAGGAGAAGTGTACTCAAGAAGACCAAGTAGCGCTTGTGGCCCTTCAAAATTCTCTTGAGACGTCTATAATACAAGCTTACTCCTACTGCGAGAGAGCTAAAGAACTATGGGATACACTCAAGAATGTGTATGGCGATGTCTCAAACTTGACTCGGGTGTTTGAAGTCAAGAGAGCAATCAACAACTTACACATGGAGGATCTCGACTTCAAGAAGTACTTTGGAAAGTACCGATCTCTCCTAGCTGAGCTCAAAATGCTAAGACCTCCAACAATCAAACCAAAAGAGCTAGCCATGAGGCGAGAGCAAGATAATGTTTTTGGCTTGCTTTTGGGTCTAAGTCCAAATCTCAACGGACTAGTTCAACATATCCTAAGAGGAGATGAACTACCAACTCTAGATGGGGCATGTTCCCAAATCCAAAAGGAGATTGGTGGTCTTGGCTTGTTCTACAAGGGAGATCTACCCACGGCCAACAAAGGAACTCTTCAAGGGAAAGAGGAAACACCGGTGGCAAGCAAAGGAGTGTTTAAACCAAATGAAGATCGAAGAAACTTGGTGTGTGAGCATTGTAAACGAAAGGGTCATATTAAAGAAAAATGTTGGATACTTCATCCTCATCTAAAGCCAAGCAAATTCAAGGAACCAAGAGCTCACATGGCCGAAGGTTCTAGCTCGGGTCAAGGAGAGAGTGGTAACAAGGGAGTCTCAGGTCAAGAGCTAGCTTTGGTTCCAACTACACATATCTCTCAAGGAGATATAGTGATGAAAAAGGCGGACTTGGAAGCATTATTTCAAGCCATGGCCTCTAAGCTCAACGCTAATAATGGTATCTCTCTCTACTCTAGTATTTCGAGCACTTCTAATGATCACTATGTTGTTGATTCGGGTGCCTCTCACCATATGGTTAAAAATGCTAAGTTACTTGAGAATATAAAATCCACTAGTGGTCATGTTGCTACCGCCAATGGCAATAGAGTAAACATAGAAGACATAGGTCAAATTAACTTATTTGATAAGAAATCCGAAGCTTTCTATATGCCCCAATTCACTAGTAACCTCCTTTCGGTGAAAAAGGTAACAAAAGACTTGAATTGTTATGTAAAATTTGGACCTAACGATGTGCATTTTCAGGATATTAAGAGTGGGAAACTACTTGGAAAGGGAGACACTACAGATGATCTTTATATGCTTAAGGCGTATCCATTACAAAGTACTTCAAGTGTTTCGGTCTTAAATCAAGTTCCTTTATCTATGAATGCCACACTAGAAGATTTATGGCATTTTCGTTTAGGTCATCCTCATTCGAGGGCTTTAAGTTTAATTTTCCCAAATGTTGTTTTTGATAACTCTAGATGTGAGGCTTGTATCCTTGGCAAACATTGCAAGGCTGTTTTTCCAAACTCTAAAACTATTTATGAAAAATGCTTTGATTTAGTTCATTCGGATGTATGGACCGCACCTTGTATCTCAAGGGACCATAACAAGTATTTTGTGACTTTCATTGATGAAAAATTAACAAGTATTTTGTGACTTTCATTGATGAAAAATCAAAATATACTTGGCTCACTTTGCTCCCTTCTAAAGACCGTGTACTTGATGCGTTCCAAAACTTCCAAAATCATATAACTAACCAATATAATGCTAAGATCAAAGTGTTTAGGTCGGATAATGGAGGAGAGTATACAAGTCAAGCATTCAAAGATCATCTCACAAGACATGGGATCATTCATCAAACAAGTTGTCCATATACACCACAACAAAATGGTGTGGCCGAGAGGAAGAATCGACATTTGATGGAAGTGGCGAGATCCATGATGTTTCATCATAATGTACCAAAACGTTTTTGGGGAGACGCAGTGTTATCCGCGTGCTATCTAATCAACCGGATCCCTACAAAGATCCTACAAAATGCATCACCATTTGAGGTAATTAATAAGTCTAAGCCTTCTCTAGATCACTTACGTGTTTTTGGGAGTGTTTGCTTTGTTCTAGTTCCCGGAGATCAAAGAAACAAGCTTGAACCGAAAAGCACAAAGTGTATGTTTCTCGGCTACTCTACTACTCAAAAGGGATACAAGTGCTTCAATCCTTCTACAAATAGGATGTTGGTATCAAGAGACGTTAAATTCTTCGAAGAACAAAGCTACTTTGAAACAAAGAGTTGGGACAATGTCAAAGACATCTCAGATAGTCCCTCGGATCGAGCAAAGAGCTTAGAGTTCATCATCCAACATCTTGGTAATCCGGCACCTACGGCTGAAGCGTCTTCTCCCCAACCTGCTCACGGCAGCCCTCAGCATGGTTACAATGATGATACTGTACCTACCAGAAATCAAACACCATCGGGTCCTTCTCAAAGCAATATGACCGGACAAGACTTGGAGAACTCCTCAGACCATGACAATGACAATGACACTATTCTTCATACAGCTCCGGTTCCCCGACGAAGCACACGCCCTCGCAATCCTCCGGAAATGTGGAGAGACAATCAGTTTCATTACCCGGCTAATCAAGTCACTTACCCCATTCAACAAGTTTGCTCGATGGACCTTCTACCCGCTGAACACAAGGCCTTCTTAAGTCAAATTGATGCTCATATCATTCCCCAAAGCTATGAAGAAGCACAAGGCAATGAGAAATGGACAAAAGCAGTAGATGATGAAGTGGGAGCGATGGAAAAGAACAACACATGGGACGTGGAGGAGCTACCTCCGGGAAAGAGGTGTGTTAGTTCTAAATGGGTTTTCACCATCAAGTATCATAGCAACGGCGAAATAGAACGCTACAAAGCACGGCTTGTCGCACGTGGCTTCACTCAAACCTATGGCGATGACTACACGGATACCTTTGCTCCCGTGGCCAAACAACATACGGTCAAGGTTGTGCTCTCTCTAGCTACAAACCTTGATTGGGAATTATGGCAAATGGATGTTAAAAACGCTTTTCTTCAAGGCGACTTAGAAGAAGAAGTCTATATGCTTCCACCACCCGGTTTACAAGACTCTATCCCCGACGGCAAGGTACTAAGGCTTCGCAAGGCAATATATGGGCTTAAGCAATCTCCTCGCGCATGGTACCACAAGTTAAGCACTACGCTCAAAGCCAATGGTTTTAGAAAATCTGAGGCGGACCACACACTTTTCACACTTCAAAGTGAACAAGGCATTGTTGTGGTTCTTGTCTATGTTGACGACATTATCATCACGGGTAGTAACAAGGAAGGTATCGCCCATATCAAGTCCTCTCTTCATTCCGTTTTTGACATTAAAGACTTGGGTGCTCTTAAGTATTTCTTAGGTCTTGAGGTGTGTCGATCCAAGGAGGGATTATTTCTCTCACAACGGAAATATACTCTTGATCTTCTAAGGCTTACGGGTAAGCTTGGTGCAAAGCTGGCTAAAACACCCCTTCCAGCTGGCTATAAGGTCCCTCGAGAGGGGGAGAACGATGATACTCCTTACAAAGATCCGGCACAATATAGAAGATTGGTTGGCAAACTCATTTACTTGACCTACACGCGACCCGACATTTGTTTTGCGGTTAATCAAGTAAGCCAACATATGAAGAATCCAACCGTATATCATTGGAGTATGGTGAATCACATATTGAGATACTTAAAGGGTAGTCCCGGACAAGGTATATGGATGGGCAAGAATGGAAGCACCGAGGTTGTTGGTTATTGCGATGCCGATTGGGCCGGAGATAGAAATGATCGTAAGTCAACAACGGGGTATTGTACGTTCATTGGAGGCAACCTAGCAACTTGGAAAACCAAGAAACAAAAGGTGGTCTCGATGTCAAGTGCCGAAGCCGAGTATAGGGCAATGAGAAAGCTAACGGAGGAGCTAACATGGTTAAAAGCTCTCCTCAAGGATCTTGGAATAGAAAGTTCAAAACCAATGATCATGCATTGTGACAACAAAGCCGCTATTCACATTGCAACGAACTCCGTCTTTCATGAGAGAACAAAACATATTGAGCTTGATTGTCACAAAGTCCGAGAGAAGATTGAAGAAGGAGTGACAATTCCGTGTTTCACAAGGAGTGGCGAGCAACTCGCGGATATACTTACCAAGGCCGCAAGTCTAAGTGTGTGTAATCACATTCATCACAAGCTAGGACTTGTGGACCTCACAAGGCCTTGATGCATGAACTCTTCCCTAGCTCAAGGTTACATACTCTTTTTCCCTTAGTGAAGTTTTTCCCAAGTGGTTTTCTTCATTAAGGTTTTTAATGAGGTGATAATCTTGAGCTTCTCCAATCTTAGATACGGATCATCCTACTCTAAGATTGAGGGGGAGTATTAATCAAGAAGGATTTAATTAAACTATGCTTAGTCATGGTTAATTAAATCAAGGAGCATTGGATACTTTAGGATCACATGTAGAGGTTCATGACAAAAGAGGAAGGAGCCGTTACTATGAAGTCAAAGAGCTATTTGGAGTAAACATTGGAAAGCTCTCCATCATGTCATTGTCTTAGGAACGTTAGCTAAGTCCTCTACTTTGTAAACCCTCAACAAGTCTCCTCCTATATATGTATCCTTTGTAACCGAGATATGTAATTGAATGAGTCTTCTTGCATAATCTTTCTTCTATTTTTCTCTCAACTATGATTCTTCATTAATCCAAATTTCCGCTCAAACTCTCTCTCAATCTTAACAATCTAGACCTAGCTAGTCTCCTTATGCAGCTTCCACGAAATTACCTTTTTGGTCTTTGCCTGCATCCCAATTCCTATTGATTTCAACCAAATCCTGCAACTTTCACAAACAGACAAGAGTTGCTTTTGCTGTTATGAGCTAAGCAAAACGGCTACTCTTAGTCTTGTTGTCTTGCATGTATGCGTGGCAATACTGAGCTGGCATTGCTTCTCCTTCGAGCTTCTTCCTTTGTTTTGAACTTCATCTTTATTTTTCAAAATTAACTATGGATGTTACATGAATGAAAAAATATGGGTAGCTCAAGATATGTCCCTATCTACTAGAACATTCAGATCAAATGGTGATTTACGCGTTTACTCACATAGAAATAACAATTATTTCACTGTTGCATTCATTTATAGAAAAAAATGCCCGTAGAACACTATTTTGTAAGATATTAGTAGTGTATAACTTCCTCGACTGCTCAAAACACCAAATCTTGGGTCATTCTTAGAGATTTTAATCAAATCCTCACTTTGAGAAGACTATTTATCTATTGTAAATATCTAAACGTTCGATTTACTAGCCAGGATTAAGAGTTTTTTTTAATTTCAGTTTAATATTGTATATATGCTCGATGTGTATTATAACAATCTTACACAAGCTGTATAGTACAATATTCTCCATATCCTTGTACATAAAGAGTTTCTATGTATTTTTTTCTTATATATATATATATAAAATTTGTAACAAAATCACTTTTCTTAATCTCTTACTAGTCTTTATCAAAAAGGCTATATTAATTTTAAACCACAATATTTATGTGACATGTTTGTCTATGGTTATAACCGTCTGTTTATGTGACAATATTTACAAGAAACCACAATATTTATGTGACAATATTTACAAGAAAACAGCTCAAAACTTACGGGCATATCCGTCTGTTTTCCGCCAGAAACAGCTCTAATCTGACGAAAAATTGATGGATGCGTCCGTCGGTTCTAGAGCGTCGGTAAAGAAAATATGTCGGTAATTCATCGGTAATTACCGATGGATTTTCGAGGAGTGTATTACCAACGGGTTATTGACGGAAAATGTCGTCAGTGAAGTCATCGGGAACCCGTCGGTATAAAGTCATCGATAATTGGTCGGTGCTTTTTTCTGACGGATTACTGAGAGAATTTACCAAAAATATCTCCGTCATTACCGACAGAATTTATTTTTTAATTTAAATTAATTTTAATGAATTTTTTCGTCAAAATAAATAAAATTAGTGAAAATTATATATTAAGAAATTGCATTAATATTTAAATTCATAATTTCAGAATTACATCATTAATAATGAAAATATTTTAAAACTAAAAAAAAAAAGAAATTGTTCAAAAAAATTACGGAAATCATAAAAATCACGACAACCTCGCGCGCGCATTTCATTCATGAACGTTAGCATCTCGTCATCCCTCCGCTTGTACTCCACATCCCTCCTCTCTTTCTTCACTTTATGTTCCTCCATTTCCTTCTCCAAAGCCGCAATCCGCTTATCATTCTTCTCTTCCATGGCTTGGTGGTAATCGAAAGATGGGGCATAAGAGAAACCCGAGAAACGAGAAGAAGACGATATTTGGGAACGATTTCCTAACCCAAAAATCCGTTCCTTGGATTTGTGAGTTTCCTACAAGTGAAATAAGAAAATTTATTTAAACAACACTTTTCAAAGCATACTAAAATATTTAAAATCATAAACTTCATTAAAAACATCAACAAATTAAAGTAAATAACTCATATAACACAAATCCTAAGAAATTTAGAAATCTAAGAAATTTTGTCCAAAGAAAAAAAAAAATCTAAGAAATAACTATTCTAACACAAATTCTAACATATCTAGATTCTAATTCTAACATAAACTAACTAGTCCATATCCTATTCTAACAAAAAATTCGAACAAATCTAGATCCCAATTCACCATCTAACAAAAACTAAAAAACTTTAAAGTGGAAGTGATAACTTACACCATAAGGAGAGATATGAGGCGAAATCGCGTGAGTGAATGTACAGAAATAGGAGGTGAAATCGCCGGAGAGGGGAAAATCACCAACAGATCTATATAATTTTCGTCTTAGGGTGAGAAAGCAAAAGTGGAGAAGAAGAATCCCTTTTCGTTTCTTATAACGTCATAACTGACGGCTTTTTAGTAATAACTTAATAAAACTATTAATTGCCGCGTTTTCCAAAATTTCATCGTAATTGGTTCCCGGGCAAATTTTCGAGGTCCGTCAGTAATCTCTCAGTAATTATTGACGGATTACCAACGGAATGAGAAAATGCTTTCGGATTGGTTGTCAACATCTTTGAAAATAAAGAACCGTTGGTAATCCCTCGGTAATTACTGATGGATTACTGACAATTTAGGGTTTAGGGTTTAGGGTTTAGGGTATAGTAATTATTTATGGATTACCGACGGATTGCAAAAATTCTATAAAGAACCATCGTTAATCCCTCGGTAATTACTGACGGATTACTGACGGTTTAGGGTTTAAATCTTTATTAACATGGTTTTTTAATGGAAAATGTGTGTATAAACTCTAGTATACATTAGACATAGTGTGTAGTTTTTAAAAAAAAACCATTTTATAGTAAAATTTATAAAAATCAAAATGTGTGTTACAAATAGCAAATACTAATCCATAAGATGTATGAAATTAAACCATCATAGGTACTTTTGGTGAAACACCTTAATTTTTTAGAAAACTCAAATTTGAAGGATATTTTGTGCACTAATTAGCTTATTTGTGATTGAAAACTAATCTTTTATGTATTGTTTATCAATAAAGTGTGTCAACAAGTTAAAATGACATCTTATACCCTAAATCATCACAAATCCGTCACTAATCTTTCAGTAATTGTTGAGGGATTACTGACGGGTTTCACTTTAAACCGAATACAAATTTTAGAGATCCTTCAGATCGAATGTAGTTTTTGTAGAATCATAACTCCGTTGGTAATCTCTCAGTATTTATCAACGGATTACCGACGAAACTGTTTCCGTCAGGAAAAAACCCACGGAAAACCGACAGACGCCTTCTCATCAACATTCGATCAGTTTTCCGTCGGTAATATGAAGCCATCAATAATTCCGTCAATTTCGTCTATGTTTTCTTGTTATTTCAAGACCAGAAGGTTTCAAAAGTTATTTCAAATGAATTTGAGAAATTATTTATAGTAATGTAGTTTGTGATAAAACAACAAGAAAATTGAGGATATTTGATTTTGTAAGCATCTAAACAAATATGTAAGATGTAGATTAATTATTGATATTGATTCATTTTTTAAATTATGATCAGTTTGAGTTACTAATATTAGTTCATGTTTAGAAAATTTGAATTTATATCCAAAGCATGCGGGAATTCACAGTACATTCAAGATTCACAACAACCGACTAATCCAATACAATTAATAACCTCGAATATCTATTTTTTTTTTCTAATCTGATTAATTATTAATGGTGATATTTATTTATTATAATATTTTATCTACTAAAATCAGGTCAACCGCTAGCTATTCATATATCTCCAAGTAATTTTATTATTTTTCATTTATCAAAATTGTTTTTTGTACAAATAAAGCATATCATAATTTTTAAACAATTGTGTGGTATTAAGATGGAGCTTATATAAATTTTTTTTTCTTTAAGATTCATAGACCATTATCAACGATATTACCAATATTACCTTCGGTATCCATATGATGGATAGAATACATGATTTTCTTGTTACGACTTATTTTTTATGACAACATGATATCCTATATATTATTATTTTTGATCATTTGCAATTATATAGAAAAAAAGATTAACTTTACTAATATCAAATTGAATTAATTAGGCTAATATCAAATTATTATTACAACAACTAGATTTTAACCCGCGGTACACCGCGGGGCTATATTTTCTTAAAAAAATCAAAATGTAATTTGTTTGATAGATTATTTTGATTGTTAATTTTAGGATTTCACCCGTGGTATACTATCTTTTATAAATATCAACCCAAACCCGTCCCATCATATTACCCGTCCTGTGAAATTAAACATCATTTAGTTATTTTTCTTTTTAATAATACTTTTATTTAAAAGCTATATAATTCAAGTCAATTTAAAAATTTCTTTTAAATGGTTCCCATAAGATATATATACATATAAATTAAATTTGTATAGAGTTGAAATAATATTAATATTACAAACTTTTTATATAATTTAAATATTATAAATATTTTTAAAAATTGCAATATATATTTTTTGTTATTGAATAAGAGGATATTATGTGTAAGAAATGTAGAAAATAAGAGTTTAATATTTTTATTATGGAGTCGCAAGAAAAATCTTTTATTTCTATACATGTTATTCGTTTATTAATAATAAAAGAAAACAAATCCTTTAAATTAGATATTAACTAAAATAAACGCACCATAATTACTTATTAAGTAACAACCAATAAATTTCACCAAAAAATAGGTAACAACCAATAAATTCTAAACGCAGTAATTAAAGAATGAGATATAAAAAAAATATCAAATAAGATATAAGAATCTTAAAATAATTGAATATCTAAATAATTTAATTGTTAGTGTCGATTTTAATGCCTTCATTAATGTGGATTTTTTTTTTTACAGAGAAATATTTCCTAAAGATTATCACATTAATGACTCAGAAAATTAAGGAAGATATGAATTTATGATTCTCGAAATCGTGTTGGTAATATCTTTAATTAATATTTTTCAAATTTAAATAATTAATGTCAATGGCATTCATCCGTAAATACATTCCAACTCCAGGATTTATTTGCTAAAAGTCATCCAAAAATGTATATATAAGACTACTGATGCTCTTTTCACCGTGAAGGATAATAACATATTACCCTTACATGAACTTCAAGATATTCATGATTGATTATCTGCAGAATTAGCCAAACCCGCAGAGTTTCAGCCCCCGAATACCCATCATTTACAATTGGTACGTACATTTGTGTGGGGGTTTTGAAAGTATTTTTTCTTTCTTTGTTTTGGGATTTGAGGGAAATTGTTTGTTGTAGACTGATGACGAAGGACCTTTAGATATTGACAAAAGTAAGTTGTTATTGTCGAACTACTTAAGTCCTGTAAACCAATTTTTTAATTCTAATTAACTGATAGGATTGATGAATCATATATTTATTTGAAATTCATACCTTATTATACATATGGTAATTAGTATGACCAATTAATTATTTTGTAACATTTTTATTTGTTTTCCACATTGGGGTCAAATAAACCAAATTATTGGTGTCATAAATCAAATAATTTATTCGCTACATTATATTTTTTTCTGCAAACGAAACTTTATTTAAATAATCAAATCATTACATAGTAGTCTTTTTAGCCACAATGGCTGAGAACCCGAATCTGAATAGAATTCCCCAGAAGTACAAATAGTAGAAGCAAGATGATGAGCGATTCTATTATTCACTACATTATCTCTATACTATTAAAAGAGAAGTACTAATGAAAATGGGTCGGGTTAAAATCAGAAAATTGATACGAAATTCTGAAATCGGATCTTTGAAATTTTTTTGGAATATAAATTCGAATTAATAATGAAAAATCGAAATAAAATCAAATATTTATGGAAATCAAATAAAATCTGATTGTACTTATGGTAACTAATAATAAAAGCATATTCCAAACAATATTATACATTAATTACGTATAGTAAATTTGTTCATATATTTTTGGGACTAATTCCATAACAATCAACGTTTTTGTCATTAATTTCGCTCATTTTAGCCAATTATCATTAATTGAAAGATATTTTACTTGCTTCTAAAGATTTCTAGAAAATTTATCACAAATAACCCATCTATTTTATAAATTAAATTGATATTTTTATTTTGGTCGTGTAAATTAAATAGATATTTTTATTTTGGTCGTGTAAATTAAATAGATATGAAATCCATGTAACTAATTTTAATTTAATTAGATTAAATCGAAATTATGATATTTTCATACCTATAGCTTACCAAAGAAGTTTAATTTTCAATTTATAAAGATTTCTTGAATATGATTTTAGAATTATTCAACAAGATGATAAGTATTTATTAAATTTTGTGAATCATGAAAAATAATAATTAATTTATAATCATTATACTTCATCTTTCAATCTCTCATCTAACAAATAAGATACATATTCTATTATTACTATGTCCAAACTTCATTTTGTTGTATGACTAAATAATATTCTCATTAGAACTGTCAAAGCGAGTTGATTCGTCCCGTTAAGTCCGTTTTGCGATAGACAAAAAATATTTTGACTTGTAGTTAGTCGGTCCGCACGACCCGCGGGTAGCATATATGAAATACAAACCCGTCCCGCGAATGTATGCGGATTTGCGGGATTGTCCATGGATTTTGTTTAAATAATTTTAAAGTAACCAAAATTTAAAATACTACTAAAAGAAATAAATAAATCAAAATACTATTAAAAGTTTGTTTAAATTACCACATGTTGAATAAATTATAATTTTATCAATAAATACTAATATGCGGGCTGATCCGCCAACCCGCGGATGAAAACCGATTATACCTATGACCCACTACGAATTAATCCATGTGGCCCGCTTATTTGCGGGTTTAATATATTTTCCCAAATCTGCCCTATAGTGAGATGATGTGGGCTGGACCCGCGGTTTTTGACCTATTTTGACTGCTCTAATTCCCATGAATCGTCTAATTTTAGAATTTTAAAACACAAAATTCTATTTTGTAAATCATAATTATTACGATGGGTATATTTATAAACAATTTTACATTTTCTCTACAATTCGTTATTATGAATATTTATAAGTATACTACACGATTCGTTCTACTAAAAAACACACACAATATTAAACGCAACATATGTAAACCAATATTCTCCCGCGGTGGACCGCAGGTCCGATCCTAGTATTGTTATTAAAAAGTAGAGAAAAAAAAACGAAGTGAAAAAATATTGAATAATTAAGAAATGTAAAAATTATTTCTATATATTTGGTTAAATAAATGGAAAAATTAGATGCGATAGCTTAATGTAAATAATTAAACACATTGCTAATAACTAAAAAGTAGGTAATACATGTCAAGTATTAGACGTATTAAATGTCAAAAATTTAGAGGTAACCGTCTCTTATTATATAAGATTTGATGATGGATATTTACACAACGAACCACAAAGCTAATATGTTTTATTTTTCTTCTCAAATGACACTCGTTTTATAACAATTAGGTAAGAATCCGAGCCATTCACGAATGAATTTATAACTATACTATATTATTGTATATATATTATTATTTATTATAAAATATATAGTTTATTAAAAAATTCACTATGTTTCAAAGATATAAAGTGATTGTGTTTTATTTTATAATATGTATTTCACCACAATTCAAAAATTAAACTGAAGTTTTTCCCAGATCATTGGATTTCAGGAATACATATTAGTTTTTATAAGCATACTTTTATATAAATAAATAAATAGATAGAGGAATACATATCTATAAGATTTTACCAAAAAACTGTATATATTTTTAATTTATTTCTTTCGAAAGATAATTTATATTGGTTAAATGAATGGATGTCCATTCCCCCCATAATATATGATATAATTATATGAGAATGTTGTAGGAATTTTAACTAAACTTATTGAATGGATCATATTTTACAAATAAGATACCATTTACTTTATTCATAAGTTTAGGCATGTAATATTATAATTTAGAAAAGAATTTGTATGGTGTTGAAATGCATTTAGTATTTTTTTATATTAGTTTAATTCAAAATATGTAATTATGGTAAGTTTAGTAGTACTTATATATGTTTGGCAATTGGTTTTTATCATGATATAATTTGTGACTAAAATGTTTGGTAAATTAAATATTATATTTAATAAATAAAAAGAATATTAAGTAACATATGTTCTATTTTTTCTTAACAAATAACCTGAACCAACGAAAATATTACAATAGTTAATAGCTAATTACGTTGAGTAAAATTGAAGATTTTCTTTTTGTTTTTATAAATTGACTTACTTATATAAAAAATAACTTAGTATTAGTAAATATCACCAAATTCACCACAAATCTCTTTCCATTAATTTTAAAAATACCAAAATATGAGAAAGTAAAAGAGGACTAAGCAAGAAAGAAAGAAGAGATTTGATCATAAATTGGTATCTACAGTATGTTACTTATTTTCTTTTAATATATTAGCTTTCAAAATATAAAAGACTATTTTTAACTAAGAATTTACAAACATTAATCAAACAATAGCCACACACAAAAAAAAAAGAATATGGTTATAATATCTCTATACTATTAAAAGAGAAGTACAAATGCAAATGGATCGGGTCAAAATCAGAAAATTGACCCAAAATTCTGAAATCGGATCTTTGAATTTTTTTTTGGAATATGATTTCTAATTAATATTTAATAATGAAAAATCGAACTAAAATAAAATATTTATTGAAATCAAATAAAATATGATTGTATTTATGGTAACTAATTATAAAAGCATATTCCGAACAATACTATACATTAATTACGTATAATATATTTGTTCATATATTTTTGGAACTAATTCCATAACAATCAACGTTTTGTCATTAATTTTGCTTATTTTAGCCAATTAGCATTAATTGAAAGATATCTTACTTGCTTCAAAAGATTTCTAGAAAATTTATCACAACTAACCCATCTATTTTATAAATTAAATAGATATTTTTATTTTGGTCGTGTAAATTAAATAGATATGAAATCCATGTAACTAATTTTAATTTAATTAAATTAAACGAAATTATGGTATTTTCATACTGATAGCTTACCAAAGAAGTTTAATTTTAAAATTATAAAGATTTATTGAATATGATTTTTAGAATTATTCAACAAGATGATAAATATTTATTAAATTTTGCGAATCATGAAAAATAATAATTAATTTTTAATCGTTATATTTCACCTTTCAAAGTTTCAATCTCTCATCTAAGAAATAGGATATAGATTCTATTATTCCTATGTCCAAACTCTATTTTGTTGTATGACTAAATAATATTCCCACTAGAGCTGTCAAAGCGAGTTGATTTGTCCCGTTAAGCCCGTTTTGTGATAGGCAAAATATATTTTGACATATTGTTAGTTGGTCCACACGACCCGCAGATAGCATATATGAAACACAAATCCGTCCCGCGAATGTATGCTGATTTGCGGGGTTGTCCGTGGATTTTGTTTAAATAATTTTAAAGTAATGAAAATTTAAAATACTACTAAAATAAATAAATAAATAAAATTAGAGGAAATAATTTTATATCTCATTATATTTATAAATATTATAATTTCATTTATTAAAAGTTTTTAAATTACCAAATATTGAATAAATTATATTTTTATCAATAAAGACTAACATGCAGGCTGATCCGCCAACCCGCGGACGAAAACCGATTAAAACCTATGATCCACTGCGAATCAATCCGAGTGGCCCATTTATTTACGGGTTTAATATATTTTCACAAATATGCCCCATAGTGAGATGATTTGGGCTCGACCCACGGTTTTTGACTTATTTTTACTGCTCTAATTCCTATGAATCATCTAATTTTAGAATTCTAAAACATAAAATTCTATTTTAATCATAATTAATATGATCGGTTTAATTATAAATAATTTAACAATTTCTCTACAATTCTTTATTATGAATATTTATAAGTACACTACCCGATTCGCACAACTTAAAACACGCACTATTAAAATCAACGTATGTAAATCAATATTCTCCCGTGGTGGACCGCGGGTCCGATCCTAGTTATGTTCTTTGAAAAATGTAGGTTCTAGTTCCGTTTCAAAAAAAGCGAGTCAGCATTAGTAACTCTTTTTTTCAAAAAAGGTAAAATGAATTGAAATTTGAAATGAGTAAAAAAATCAAAAGAAAGAGCCAATAAGATACGTACACGTCATAGCCGACTCTAGCACAAACGGTGTGAAACGAAAATATAAACGTCGCTACAAAAAAAAATCGTCGAGAGAAACAAAAAAAGAGCCTAAAAAGCCGACCTTTTTTCTTTCTTTCTCTCCTCTACCTCTCAGCTTCTGCTGGATCTCTCCAGCAGACACGATCTTGTTCGGAGAGATTCGTAGGGTAAGGGGTTTCTCTTCTTCTGTATTTTGCTTTCACCTTTATAATCTTTTTTGGGTCTTGATTTTGATGTCGACTTTCATTTTCATTTCCATTTCGATTTCGATTTCTCGATTCTGTTCTGTCAACTTATGTGTTTGGGGTTTTGTCTCTGTTTTTTTTATTGATTAGGGATCTATCAATCAAGGCTTCAAGGGCAGAAACAGGTGAATTAGCTTTTGGTATTTTATTTAGGGTTAAGCTGTTGATGTGAATTCTTTTTTATGGTTCTTTGATTGTTGGGTAATATTTGCATGTGGGTTTGCTATGTTTTTTAAATTTGAAATGAATTGATGTGAAAAGTTGTAACTTTGATTTCTGATTTAAAAAGCTAAATTTTGAACATTTTCATTTCTGTAAAGAGAGTTAGTAGTGTTGGATATAAGTGAGATTAGCTTTGTGGGTATTGTATGCTTTTGAATTTTGGAAATGAATTGCTGTGAAAGTTGTTACCTTTCATTTCTATGAAGAAAGGTAGTGTTAGATGGAAATTAGATTAAGTATGTGGGTGTTGCATGTTTTAGAAGTTTGAAATGAATTGCTTTGAAAGTTCTTAGCTTTATGCTGATATAAGAGGCTAACTGTATAGAAATAAGATTAGTTGCTCTACTGTTATAAAAATGATTCATTTATGCTTGCCTAATATATGTGGAACTAGCTGCGAGGTAGCTTAGATACTATTTTTCGGTTGGGTAGCTTATGGTTGGAAATCAGGTTTTAGTAAGATCTGTTTGTGTTTTCAGGTTCTAGTGTTAGCAGAAAAATGGTTCTAGGTTTGCTTTTTTTCTTTTTCTCTTCATTCTACGTATTTTAGATCAGGGACTTATAGGTAGTGTGGTTGTAGACTATGAAGATCATGTATAAGGCAACTGTTTGGGCTTATGTTTATTCTTCGTGAATCTGTTGAGAATTGTGTTTCTCTTTTCTATGTTACTGAGACTGAGGATGACTGTTTTTAAATGTAGAAATGGACCACGACAAGACAGGATGCCAAAGCCCACCTGAAGGTCCGAAGCTGTGTATCAACAATTGCGGTTTCTTTGGAAGCGCTGCCACAATGAACATGTGTTCGAAGTGTCACAAGGATATGTTGTTTGAACAGGAACAGGGGGCTAAGTTTGCATCTGCAGTGTCTGGAACATCATCGTCCAGCAACCTCATAAAGGAAACCATTACTGCTGCGTTGGTCGATGTTGAAACCAAATCCGTTGAGCCGATGACTGTCTCTGTACAGCCATCCTCTGTCCAAGTCGTTGCAGAGGTAGTAGCACCAGAAGAAGCTGCAAAACCAAAGGGACCAAGCCGATGTACTACTTGCAATAAGCGGGTTGGCCTGACTGGATTCAAATGTCGCTGTGGTAACCTCTTCTGTGGGACACACCGCTATGCAGACATACATGACTGCTCCTTCAATTACCATGCTGCTGCGCAAGAAGCGATAGCTAAGGCAAACCCGGTTGTGAAAGCAGAGAAGCTTGACAAAATCTGAAATTCTAAGTAAACTTCTCTGATTTCATCAGGTACACCGGTGTTTCCTTCCTCCTGTCTGTGTCTGGTTCAAGTATCTCTCATGTTAAAAAGGTTTTATATAAGGTCGAATGAAAGCGTGCTTGATCTTTAGCTTCTTCCGTCTCTCTGCAATATTTGTGGTGTGAAACTTTCTATTATCTGTGTTTGCAAGCAGAGAAATGTGCTCTTAAAAAAAAAATGCTTTGATATGTTTTATCTTTCTTATTATTTTTGAGCACTGTCTTTATGTTTCCCGTTTGGTCTGTATCATATTGAGATTGTCTCTGTAGCTACATTAAGCTTATTTAAAAAAGGCTTGTGTTTGTCATTCAATGGATGTTTTAGGTCTCTGGTTGGGGTGAGCTATGTAACTTTGAAAAGTCATGAGCTTTTAATATATGTATGGGTCGCTAAAAAACTTGAGAGCTCATTTTTTCCTGTTCTGGTTACGAACGTGCATAATCGGATAAACCGGTTAACTCTCAAAACCACTCACTCCGAAGACTCATTTATTACTTATTAAATTCTTACCCGTGCATTCTATTGACTGTTCCTTGTGTTACATAGTAATGAAGAACAAAACTAGAAACACAATAGTAGTTTAATTTAGCAAATACAGATAATGCCGGGCTGTAGGGACTGGCCACAGTCGCGTGTTTGAAGTCGAGAGGTCTCTGGTTTGATTCTAGAACGTTCTAATTGCATAGCCTTATTATGGCAGCTCAAAACATATTATCATCTCCGACTTAATCTTCCTAAATACTTCTGCCAGCTTACATTGATGCCTTGCCTTTCTGAGTCTTCAACCGACCCTACCTACCCAACAAAGTGTCCATTACCTTAAGTCCTAGGCGGAACATTTTGGCCTAAGCCCGTTTTTAAACAGACCGTGGAAGATGTGGGATATGATAGGCGGTGTCAGTTGCAGAGTATGTACATGTTGAGTTGTTGTGGCAACGGGGAAGATTGATGGAATGGAGAGTTTTAGTTGGTCAACCCTCCACACAAGCTCCTATAAAAGTGGGTTTTGGATGTGGATAGTGTTTGTGTTCTGAAATAAAAGGTTCGGTGATGCTGTAAAGTGTCACCTCTCTGCTCTCTCTCTCTCTCTTTTGCCCGTTTCTTCTATAAATCTATTAGTGAGAGATGGAGATGATCGGGAAGAACACAAAAGCTCCAAGCGGTATCGTCTCAATTGCGTAAAAAACATCGTATCAAGTATCAACTTGACATAAACGGCGTTGTCTTGAATTCTCTTAAGCTATCGAGGTGCCTTAAACAACATCGTATTCCTATGCCGTAGACGGCGTCGTGTCCAGTTTTGTCGTGTTGCCTTTAGTTAAACGGCGCCGAATCAACTTGACTTCAACGGCGTCGTCTTATAATATTCTAAACGGTGTCGCATCGAGGTGACTTAAACGACAGCGTATTTATATTTCTTAAACGTCGTCGTATTTAATTTCTTTAAACGGCGTCTTGTCAAATTTCGGTGTCGTGTTGTCTTAAGTTAAACGGCATCGTATCGACTTGACTAACCGGCGTCGTTTTAAATTTCCTTAAACGGTGTCGTATCAAGTTTCCATAAAACGACAGCGTATTCATATATCTTAACGTCGTCGTATTGAGTTGCTTTAAACGACATCGTATGACATGCCTTAAACGTCATCGTATTCGGTCGCCTTAAACGTCATCGTATTCATATCGCAGAAACGTCGTCGTATGACTTGACTTAAACGACGTCGTATGGGCGTCATTTCGACTTGCTATAAACGGCGTCGTATCAGGTTACTAAACACATCGTATATACTATATAGGTTCTTCGAATCCTCGGTGTCGTATGAAGTTGCCTTAAACGGTATCGTATGACGGCTTCATTTTCCCTACACGGCTTAATCGAGTTACTAAACCACGTTGGTTCATTTCCCTCTAAACGGCGGCACCGTATGGAATTGCTTCAAACATCAGCGTTTCGATTAGACGCCACGCCATCGTATCGAAAATGTTTTTGAAACGGCGTTGTTTGATTTTACGATTTTCTGATGAGTCATCAATCATCATCACTGTTGGTTCACCGGTTGACTCGCCGACCCAGTGAGTTTAACCAAAGTCACGTGTCAGTATCTCAACAGCGTACGTTCGTTTTCCTCATACAACCCCAGCACCGCATGTTCTACGTACTATGATTCCGCTTTTAGTTTTGTTTGATTTCACCAAAATACTACCAAAACGAAAAAAATCTATCAATATCAAAATATTTTACAATAACAAATAAAAATAATAAATATATTTACAGTAGCAAATATTGGTGATTTAATTTTATTTAACAACATCATCAAATATAAATAGAAGGAAATTTCTGATTTCCCAATTAATTTTTCTTCTTCTAATTGAAGTATTTTTCTTCAAATTAATTAAAATAACATAGAAATATATATAAATTAAAACATTTTCATTTACCATTTATTATTTTCTTTTTAAGTAAAAAATCTCTTTGTCAATAAAATCAACTCTCATGAATCATGATTTTGCATTTAATTTTACGTAGATTTCTATCTATTTATTAGTTTAGACTTTAGAGGATACAACTAACTTTGATTTTTTCTCCCTTTTGTATCCAAATGAAACTTTACACATGCTTTATAATCTCATCAATTAAGTATTTAACAAATTTCAAAAAAGAAAAAAATTAAGAATAATGTTTTTCGTTTTTTTGGTCAACAAAAAATCTAGACATAATAATCATAATGTAGACATATAAAATGCCAATGCCAATGCACATGTCAACGTACATCACTCTCTATATCACCACCGTGCGTAAACAACAACAGCGAAATGAACGTAGCAATGCCGCAGCCGCCACTTGGAACTAAAGGCGGCGGTTTAAAACCGCATATCATGGTGTTTCCATATCCAGCACAAGGCCACTTGCTTCCTCTTCTCGACTTAACTCATCAACTCTGTCTTCGTGGCCTCACCGTCTCCATCATCGTCACTCCTAAAAACCTTCCTTACCTCTCTTCTCTTCTCTCCGTTCATCCATCCGCCGTTTCCGTCGTCACTTTACCTTTTCCTCCCAATCCTATGATCCCTTCCGGCGTTGAAAACGTTAAAGACCTCGGTGGTTACGGAAATCCCCTGATGATGGCTTCTCTTCGTCATCTTCGAGAGCCTATCGTCAACTGGTTAAGTTCTCATCCAAATCCACCGGTCGCTCTCATTTCTGATTTCTTCCTTGGATGGACTAAGGATCTTGGTATCCCTCGCTTTGCTTTCTTCAGTTCTGGAGCATTCTTAGCTTCGATTCTCCATTTTGTCTCGGACAAGCCTCATCTCTTTGAATCAACTGAGCCTGTCTGCTTATCGGATCTTCCTCGTTCCCCTGTTTTTAGAACAGAGCATCTCCCGTCTTTAATCCCTCAGTCTCCATCATCGCAAGATCTTGAAAGTGTAAAAGACAGTACCATGAATTTTTCGAGTTATGGTTGTATTTTCAATACTTGTGAGTGTTTGGAAGAAGAGTACATGGAGTATGTGAAGCAGAATGTGAGTGAGAATCGGGTGTTTGGTGTTGGTCCGCTTTCTTCAATCGGGTTAGGTAGGGAAGATTCCGAATCCAATGTAGACGCAAAGGCGTTGCTGAGTTGGCTCGATGGATGTCCAGACGATTCAGTGCTTTACATCTGCTTCGGAAGTCAAAAGGTGTTAACCAAAGAGCAGTGTGATGCTCTGGCTCTAGGTCTTGAAAAGAGTATGACCCGGTTCGTTTGGGTGGTTAAGAAAGATCCGATACCTGATGGGTTTGAGGATCGGATCGCAGGTCGAGGAATGATTGTTAGAGGGTGGGCTCCTCAAGTGGCTATGTTGAGTCATGTGGCGGTTGGTGGGTTTTTAAGCCACTGCGGATGGAACTCGGTGCTCGAAGCAATGGCTAGTGGAACAATGATCTTGGCTTGGCCCATGGAAGCAGACCAGTTTGTAGATGCGAGGTTGCTAGTGGAGCATACGGGTGTGGCGGTTAGTATATGTGAAGGGGGTAAGACTGTGCCTGCCCCGCATGAGTTGAGTCGGGTCATAGGTGAAACAATGGGTGAGCATGGACGCGAGGCGCGTGCTCGGGCTAAGGAGATGGGACAGAAGGCACTAGCTGCAACTGAAGATGGAGGAAGCTCTACTGCTGATTTAGAAAGACTTGTCAAAGAATTGAGCTCTCTATAAAGATATGATTCTAAATGAATAAAGAATTTAAAAAGGTTTATCCAAATAAAAAAGTGTTTTCATTGTAAAAGTATCAAGCATCTAAAAAGTTAGAGTCTCACTAAGAGTTACAAAACTTTGAACCGGTAAAAATTAACGAGGGAGCTAGCTAGTTAGATTTGAAACCCTCATGTTATCTAAGAAGCAGATACAAAGTAAAAAATTGGGCTTCAGATACCAAATCTAAATATCATACAACTAAACTAGCAATAAACAGACACAACTTCATAAATCATTGGAACATCAAAACAGGGCCAAATACCAACGAAGTATCTACAATTCATGTAAAAATGTATTGAAAATGACATATTTAAATTTAAAGTTTAGGCTTTCTTTGCCTTTTTGATTTAACCTTGCACCACAAGTCTTTAATTTGCTCTATTACTTAAAAGTATCTCAAGCTAACGGAGCAAAATCTTTAGTTAATTAACTTCTTAGTAATTTTTTTTTTAAAAAAAACGGCACAAAACAAAATAACACTAAGATCCGAAAAACAAAACTAAAGAACAAATCAACTGATGCATGAGAGGACAAGGAAACAAAACCCCTAACTAACACTCATTGTTTGCTCGATATCAGAAGCAGCCTCATAGTAGTCCTCATGATCTCCTCCAAAACTATCAATCCCACAAGGAACATGACCACTCCCAAAGGCCTTGACGTGGTCCTTAAGCGACCTCTTGTGCTTAAAATCAGAGCCACAAGAGCAATACCAAAGCTTTCCACAATTCTTCTCATGCGTTCTCCAATCTCCTTTCACTGCAAAGGCCTTACCACACCTACGACAAGCAAATGGTCTAGACCCGTGTTTACGTTTGTAATGTGTTTGAAGGGTTCGAAAGTCCTTAAGAGGCTTGGCTCGCGGGTGGTCAATGTTGTTCTTGCAGCCTGGTGCACAGCAGAAACATGGTAGTCTTAGCATTCCTGTTGGTTGGGTTCCTCTTAAGGATTCTGGTCCCTTTCTGTATTGTGAGCCGTGTCCCCACATGTGCATCTACGTACGATAAAACGTTTTACAGGTCACGGATACAACAAAAAAGTCAGTCTAAAGAATTTAAGTAACATTAGTTTAAAGTCTATATGTTTACAAATTATATAAAAAATAATTATGTTTACCAACATTTGAAATTCGTAAATGAAAACTTAAACCAAACTTATTTTCTTTTGTTTGAGTTTGTATTTTTATATATAATTTTCAAAAAAATATTTCATTAATAATGTTATGTTACTATTTTAAAATGAATACAATAATTTAACATATTTACCAAAAAACAATCCAACCTTATACAGTATAAGATATAAATCTGCTTTAACAAAAAAAAAAAAAAAAACAGGGTTTAAGATATATAACTGTGAGATATCAAACACTTTAAGTGAATATGGAGATCTAGATCTTAGCTTTGTTTTTATTTCATGTCAAAATTTGCTTTTGGCATGAGATAAATTTAAACTGTATATATCTTTGGAGTAATATTACTAATAGATATAAACAAAACATATTACTAATAGATAAAAAACAAAATAAACGTCTCTATTCCGAAATAATCAGCTAGACATTTACCTTATGTCTTAGCTGTCTAAGAAACTTTTTTTTGGGGTGTTATGATCGTTCACAAAATTCAAGAGAGACAATAAAGATGTAGGTGTACTAAAGCATATTTCAGGGTTATAAAGAGTCAGTCTGACAAAAAGACTGTTGGTTAAAGAAAATCTTCCGACTTAAACCCCTTTGATAGGTCGATCTTACATAGCCATCATCATTCAACACCCTGAAACTGATTAGACGTGTACCATCAAATTTTTAAAAGATAATTATTCTCGAGTTACTAAAAATATCAAGGCATAGTAGTAATTACCAAAAGTACTAGTACTTGTTAATTACCACTATTAATGATACCCCTAAAGATCCATGAATCAATAACGAGTTTGTACTTAGCCTCACACAAAACACACACACAAAATCCATAAAACAATAGACTCAAATCTGTTTTGAAGAAAAACCAATAAAATCTTGAAATGAGTTAAGTCTTTAGAGTTGATTCTTGAATCAATGGTGTCATACCTGCATGTTGTTGTATCTGTTGAATGTCTTGAGGCAAAGATGACAAGAGAACTGTGTAGGACCAATCAAAATCTGAGAAGGAGTAGGAATCCAATAGTGATGAGCTCTGTGTAGATCTCCATGATCATCATCATCATGAAGGTAGGACTCAACTGTGACTTCTACACCTCGGTCATGATCTTGATCGTCCGTGGTTGTATCAGGAGCAATATAGCTCCTAATGTTCTCTCCAACACCGTAGTTTGGTTGCCCTAAATGAAGATCCACAGTAACATGAGGATCATCAAGAAAGTTTGAAGAGCTGATTTGATCGGTGTCCATGAAATAGTGTTGATCTTGTTGTTCTTGGTGCCTTATGGGGCTTAAGCTAAGAAGAGGAAGAGCTTCTCTTAGTGGAGGTGAGTTAGGGGAAGTGAAAGTGGTAGGAGTATGATTAATGTAATTAGGGTAATAGAAGCTTTCGTGAGAGTTGTAAATGTAAGAGAGAGAAGTGGAATAGTTGAAGTTATTATGGTCACATCCATTGTTGAAGAGATTGGAACAAGCTGGATTAGACATGACTTTGAGGAGAAGACAAAGAAGAAGAAGAAGATCAAGAAGAAAAGCACCGTATCTATATGGTTTGATGGGTATGTGCTAGAGAGAGAGAGATGAGATAGGGATGTGAGTGTGAGTGTATATATATATATATATGTGTGTGTGTGAGTGTAATGTTTGAGATGTGACGAAGCGGTGGAAGATTATTCATTATGATAAAAAGGGTACGGAGAAGGTAGAGGGAGAAAAGACCTAAGAAGAAAGTTGAAGAAGCAATAAAGAAACAATCTTTGGGACTCGCAATGGTGGATATGTATGTTATGTATGTATATGCACTATAAAGTCAAATTAGATCCTTGTACTTAAGATTCAGGGTGAGAAAAATATATCTTAAACTTCATGAATTGGAATTGGAGATAATTATGTATAATTCTGTTTAAGTAACATATAGAGATTAGAAAGTTTATTTTGTGTAGGATGGTCTCACATGAATAGGAAACATCAAATAACACAAGATTAAACTTTCAACGAAAAAAAGAAAAACACCAGATCATTACATATTTACTGTATTGAGATTTTATGGATCATAAGCATTAAGCAATGCCTATCACCGGACCGATATCATTAGCATTTAGCAACCGCTTCAATGGTGTCTACTGTGTAGAGTGAAGTTGTTTAAAGTCACAATATTTAAAGAATTATGTTTGCTTAATTTATAAAAGAATTTAATTATTGTCTCACTTAATTAAAATTCGTTCGTAAAAAAAATAACAAACGAAAAAATCCGTTTGTAAAATTTAAAAATCATAAAAGTGCCACAACGTCTCCTTTTGTCCAAAAAAAAAAAGAAAGTACCACACAATGTCTCCATGCATGAAGGTTACGAATCAACATGTGTTTCTATCATGTCACTAAATCCCCTCAAGAATCGGATATATAAAGTAGTGGTATAAATTAAATTTCGAAATTTAAATTGTACGTGAAGCTATTGGTCCCCAAGACACAAACTAATTAATCCTCTATATCCTTGAGTATATACATGAATCAAGGATATAGATGCGTGTTCTCTGCCTTAGACATCGAATACCGATAATTATGTGTGTGTATACCTATTTATGGAGAGAGGTTATATATTGATAAAACAATTAGGTGTTGTGGGGATAATATATTGATGGCTTTGGGAAAGGAGATAGTTGTGATCTAAGACAGCACTTGCTTTGGTGGTCTCGTCTCCATGTCGGCTCCGTTTCAGAAACATATTACTTGGGAATGGTAATTCCAATTTCTTATTCATCTACACGTAAATGTGTATTTTACTGTTTTGTATAAAGATTTCAATTTTTGTTTGCTATTTTTTTTTTCTCTTTTTCTTTTTATAAGTTTTTTTTTTCATACACGTTCCGATTCATGCATACGCTTCTAACACATGCTTTTCTAACAAAAATTTATACATATATGTTATTCTTTTTTAAGTTCGAATGTTAAGGAAGTCAATCATGCATTCATGCGATTGTAACAATATTGAAATATTCTTAATCAGAAAACAATATTGAAATACCGTTTTTCTTTCTCACTTTTGTAACCATGATACGATAAACTATTATATGGTCCTCTATAGACTATTTATACGTTGCTATTTGTCATGGGTGTATTATACACCGTGTATAATAAGAATGAAAATCTAAACAAATAAGATTGAAACTTATTTAAAAATTGTATAAACTAATCAGTTCAATCTATACTATTAATTGGGAATCATTAGATAATAAAAAACCTTTAAGTTGTAGAATATAACATAGAATGCCATTGATTTTTTTTTTAATTTGAAGAAAGAAAAAACAATTGTAAAAATCAAAATTAAAATTAATAAATTAATAACTGCCTAATATTTTTGGAGATTGTTTAAAGAAGATTCCATAATAAATCAAGATATTTAATTCAAAAATATATATATATATATATATATGTAAACTTATTTATTTTGGTAATATATTATTAGATATTTCTGGAAACGACAATCTAATTTAATAACAAATTATTATTTAGTTTAGATTTTAAAAGATTTTCTTAACAAAACTATGCTAATTAATTCTGATTAAATCACATGAAAACTAAAAGATTTCAAATTTTATTTTCCAAATATAAAAAAACATTTAGTATATTTATCATATATAATCTAAACTAAATACTTTCATCCTTTTAAATATAGCATATTCAACAAATAAGTTTTGGATTTTAGATATGTAAATATCTAGAAAATATTTGCAGTATACATTAAAATATTTTTTTTAAAAAACGGGTAGTTTTCAATATTTTAAATATATATTACTAAACTAAATTTGAGTTATATAAAAGAAATATATTTTTGAAATGTATTATACAGTAAAACCTCTATAAATTAATTATGTTGGGACCAGAAAATTTTATTAATTTAGAGAGGTATTAATTTATAGAGAGATTTTCCTAATTTTGTAATTCTTAAAAAATTCTATCTAAAAATATATATTTTTCTTTATAAGCAATATCTTTTTTAAACCAATTGCAAGTAGAGAAACAATTATTAAGTTTAAACAACAACACAAACTTTTTTCGAATAAGAAATTCATATTTCATTAATTTTTTTAAATATAATATTTTAAATATATATTATAGTAATTTATATATGACATATATAAATTATGTCATATATATAAATTTATATCATATATATATATATTAAGTTAAATATACATATATATATATATATATATATATTGATAAGTTTATACAATTATTAATTTATGATATAGATGAGACCATATGTTTATATGAGATTTTCAAAAAAATTATTATCTTATTAATTTATCGATTTATATCATATTTTACACTGGTCCCAACTCGGGACCGGAAGAATTTATTAATTTAGAGAGGTTATTAATCTATACTAGTATAATCGCAGCACTTTTTGTGACGGGTGGGTAAAAAAGCTTTCGGGTATATCGGATATCCGACCCATTTTAAAAATTTCTTCACAAAAAATTTGTTGGGTCGGGTTATATTTAACCCAACTCATACACCGGATATTCCATATTTAATAATTTAGATTTTTAGAAGATTTGATTAAGATTTATAATTATGATTCTCCTATCATCTTTGTTTGATTTGTTTTTAACTGTTTTGAATCATCATATAATACATAAAGTAAAAAAAAAATCAATTTTTTTTCTGCATATACCCTGATTCGAAATTTTAAAAACGGATATATATTATCCAATTGACGAAAATGTGTGTTCAACGTTCTACATCGATTAAAATATTTAGACAATGATTCAGAATCATATCATAAATAAGAACATTAATAAAATAAATGAGTTTTTTGGCGGGATGGGTTTGGCGGGACGGGTTTTTGAATCAACAATAATAAAAAGATTAAAATATCATTAATCCGTCGCTTCAATACGGATTTAATCCTTATTTTTTTTAATACAAATCACAGGACGGGTTAAGAAATTACGGAACGGGTTATATTTTGGAAATGATTTATATGGCGGACGAATTTGAATCAATATTTATATACCGCTTTAATACGGGTTAAGTCCTCAGTTTATTAATAATTATCTCGTGGACTCGTGGTATACTGTTACTTAATAACAATTGTAAACTATAATATAAATAAATATGTTATAAGGAGATACAATTTACAAAATATTTTTATACTAACTTTAAAATTAAATCATTCCGCGGTGTACCGCGAGTTAAAATCTAGTTTATAGAGTATTAATTTATAGAGGTTTTACTGTATTAGTTACTATATCTCCAAATAAGTTAATATATTTCTTACCAAAAAAAAAAGTTTAATATATTTCAAATCAAATAAATTATTTTATTTCGTAACAAATTGTTACAAGCTTTTGGAATATACATTCTTATAAATTTGATTATTTTCTTTTTCAAAAAATATTAAAATGTAATTTAAATATCATTATGCATACATCCACGTTGATTATCTCATAGTTAATCTAGAAAATCGATTCTTTAAACAATAGATGGAGATCTAAAAGTAAATTACTTCATGTTCTTATGATGTTTATCTCCTAATTTTACTAACCTCATATGAATATCTTTATGGTTTTTGGTTTTAGGGTCAACACTTGATCACAAGTCGCTTATTGATCCATTCACAAAGAAAATATATTTCATAAGCGTTATCATATATTTAATTTTGTACCTGTTAAACACATTTTAATCTCTCCTTTTTATTGTCTATTGGCCAAAGCAAGAGATTTGATTGTAAGGAATTCAAGACATAAAACTGTCTTCGTATGGATGTTTATCATGTTTGGTGCTATAAATATTATATTCATTCATTTCCGGTTCTTCTTATTTTCTTATCCTGTTTGATTCTAAACACTCTTTATAGAAGTTCTCTTTATTTATGTTCCTCAGTTAAGTATTTAAATTATACGGAATTGAGTTTTCTTTTCCAGGTTCAACATTTGATACAGTACATTATAATTTATATACTACAATATATAACAACAAAACAACAAAATAATCTATATTTACTAAAACTTTATTACAATACATTTCTTAAAATACGAAATCCCGCACGTACGTGCGGGTCATGATCTAGTATCCTTTTAAGTAGCACAGAAACTGATTAGTTTACCGACCCAATAAAATTATTATGTTTAATCAACAATGTTTTTTCACTTTTCGGTTAAATTGTTTATAATTTTTTATGTGTAAAATCACATTGACCTAGTTAGAAAAAAGACCTAGTTAATATATTTCATTATTTCAATAACATTTTTTCTCGAGATCGAGAAAATTAAAAACCAAACAAACCAAATGAAAATCGAAAAATTATATTTCCTCCGTTTCAAAATATAAGACGTTTTAGTTAAAAGCACGCAGATAAAAAAATATCTACTTTTAAAAAATTCAACCAATCATGAATGAGACTGCATAATATAAATAATCAGAAAATATTAAATTAATATATAATTTGCATAGAAACTTGAAAACATCTTACATTTTGAAACAAAAAAAAATACCTGAAAACGTCTTATATTTTGAAACAGAAGGAGTATATTGCAATTAACCACTTCATTAAATATACAATAACAATCAATATTACTTATATTGTAACATATTGATTAGAGAAATGGTCTCATATAGCCCTAAATGAAGTTTTTGTGACAAAAATAGCATCCCCAAGTTTATTTGACAAAAATAGCACTCATTTACCTTATTTATGATTTTTAAGAATTAATAAATTAAAATAGAAAATAAACATTAAACACATTCGACGGAGAAGCTTACGATTGTTGTTTCCTCTGAAGCTTTCAATCTCCAATCTTCAATTCCGGTAAAGCTTCCAATCTCCAATCTTCAATTCCGTTGAAGCTTCCGATCTTAGAGCTTCAATCAGAGAGTTAATTTCTTGGATTCACGGCGAAATCATGGGTATGTGATTGTAGCTCTGGATTTGTAACTCCTCCATTGCATTTAATTAGACGTTTATGATTGTAGCTCTGGATATGGTTTGATGTCGATTTGTAACTCCTGCATTTGATTAGAGGTTTGTGATTGTAGATCTGGATTTGGTTCGATGTGGATGTATTTCTGGGTTTGTAGCTCCTAAAATTGATCAACGTTGTGATTTTGCTCTAGATTTGATTAGCTTGTGAGTGTAGCTCTCGCTTTGATTGGATGTGGATATAGTTCTGGATTTGATTAGCTCCTCCATTTGATTAGCTCTCGATTTGAACTCTTTTAGTGATTAGTTCTTGATTAATAGCTCTTGGATTTGATTGTTGCTCTCGAGTTTCTAGTTTACTATGAGTGTTATTTAATTTGTTCCTCAATCACAGCTAACAATACAATCCATGATTTCTTTTGTCTAATAACAGGCTACAACTATTTTATTTTACAGAGCTTATTAGAAGCACCAAGTTTTGCCCAATTGGGATATTATAATCATTTGTATTCCACCCATGGATTGTTCAGACATTACAGGAATGTTGTTGTCTTTTGCAGCTAATCTTGTTGTCTCTTTGGATTTTTTTTAGTTTGATTTTGCATTAGAAATCTTGTTGGCTGCACATGCAAAGTAGAAGGTAAAAACTCATTTTCATAGGTTTTAGGAAGGATACGTGTATTTTAGGATGACCTCCCTAAATAATGCAATATACAGATATGATGCTTTCTAGTCATGTGTTTTCAATTTTAACTCTCTGTCTATTTTCATGTCTATGTTTTTTGCTTGTAGGTACTTCATCCATCAGTCGGAACTTCTTCTATCAGTGTTGTACATGGAATAGAGCAGGATGCTCATTTGTATATGTTTTAAGAAGGGCACATACATATTTAGGATGACTTTCCTAAAACATATTCAGGATGCTCATTTGTAAGATATTCACGAATGAGAAGCTTTGTTTACTGGTTATAGTTTTGTTACAATAACAATAGGTCTTGGGTTCAAGTAGTGGTTGAACATTTTGTCCAATCTTCAGATTTCATTTTGTAACCTTTACCTAGAAGCTCGACCAGCAGACTTAATTCTGGATCATCTTCGTCTTCCAATGAAACTATATCTTCAGGATCATCAGGTTTTGAAGGTGAGATGCAAAATACATTCAGCTGCACAAAAACAAACACATTCAGCAGACTTAATACATTCAATTACATATTTTAGGAAGGTCATCCCGAATTACTATAAATCCTTCCCAAATTAGGAAGGTCATCCCGAATTACTATAAATCCTTCCAAAATCAGGAAGGCCATCCCGAATTACTATAAATCTTTCCCAAAACTAGTTTAAACCATAAAAAGAAGAGACTGAATTTACATGATTAGATGCTTCAATATTCAGTATTTGAGAAAGTTGCGGTGATGGTAAGCTCGTGTATTTCTCACACAAGAATGCAGTCGGCTTCTCTATTAAACTGATTCGGCTGTAGGCTGTTTGTAGCAGCAAAAAAAAACTAAATCTAGTAGATAAGTTCCACAGGTTCATAAGAACATCCGCCATTTGAAACATCAACCCCAAATTCAGATATACATAAAGATTATAAAACTGCAACATGAATGTATTGTAAAACGTTTTTGCTCCAAAATACTACAATTACCATATGATAGTAATAATAAATATCTTAAAAGCAACACAGAATCACAGAAGATTTTCGGGAAGGCTATCCTGAATACTTAGCAACACAAAATCACAGATTTCTGTACCTTCAAACTTTCAATGACAATGGAAGCTAACATAGCAAGCTTATGAATTCATATAATAGTGTCTATATATCACAGAATGACGGTAGCTTTTGTATTCATACATCTATAGATTCATTAAGTGCAAGGAGCTTAAGAACACTTTGTTTGGTTATAAATAGAGCAGAGAAACAACACAAACCATACCAACGATTAGAAAATCTTCCAATGGAATCAAAAATCACAAATATTATAGAGAATCATTTCTTAATTTCAGCCAAAGAGAGAACAATAAAGCCTCAAATTCATTTCTAGTACTCAATCATTTCTTAATTTCAGCAATCTAGAGAACAAAAGAATGTACTATGAATTAAACATATCGATCAAGTACACCATTTTCATCAACAATGTTTGAAATACAAGTATCCTAAAATTGATTCACTTATAGCAAAGCCCTATGTCACAAATCGCAGTGATCTAATCATTGTCCCCAATGACAAAAAACTTCACCCTAAATCGGAATCGAATTTCACCGATTATCTTTCAGCATTTGTTGAATCGAAACAAGTGAATGAAAGGACTACAGAAACTCGCCGGAGAAGAATTGGAGAGTGAGGGAAATTACACAAACTCACCGGAGAAGAATGAATCCGACAAAGTCTTCGAATCTCCGGTGAAGAAATCAGATCCGGTGACCGACGGAGTCGTCGGGGGCGACGGCGTCGTCGAGGGCGATGACAAAGGTCGAGGTCGACGGCGAAAGTCGAGGTCGACGGCGAAGGTGGAGGTCGACGGAGTCGTCAAGTTTTTCGAAGGTGAAGTTTGTTGGAAGCGAAACCGTCGGGTTTGGAAGAAATGAAATTAGGTTTTGTGTATTTTCTGTTTTAATTAATTAGAGGATTAAAAACTTTGTGTGCTATTTTTGGAAGTTTCAAAAGAAAGTGCCATTTTTGAAATAATAAGCCTTTTTAGTGCCATTTGTGTAAATTGCCCTATTGATTACTAGTTTCAAGCTATTTGCTTATTGCAATATCAAACATGTGAATATGGGTCAAAGATCGTGGGTTTGAAAGTAAAAATCTGTTGGTCGCAATGTGTGAACTCGAAGATCTTAGGATAAAAGTCCAAATTATATTGACACAGAGTTTACTTCTGATAATATTAATTATGAGAGAATATAAAAACATGAGATGTTCCCGAGATAGCACGAGTGTGAATGTTTTGTGGTTGCACTTTGCAATTGCATCAGTTCGTTCTTTCAAACCGTCTCTTGTCTTCTGTTTCTTCGCTGTTCTCTCTTCTTCAAACATTTTTATCTATCTATGCACCACACTATATTAATACAACTAATTTTGATATTCTGTTGACCAATTTGTTTTTTTTTTTTTTTTTTTCTTTTAATTTTCTCTTACAAATCTTTAGTATCATAGTACACACTTATAGTATATACGTATCTGTCTATGTATAGGTATATATATATACTTGAGAGAAACCCACGCGATGCGTGAGATACTGATTAAAAATATAATTGCAAAATAAATAATACAATAATAGGTTTTGATGTCATTCCAAATAATTATACATGAATTTGTTTAACACTTTAGTTATTCCTTTTATTATCAGTTTAAGAATTTTGTTATAAAGAAAGGTAAAGTACGTATAGAGTGGCTAAAAATAGAAAGTATTGGCATATACATTATGAAATTTATTTTGAATGTAAAAATTAGTATGTAATAAAACTTTTTCTGAAGGAAAAAAGTCAACAAAGAATAAAAAGTAGACGTTTTTTGGAAGAAAAAATACCCATCTTCCAACGAAAAAATTAGTGATCATAATCTCAAATATTAGATTTTATCATTCAACTCTATCATCATCTTCTCCTTCTTTTTTTTCTATACCAAAAGTGTAGATAAGGGTTTGGCCATTAATTCTAATTTAAAAATGAGCTCGTCATGAAGTTTTTAACTTCTTTTTCACGACATGTGGTCTTTTTTCTTTGTCTTTAAATGCTAAAAAAAAATCCTATATTTTGTCTTTGTTTTTTTTTCATCATTCAAAGTTATAAGAAAAGTTAAAATAGTTTAGAAATAGATAAGATGCTATAGTTTCAAATAAATAATTACGAAGCACTTTATAATAAATAATTTGCAAGAACTTATTATTAGATTTTATTTTTGAAAATGCACTTTTTGGTGTGCCATTTGTAAAAAATGTCCATTTCTTTTGTGTATTTTCAAAAATACGTCTCATTAAACCTGAAAAAGTTTATGAGGTTACTTATGGATGGTAAGTATTACTCAAGCCTCGATCTAAGTATTTATAAAAACGTATTTATAAGATTTTATAAGATATTTATAAGATTTTATAAGATATTTATAAGTTTTAATCATGTATTTATACATATAAATGTAGTTTTGTATGCTTTTATAATGTTACATACATACTTAGGTAAATCTTAAATTTTTAAGAAAATTTTAAAAAGGTTTTATGTAGGTTATATTTTTAAAAAGAGGTATTGGAAAAAAACATTTCTAACCATTCCTCAATTTAAAATGTCATTTTAATAATCCACGAGAAGTCTAGTTTGATCCATGAGAAGTCTAGTTTGAGAATCAGCCCAACTAGGCCTGCGAATTTAAACCGATCGGTTTATTCGGTTTCGATTAGTCGGTTTTCCGGTTTATTTGGAAAATGAATTCTGTACCGAACTAACCGACTAACAATTTCGGTTCGGTTCGGTTCGGTTCGGTTCGGTTATTTCACGGTTATTTCGGTTTTTGCCTTTCGGTTTTTTCGGTTCATAATTGTTGGGCCAAAAGCTATTTTCTATTTGGGCTTCCACAAAATTGGTCTCTTGACCCAAAAAGAAAAAAAAAAAAGAATTTGGGGTGGGAGAGAAAAAAGTGACGTAGTGATGAATCGAGGAGTGGAGTCGTTGATCGGAGACACCGGCGGCGAGATCTCATGGGCGAAGATTCCGGTATAGAAGAAGAAAAAGATGATGTTGGTGTAATCGAAGAAGAAAATGATGAATCGAAGAAGAAGATGAGGAATGAAAGAAGAATATGATGAGATTAATCAAGAGAAGATGATGATGAAACGAAGACGAAGAAGATGATGAGATGAAACGAAGAAGAAGAAGATGATGGTGATGATGAATAGCAGAAGAAGAGAGGGGATCTATAAGAGAAAGATGAAGAAAAAGAAGAATTGAAGAAGGGTTGTAGGCGGCTAGAAGTATATTAGGTTAGGGTTTTTATGTTTTCGGTTAACCGTTCGGTTCGGGCGAACCGAACCGAAAATCTCGGTTAATCGAACCAAATTTAAAACCATTATGATCGGTTAAACCTAATTAACAGAAACCGAACCGATTTGCCCAAACTTCGGTTCGGTTCGGTTCGGTTCGAATTCCCAGGCCTAAGCCCAACTCATGTTTCCATACCAAGTACTCCGTCGATTACAAAAGCGTTCTTATTGGGTATTAGAAATTTGTTCAGTTTTAATTAAAGGTATATTTAAAATTTAAAAGGCTGCTGACGAAATAGCAAAAAGAAAAAAGAAATAGTAAAGACCAAAAATGAAAAGAAGATTAGTAATAACGCTATACCCTCACGTTTCGTCTTTCGTCTCTTCAACTCAACACTGTTTTCTAACATTTCGTCTCTTCAACTCAACACTTCTGTTTGTTACGGAAACTAGCGGATTATATGATAAAGGAAGTTTAAGGATTTGCAAAATAGAATAATATATCTTGTAAAAAACCATACCGATGCAAACCTGTAAAACAAATGAGTATTGAAAATATATTATTTTATTATTTAAAACGTTGATGCAAAATACATAGAGATAGATCAAATGAACTTATATTTTACTACAACATTTTGCCATATATTTTCCCACCGAATAGATCGATGACTTAATTCGCTTTTACGGCATAGTACATATGACGCAAAACGAAAAACCCGCATACATCAAAAATTAGTTACTGAATTTTCCAATTAAGAACATGTCCCGGCGGGCTATTATATCTTCTTGTAAACCAAATCCCATCCGTTTTGGCTATCCATGAGCGTAGCTGACCACATCGAGGATAATAGCCTTGACGATATACTTCGATATCATACCAATATTTTGGCCTAGTCCCATGACTAAGCATACAATACCATTTTTCACCATGAGGTAGCTGATTATTATCTTCGAATTCAATGACATAAAAAGGATCTTTGTACTTTAGGGTGTGAAACATTGAAGGTGTACGCTCTATGCTGAATTGCCGGCATGCAATGTTGAGATCAATACCAGGACCGAGTTCGTTATGAATCACTACATGATTTTTTTTGCAAGCTTCATTTAGCCCAAAATACATAGTAGTAACTAAAAGAAAAATTATGAGATAATCCATTTTTTAGGATCTAAAACAAGTCTGATGTACAAATTTCATCAACATGTAGTATTTATAATTCTTTTATTGCAGTAAATATATCGTTGGAACAGAGATATATATGGAACATATTTAATTTTCCATATCAGCCAAAAAATAAACAGAAACTATTTGGAAATATATCTTAAGCATATATAAAAATAAGGACAAATATATTAGTCAATCATCTCAGATCTCATATTCCTGGATTTTGTACATTTAATTTGAATGAATATTTGGAAATTAGTCTAAGATCTCCTTCTTGGTCTTTTACACCTAATATGAATGAAATCATATCTCCATATAATTTCAGTGTTAGTCAACCAAAAACTAAACTGAAAAGATTTGGAAGTATATCTTAAATATATATTAAATAATAGACAAATAAATAAGTCTATCATCGGAGAATCTGAGATCTCATTCTTGGTCTTTGTACCTTTAAGAGAAATTGCTTCTAATAGCCCCAAATCAAGTTTTTGGGACAAAAATATCATTTAAAAGTTTATTGGACAAAAATAGCACCTATGTTGCATGGAAACGGAAACGAAAACGTGGAAGCGAAACGTTTCGGAAACGGGAAACGATTTTTTTTCTAAAATTAGGGATTGGAAACGTATACACATATATAATATATGTATATATATATAACATTGACATAAAACTATAAAATTAGTTTAATTAAACAATACAAGTCCAAAACATCAAATATTAAATAGGTTAATTAAAATTCTAAAAGAAAAAAAGATTAAAAGGTTCAAGTTCAAATATTTAATCTAGACCGACATTTCATTCTCATTTTTATTAGTTTCATCGTAGATCATATAAAGATGCCTCCAAATCTAGTTTGTC
>NW_003302555.1:26996741-27006288 GCF_000004255.2 Arabidopsis lyrata subsp. lyrata
GGGTACATGCCAAATCGCCTAGGGTACACCTCACATCGCCTAGGGGTACAGTTCACATCGCCTCGGATACATGCCACTCAGGCGCCCTGTCCCGAACCAATCACACCAGTCACCCGAGGTGAAGTCCTCAGTCACCCGAGGCGAAGTCTTCAGTGTCACCCAAGGCGAAATCTTCAGAGTCACCCGAGGTGAAGTCTTCAAAGTCACCCAAGGTGAAGTCTTCAGAGTCACCCAAGGTGAAATCTTCAGAGTCACCCGAGGTGAAGTCTTCAGAGTCACCCGAGGTGAAGTCTTCAGAGTCACCCGAGGTGAAGTCTTCAGAGTCACCCGAGGTGAAGTCTTCAAAGTCACCCGAGGTGAAATCTTCAGAGTCACCCGAGGTAAAATCTTCAGAGTCACCCAAGGCAAAGACTTGGTTAAAAATTCACTTCCATAGTATCACTTCCGAATAGAACGGCATCATTTCCGAAAAAGAGGGATCATTTCCGAGATACTCGGAAATTATAAGGAATAATCTTGAAGGATCTTTGCAAATCAGGAAATCTTCCAAAAGCCTCCGAAGAATAAGGAAAGTATCTTTATCCGCAATATTCTAAGCCGACTCCGAGGAAAATGGAAATCTTCCGAGAATATCGGTGGAGAGGCGGTTTACTATCCCTATATAAAGCGACTCAAGGTCTTCACAAAAGGGGAGAAGCAATAGCGCTCTAGAATTTAGACTACACAAAGCTCTGAAGCAAAAAAACACTTTTCTTTTTACGATCAAACTCTTGTACGATCAAAGTCATCTTTTTCTTAATAATATCAAGAACACCATCTTTGGTTTCAATCCGTTCTGTTCTTTGAGAATTCACATTTATCGTATCCCTAAAATAAAACCCTAGACAAATCTCGATTGTGTTAGTTTCGACTTCCACACACGTAATTCAGGAAGGTTTCCCGTAATCCACGAAATTTAGGAAGGATTCAGGAAACCCTTCCTGAAATTCATGAATTCATGAAATTCTTTCTGAATTACGTGAAATCCTTCCTGAATTTCGTTAAATCATTCCTGAATTACGTGCAATTTTTTAAGGAATCTTTTCCTGAATTTCGTGAAATCCTTCCTGAATTTTGTGGATTTTTTGGCGTAAAATTTTGACGGGATTTTTTTTTGCTGGAAAATGTTGAAAACAAAATTTGACGGGAAAATATTTTTTACGTTGCGAAAATTTTTTGGCGGGAAAATTAAATTTTGGCGGGAAATTTCTAATTTTATTTACTTATTTATTTTAATTAAACTAATTATTTATAATTAATATTTAATTAAAGTTTATAGTGCTATTTGTGGAATTTTTCAAATGTAGCGCTATTTTTGGAAGAAAAACTTATTTTAGTGCTATTTTTAATTTGAATGAATTCAATTGTAGTGATATTCAATTATGTAATTCATATATTTTCTTATGGAACACATTTAATTTTCAAGTCAACTTAAAAATAAACAGAAAAAATCGGGAAATCTATACTAGTATTTTTGAAGTAGATTTTTAGTAGGTGGGACAAAATGCATTTGGATACAATGGATATCCGACCTGTTTACAAATTTTGGTCATAAGAAGTTTTTTGGGTCGGGTTATATTTAGCCCAACTCATACACGGATATCATATATTTAATAATTTAGATATTTAGAAGATTTGATTAAGATTTGAAATTATGATTATCCTATCATCTTTGCTTGATTTGTTTTTAACTGTTTTGAATCATCATCTACTATACATTTTTGCAACACTTTTTGGGGTTCCTAATCGGGTCAAATTTTGTTTAATTTTGACCCGGAAATCTTCAATCGGATCTTTCCTTATTTTTGACAAAACTAAAAAACGAAAATTAATCAATAAAATCTAAAAAATATATATTTTCTCAACTAATTACTATACCTAAACTCTTTATTTATGGCATATTCTCTACAATTTTTATAGATATAGAAATCAAATATGATTATTTAATGCTAATATAACAAATTTGAACTAATTTCCTAAAACTTCTCTACCTAATTAAAACATAAATATATGATTCTCATTTCACTTTTATATGATCTTATATTTATATTATTTTGAACTATTATAAAATATATATACTTAATAAAAAAATTCAATTTTTTTCTGCATATGCTATGATTCAAATTTTTTAAAACGGACATATATTACTCAATCGATGAAGAAAAAAGTATGTGTACAATCTATATTAACATTTTTGAAAAACAAATTTGCGCGTTTAATCAGGTCGTATTTTTTTTTTTACTCTGACCCGGAATTGAGTCATTCAGATATTTTCTTAATTTCTACAATTATCTAAAACGGGACAATATACCACGGTGAAATCTTAAAATTAACAAATCGAAATACAATTATTTAGTATTTTAATATACACTTTTAAAATATTTTTACGGGTTGGTCTAAAAACACACACTAATTTGAAAATATATATATATATATATATTATAGAAACTATTTGAAAGCAAACTTTTAAATTGACTCGAATTATATGTCTTTTAAATAAAAGTGTTATTAAAAGAAATAACAAAATGATGTTTAATTTTACGGGACATGATTATATGGTGGGACGGGTCGGATTGGATTGATATAAATATGGGATAATATATCACGGGTGAAATCCTGGGATTAACAAATCAAAATACAATTTTTTTTTTTTGTCAAACATCAAAATACAATTATAAAATTTTAAACACTAAACAAAACAAATACAACTTAAAATTTTCATTTTTAGTTACAACGCATGTGACTCGCAATGTACAACAAAAAATATTATATACAACAAATTCATCGGTTTATAAAAAAACAAAAAAAATCAAATAATTAACCCGCGGTGTACCGCGGGTAACAATCTAGTATAATACATAATACATAAAGTTAAAAAAAAATCAATTTTTTTTTCTGCATATACTATGATTCAAAATTTAAAAAACGGACATATATTATACAATTGACGAAAAATGTGTGTTCAACATTCCACATCGACTAAAATATTTAGAGAATGATTCAGAATCATATCATAAATAAGATCAATATTAATAAAATAAATGGGGTTTTTGGGGGGACGGGTTTGGCTGGACAAGTTTTTGAATCAACAATAAAAAAAATTAAAATATCATTAATCCGCCGCTTCAATACGAATTAAATCCTTAACTTTTTTTTAATACCACTGATATTAGACATATCAAATATGTCTCAGAAAAAATTGTATAAAACCAAAAATTGTCATGTGGTATAATTTTACTTAATAACAATTATAAACTATAAAATATAAATGTCTTAGAGAATATTACAATTTGAAAATTTTATATATAATAAATAATAGTTAAATTTTTAAAATTACTACTTTTAGAAAACAAATCACGGGACGGGTTAAGAAATTACAGGACGAGTTAAATTTCGGAACGGATATATATGGTAGACGAGTTTGAATCAATACTTATAAAATTTTAAAATATCATTAACATGCCGCTTTAATACAGATTAAATCCTCAGTTTATTAAAATATAAATGTCTTAGAGAATGATACAATTTGTAAACTTTTATATATAATAAATAGTTATTAAATTTTAAAATCACTACTTTTAGAAAACAAATCACATTACGGGTTAAGAAATTACGGGACGGGTCATATTTTGGAACGAGTTTATATGGCGGACGGGTTTGAATCAATATTTATAAAATTTTAAAATATCATTAGCATGCCGTTTTAATACGGGTTAAATCTTCCGTTACTTAATAACAATTGTAAACTATAAAATATTTATTTTATAAGGAGATATAATTTGCAAAATTTTATATATACTAACTTTAAAAATAATACACCGCGGGTTAAAATCTAGTATATCTTAAATATATAGACAAATAATATTCTCTCATCTGAGATCTCATTCCTTGTCTTTAAAGAATTAACTAGGTAAGTAATCTACACCTTGTGCTGTAAAAAATAATTATTATGTAAATATAGTATTGGGTTAAGTATTTAATCTAGGGAAATTATTAAAAATACCCATTTTGGTGTGGCCCTTTTCAAAAATGCCCCTTTTAGATGTCCATTTTCAAAAATGCCCCTTTTTAAATCTGAAATTTTTATAAAGTTTTATTAGGTTTATAAGGTACTTATGGATTGTAACCACTACTTGAAGACTCGATCCAAGTATTTATAAGGTTTTATAAGGTGTTTTTAAAGGTTTTACAAATTATTTTAAAGGATTTTTAAGGTTTTTCAAAGGTTTTACAAGATATTTTAAAGGTTTTAAAAGGTATTTAAAATGCATTTATAAGGTATTTATAAAGTATTTATAAGATTTTAGATACATAGAAATGTAGTTTGTGTATGTTTTAATGGGAGACTCACAAAAATGCCCCTTTTTCAATACCCCTTTTCAAAAATGCCCCCTTTGGCTGTCCATTTTTAAAAATACCCCTTTTTATGTACAAAATGACTAAATTACCCTTCTTTTAATAAAAGATATCACAAATATAACAAAATTAGATCCACAAAATACAAAATATTTTTTGGCGGGAAAAGTGATCCCTCAATTTTTCCCGCCAAAACACTTGTAAAAAACCTTTAAAATACCTTGTAAATTTTTCCCGTAAAATTTTTTCCCGCCAAAAAATTTTCCCGCCAAAAAATTTTTTTTGCGGGAAAAGTGATTCCGTAATTTTTTTGGCGTTAAATTTTTGGCGGGAAAATTTTTGGCGGGAAAAATTTACAAGGTATTTTAAAGGTTTTTTACAAGGTATTTATAAGGTTTTACAATGTATTTTAAAAGGTTTTACAACGTATTTATAAGGTATTTATAAGATATTATAAGATTTTACAAGCTATTTTATAAGGTTTTACAAGTTATAAGATTTTACAAGTTTTTTATAAGGTTTTACAAGTTTTTTACAAGTTATAAATTCCTTATAAAACTTTATAAGTACCTTGTAAAACCTTTTAAAATACATTGTAAAACCTTACAAAACACTTGTAAATACTTCGTAAAACCTTTAAAATACCTTGTAAATTTTTCCCGCCAAAAATTTTCCCGCCAAAAAAATTTCGCCAAAAAAATTGCGGAATCACTTTTCCCGCAAAAAAAAATTTTTGGCGGGAAAATTTTTTGGCGGGAAAAAATTTTACGGGAAAATTTTACAAGGTATTTTAAAGGTTTTTTACAAGTGTTTTGGCGGGAAAATTGGGAGATCACTTTTCCTCCCAAAAAATATTTTGTATTTTGTGGACCTAATTTTGTTTCAAATAAGGGTAAAATGGTCATTAAAAATTAAAAGAGGGCAAACTTAAAAATGGACTCTCAAAGGGGGCATTTTTGAAAAGGGGTATTGAAAAAGGGGCATTTTTAACAATTTCTCATGTTTTAATAATATTACATACATATTTGGGTAAATCTTATATTTTTAAGAGCATTTTTTATAAGGTTTTTAAAAAGCTGTATTTTTGAAAAGTGGCATTGAAAAAGTGGCATTTTTGCAAAAGCCTCTTTAACCTATTGTAATGGTCAAAATATGTAAGTTTTGAACGAAATATAGAATTCAAATTTATCAAATTAAAAATTTATATTTTTTCAAATTAGCACGTTATATGTGGATGTCATATGTTAGCATATAAATACATAAATCTATAAATATGTTCAACTATATAAATATGTGTGGGAATAACATAAGAATATAAAGATATTTGTTCAAATGTATAAATGTATGCAACTAATATTTAAATTATACGGAAATAGAAAACAGAATTTAAAATAATATATGTGGATTTAAATACATATGGTATATAATCGATGATTAAATAGAAGAATGTAAATATTTCATTGAAATGAAAATATGTTAAGTATACAACCGATGATTATAAACCTATAACAAATGGTATCATGGCCAAAAAGATATTAAAAAATATAGAAGCATACTTCAAAAACCAAAGCCTTGTGTTGGTTTTGTCGCTTTCGGTCATTGAAGCCTTAGTCACTCTCGTTCTCGCTGTGCAAATGTTAAAGCGGATCATTTGGCACGAAAAATTCGTACCGAACCGCATCATATCACGTATGTAAACAACATTTCCCAGGAGCCATTTTAAGGTTAAAAAAAAAGTTGTTGACAAAAAAAAAATTAACTAAATTAATTTATTAAAAAAACAACATTTCCGTAGATAAACTGCATATTCGTTGCTGGTTTCTATCGATAATATTGTTTACCGTTTTTACCTCGTAGGGTGATTTTTGCAAGGAATTCTTAGGGATTTCGAATTTTTGCGACAGAGACTCTTCATGAATTTGGAACGGAGATGGATCTACCAACCTTATAGTAATTTTCTTGCAAATCTGTCTCAAATTTGCGATGGAAGTGCCATGAAAGTTTATCTCCTCACATTCCTCGAAAATCGCTCACAAATGGACTTGCGAGAATTTTTTTCCTTGCAATTGATGAGGGAAGTGATGTTTGCAGCAGATGCCTCGCAACTCCATCACAAATTTGCGATAACTTATTGTTCTCATAAATTCCTTCACAAAGTTTTGAATCCATTTTGTTCCAAGTAATCGACCAGGGGTTTGGTGGGTTCAAGTTCATGAGGGTATATCACATCGTGTTAGGGTTTAAGATAACTAATGTAAAACATAATAAGACAAGAAATGAAAAGGAGATCAGTGATGCTATTTACCCTCACGTTTCATCTTCCGTCCCTTAAAATCACTGTCTTAAAACATTTTTATGATTGTAAGTTTGTAACACTGTTTTTTTTGTTACGGAAACTAGCGATAAGATAAAGAAAGTTAAAAGATTTGCTAAAGATGGCAGTTTCTTATTAAAAAATCATACAAATGCAGGCATATAAAAGTATATTGTCTTATTATTTTAAACGTTGATGCAAAATACATAGACATCAAATGGACTCATATTTTAATACAACATTTTGCCATATATTCTACCACCAATTTATGTTGATGACTTAATTAGCTTTTACAGCGTATTACAAAACAAAAACCACTTACATAAACATTAGTTAATTATAGGGAAAATGAAAACAAGAGAACATTACTGGATTTTCCAATCAAGTACATGCCCTGGCGGACTATGATATCTTCTTGTAAACCAAATCCCATCCTTTCTAGCAATCCATGAGCGTAGCTGACCACATCGAGGATAATAGGCTTGAGCATATACTTCAATATCAAACCAATATTTTGGTCTAGTTCCGTGACTAAGCAGACAATACCATTTTTCACCATGAGGTAGCTGATTATTATCCGCAAACTCAATGATATAAAAAGGATCTTTGTACTTTAGGGTGTGAAACCTTGAAGGTGTGCGCTCTATGCTGAGTTGCCGGCATGCAATATTGAGATCAATACCAGGACCGAGTTCGTTATGAATTACTACATGATTTTTCTTGCAAGCTTCATTTATCCCAAAATACATTGTTGTAACTAACAAAAAAATTATCAGATGATCCATTTTTAGGATCTATGATTATTTTTATAGTAAAAAAGTGATCAAGATGTAGTATTTATAATTTTCTTATGTGCAAACATATTCTGTATTTAGTAAATGATCTCTTAATGAGAGAGAGGGAGGGAGGGAGGGAGAGAGGGAGAGAGAGAGAGAGAGAGAGAGAGAGAGAGAGAGAGAGAGAGAGAGAGAGAGAGAGAGAGAGAGAGAGAGAGAGAGAGAGAGAGAGAGATAGAGAGAGAGAGAGAGAGAGAGAGAGAGAGAGAGAGATTAGGGTATTTATAAAACTTGACCAATAGACAATCCATAAATTAGTTCTTTCTCCTCCTCATTTTTGACTCTACTGTATACATATGTAAATGACAATAATATCCTTAACTATCAACTAATGTTTCTCTTCTTTTTATTCCTCTCTTTTACTTCTCTTTAGTTCTATGTATATATGTACCATTGTCATTATACCACAATTGCACGACGGCAAGATGAAAATGAATTCAGAAAAAAAAACCCACTAAAAACAAACCGCTGAATTGTGTGGTTCACTTGTGACAGTGATGGTATTGATTGACAAAGATGAAACTCAAAAGAGGGGAATGGTATCGTCAACGGCAACGACGATTGTTGTATTTTTCCTAGTGACAGTTGCGTGTCGAAGTGAGAATGATCGATTTGATTTTGTGGCAGAGAAAGACGGTCAACAGTGGTGGTTTCAATTTTGATTTTGTGAAAGCCGAGGCCATGATGCGATGGTCGTAAATCAAGTTGCTCGTTTCGAATCCCGTCATAATTGTGCACTGATGAATTTGACAATTGGGATTTTGATGAGGTTAATCGATCAAGAGAGAAATGGGTTTCGTCAGAGTTGTCGTATTTTTTTGGGTTTAATTTTGCTTTGTAACTGACAATTTAATTAGCATCGTAACATATAAGTTAAACGTGATAACTAGGTTATCAGAATAAAGAAATATGCTAATGTATAAGTTAACGGCACTAACTAGATTATTAGAGTAAGTAAACATGTTAATACATAAGTTAACTGTTACCAATCAAATAATAAATGATTTAACACGATAAATTTGAATTTATCACATAACTTATAACTTATCGCGATATAATAAAATTCACATTGTTGATCAAGTAAATAAGCACAAAAAATTAATGTCTCCTTTATTGCCTCTAGTGATGAATAAGTGTTTCCGACGTCGGATGGATAGTTTTTACTGTGCTAACTAGATTTTAACCTGCGGTACACCGCGGGGCTATAATACTAAAAAAAAAGTTTGACAATTAATTTTTTTGAAGATTATCTATAGATATAATCTATAGTTTCGTTTGACTAAATGTATTTATATATGTATATCCTATACTATTTATATCCGGCGGTACACCTCTGATCGATTTTTTTATAACTAATTTTTTTTAATTTTAAGTTGTATTTGTTTTGTTAATATTGTATGTTTTATTTAGTGTTTAAGATTATATAATTGTATTTGATTGTTAATTCTAGGATTTCATCCATAGTATACCGTCCCGATTAATATCGATCCAAACCCGTTCCACCATATAACTCCGTCCCGTGAAATTAAACATCATTTTGTTATATTTCTTTTGAATTAATATTTTTATTTTAAAAACGTATAATTCGAATCAATTTAAAAGTTTGCTTTAAAAACATAAATTTGTAATGTTTTTATTATGATAAAGTAATAATATACAGATGTTGTTTACTATGTAGTTATAATTAAAACCAACTAAAATCTAAGTTTAGTGTAGATTATGAATTATAGTTATGAATTATGGGTAAATATTTTTTACTAATGAAATACATGTTATTAAGTTACTATCCCAAAGGCAAAAAGTTTTTTTTAATAATCAAGGCAAATATTAGAATTTTATTTGAACAACTAATTTGTCCAAGCAAAACGAAATACAACAAATCTAAAATTAACTATATAACACAATATTAACAAATTTAGACAGACCAAGTGGTCGTATATTCGGTAATCTACGGTCATAGATAATCTTCATCCTTCTTTGGCAAAAATAAACCGAGACAAAA